>NC_058133.1:205613111-205658354 GCF_016433145.1 Gracilinanus agilis | reverse complement strand
TATATATATATATATATATATATATATATATATATATATATATATATTTTAAATTTTAAACCCTTAACTTCTGTGTATTGACTTATAGGTGGAAGAGTGATAAGGGTAGGCAATGGGGGTCAAGTGACTTGCCCAGGGTCACACAGATGGGAAGTGTCTGAGGCCGGATTTGAACCTAGGACCTCCCGTCTCTAGGATTGGCTCTCAATCCACTGAGCTACCCAGCTGCCCCTGACAGTTATATTTTAAGAAAAAGAAATACTTTTAACTGGGATCATGTTTCTATGAAGTTTTTCTAATTTGACTCCCTGAGAAACTGCAAATAATATTTGATACATGAAATAATTCTAAGGCTGTGAAAAAAACTAAGCAGTATTCTTTTTTTTAAAATAATTTTTATTTTTTAGAAAAGTTATCATGGATATTATATGATTCATGTTCTTACTTTCCCCTTCACCCCCCCGACTTCCTCCCCCCTGTCCCATAGCCGATGTGCATTTCCACCCAAGTAGTATTCTTAATGAAAAAGCAGCACAATGAGTGGCAAATCTATTTTTTGTTGGCTGCTGAGCTACCCAATGTCTATTTCTAAGAAGTTTGTGCAATATGTTAATAAGGCAGCTTTTCAAGTATATTTTTAATATTTATATCACCTGAACCATAAATAACTTGAAAAGCGTTCTATTTAAAGAATGTGTTGTTAATATTTTGCTGAAGACTTGTTGGTTGCAACTCTGAAACAATTATAATATAGCCTCATATATATGGACAGAGAGCACCTAGAATATGCTATTTAATGAAAAGTATGTACATAAATACACACACTCATATATACATATATGCACAGAGACATGTGTTTATTTCCCACCTTGGAAGGTAAACAGTTTAACTTAATAATTATTTTTTTTAAGTTACTTTTTTAGGGGCGGCTAGGTAGCTCAGTGGAATAGAGAGCGAGGCCTGGAGATGGGAGGTTCTGGGTTCAAATCTGACCTCAGACACTACCTAGCTGTGTGATCCTAGGCAAGTCACTTAACCCTAATTGTTTATACCTTACTGATCTTTTGCCTTGGAATTGATACCTAGTATCAAGAAGGACACTGTTGTTTTTTTTTTAATGTAGTCACTTTTTTTTTTAACCCTTACCTTCCGTCTTGGAGTCAATACTGTGTATTGGCTCCAAGGCAGAAGAGTGGTAAGGGTAGGCAATGGGGGTCAAGTGACTTGCCCAGGGTCACACAGCTGGGAAGTGTCTCAGGCCAGATTTGAACCTAGGACCTCCCGTCTCTAGGCCTGGCTCTCAATCCACTGAGCTACCCAGCTGCCCTCTGTAGTCACTTCTTTTTAATAAAGAAAAATATGTAAGCAAAACCAACCAGTATAGTATTGTGCTTGAGAGTATATTTCCCCTTCCTTCTCCCACCTCTTTACTGAAGAGAAAGGTTTGTTTTGTTATTTTAATGAATTATAAATATCATTTCTCTAGGACATTGTTCCTTATAATTCATCAGATAGTTTAATTTACTAGGTCAGTAGGAACACTCAAATGAAAAGTGATTATTTTTAAATAGGTATTGATACTAATATGTAACTCGTTAACTAATGTTAAGCATTAGCCTATTTTAGAAAATTAGCTATACCAGTTGTGTGACCTTGGGCAAGTCACTTAACCAAAATTGCCTAGCCCTTACCACTCTCCTTGCCTTGGAGCCAAGACAGAGTATTGACTCCAAGATGGAAGGTAAGGGTTAAAAAAATTAGCTATACATATAATGGGATAAGAAGATTCAGATGATCCTGGGGGACATATGGGTCCCTTCTACCTAGGTAAAGGACTGGAGAGATGTGATATAGAGTAGTGTAAAGATACCACACCATATAATTCATCACACTTGGATCAGACATAGAATTATTTTATTCTTTTGGGCTCAACAGATTGCCTTTTATAAGCCAATTTGCTTAGCTAAACATCTAGATCAGTGGTTCTCAAACTTTTTTGGCCTACCGCCCCCTTTCCAGAAAAAATATTACTTAGCCCCCTGGAAATTATTATTTTTAAAATTTTAATAGCAATTAATAGGAAAGATAAATGCACCTGTGGCCATCACCGCCTCCCTGGATTGCTGCAGCATCCACCAGGGGGCAGTGCCACCCACTTTGGGAATCACTGATCTAGATGAAGTAAAGATTCTTATAGGAAGAAGCTGGGTAAACAAGACTATTATAGTAGCTGTGTGGAAATTTTCAGAAATTCCAAAATCCCATTTATGAATGGCTTTTTCCCAGTAGGGATGATAGGTTTATAATGGAACAAGCTGCGTGATATAATGATATAATGTGACAAGATTGGGGAATACAGATGTCAGTCATCCTTTTACATATGGTAACTGTAATCTGAGACTACCTACCCTTAGATTATGTGGTGGTTAGAAATCCCAGTTTATTCAATTCAAGGATATCCCTGAAGTTTATCAAAGAGGGAATCTATTCTCCTATTCCATTATTATTACCAGACTGAGAATCTAAGTGATTTTGCCAAGCAACTAAATTAGATTTTTGGAGTGAATAATAATTTAGTTTGTTTGGAGCTTCTAAATTGCTTTGCAGAGCTTAATGGATGATCACAATAAGAGAATATCATTTACTAAAGTTCTGAGTACTTTTCTGAGAAGACTAATAAATATAAGTGCTTCTCTGGGAAAGATAAATGATCTGGAGAGTTTCTCTCTTTTCTTTTTTTCTTTCACTTCCTTCACTTCTTACTTGGTACTAGCTTGCATCTTCCTCACTCTTCAACATAAGTATTGTATGCCCTTAAATATTAAGGTTTTTCTATTTGTTAGCCTGACTCTAGAATAAAAATATTTATTCTTTTTAATACAGCTTGTATAGTGTTAAGTTATTTAGTATCTGGTGCTTCATGAGAGCAACTCAAAGATCAATCACATTCAAGGCATGGCCAAGTTCAACTTCCTACTTCCAGTGTACAGACTCATAGATTAATGAGAATAATTCTTGTTGGCTAGATGTAAGATTTTTAAAATGGTTTAGAAGAAAGAACACTGAATTGGGATTTAGCAATTTGGTTTCTAGTCCTGGATTCATTGCTAATTACCTGAGTGATCTTTGGGAAATTCATTTCACCTAATTGGATAAGATGATCACTAAGGTCCCTTCCACTTCTCCTATTCTTTGATCTAGATTCTAGAACAATGCTAACCATGTGACTCAGGATTAATTTGGTATTTAACTTTTCTCATCTATCCCTTATTGTAAATGGAACTTAAAAGCATAAAAGATATTACTGATGTCATTCTGTTGCTTCAGGACCAGGAAAAGACATTCAGAAAGTATTTTAAGAATTAGAAACCATTTTCTAAGAAAAGTAAAGACAATGAGTTTTAGAGAAACCTTTCTCCACATCATCATGTTAGAGTTCTACAAGATGCTACTCATTCCCAAGGGACTAGCTATATATTCTATTAATATTACAAGAAGCCTGATGCCAGTGGAACCTTACTATACCTGTGAGGCAAGTCTCCTCATAGCTTCCTCTTGTCGTCTGCGCATTTCTGGAGTTCCTGGGCAGCTTCCACTGGTGATAGAAGAATGGGCAGAAGGCGGCTGAGTAAGTGGCAGCTCTCGGTTGGCATCCACATCTGGATTAAATCAATGAGAAGTTAATGTCAGAAAGAACTAGGTTGTGAATGAAGTGTTATTAAATTTAGTTAGGGATTTTTGAAAAGGATTTAAGAAGTTGCTATTGTGGTTCATAGCACTGAGGATGGGGAATCTGAGGGAACCTTGGGACTCATCTATGTTGCTCACCTAAGGACTATAGTTTACAGATGAGGAAGAACCTGCCCAGAGATAATGAAATAGCTTGTCTAAGGTCACATAAGCAGTAAGAGGTAGATGTGGGATTTGAACTTAGGTTCTCTACCTCCAGAGGTTGCACAATTTCCCCTGAGCTATGCTTCCCTCTGGTGGCTGTTGTGTGTATTACCTGGAATAAGTAACAGTTCTGATGTAGTGTCATTTTTGTGACAGTAGTAGAAAAAAAAAAAGAGTAGTAGAAAATTAAAACTTAAAAGAACTGACCAACTTTTGTTATAAAACAGTCCAATAAAACCTCAGAAAACAAGCTGAACTCTTCAGAGGAAAGTGGCATATGAAGGGATTATTACTGATTCCTTTACTGTGAAGAATGGTCTTCTTGAGAAGTTGGAAGAAGAGAAAGATGACCAGTAAAGAAAAATAACTGGTAATCATTGCTATGAAGAAAAACTAGTTGTCACAGGCAAGGCAATACAAAGACCCATTGACTTTTGAGTTCTACCTTTCAATCAACAACAATATCAAAACCATTTTCAGAAGAAGTCTAAGTGAGTATATAATATTTGGACATCTTCGTCAGACAGGAAAACATTCACTCAAAATTATTAAGGGATGCTTTTCTTTCAATATACCTACAAGTTTCATAGCCAATTGAGGGAATGATGAATTTTAACAAATGTACTGATAAAGAAAATTACATTGTAATTATAGAAATTCTCTGAAGATAAAATATTTCAATATCATCTTGTGTCATACCACACATAATGATAGGGTAAGAAATTTATCTAGGAGAACTCATCTGGTTTAAGCCACATTAAAATATATGGGCTGCAATCAAGAGTAGACTTTGGAAAAAAGGACTATTTGTCAAAGATACACTTATTATCCAATATAATTATAGTGTGATTTAATCAAGAATTTAAACAAGTAAAAAACAATTTAAGTCTCAAAAATTGTGGACTCAATATCAAATTGTGTCATGCAACCAACTACAGCAAAAGGAAGACATATTACATGAAGTTTTTTAAGTTTTATTAGACAAGTCAATAAATTTAATTTTATTCCATCAAGTGATTTGTATCCTACTGCATATTAATATGTATAACACCTTAAAAATGGATGTCAACATACATGTAATTGTCATTTGACTGCCAGCACTATGGAAATGAAGGCAGAGCATGGGTATGGGGCTACCCACTTCATGTTTGCTTAATCTGCTTCCTCTCTCTTGAGATTCAATTTAATTCAACAAACCTTTATTCAGTTGCTATTACCAGGTATGTAAGTGGCTGAGGTGCCAGGCAGCAATTTTGGAGACTGGAAAGTAGAGGAGAAAACTCCAGGACTTTGGGAATCCATCTGATGTGGTAGAAAGAACATTGTTTGTCTCCTGACTGTGACACTTGCCCAGATGTGTGACTTTGGGCATACACAACCTTAGATATCCAATTTATAAAATGAGTAAAATTATAATTTCACTACTTCTTTCACAAGATTGTTATGTGGATAGTGCTACATGTGAATTATTTTTATTGGTGACAAATGGTGGATGCCATTCTATAAAGTGAAAAAGGTGAGGTTGGTGACTGGCAGTCACTGCTTCATCTCTACTATCTTCTCCTTTCTACCCTGAAGTCTCCTAAAAAGTATATGTTGTTGTTTGTCATTTTTCAGTTGTGTCTGACTCTTTGTGACCCCATTTGAGGTTTTCTTATCAAAGATACAGGAGTGGTTTGCCATTTCCTTTTCCAGCTTATTTTACAGATGAGGAAACTGAGACAAACAGGGTAAAGTGGTTTGTCTAGGATCACAAAGCTGGTAAGTGTCTGAGGCCAAATTGGAACATAGAAAGACAAATCTTCCTGGCTCCAGGCCTAACATTCTACCTACTGTGCCACTTAGCTGCCCTCAAAAATGCACAATGGAACTTTAACTCTTCTTGCTCTTACTTCTTAGAGAATGCTTCCTGTCTGCCTGGGGAGCTTTTGTCCAATTAGGTTGGAAGAGAACAATAAGGACACAGAAGATACAGTAGGAAGTTAGCAGGTGGGAAGGGGTGGGGGTGGGGAATGGCATACCAAACTGTTGAGGTGACAGAGTGGGAGAGAGTAGGGGCTGTTCCCACAGCAGCTGCATCCCTAATCCACCTCCTTTATTCTCCTACAGAGGGCACTGGCAGCTGTTGGTAAATGTCAAGTCAAGCTACGGAATACAACGGGACTATTAATGGTGTATGCATGTGTTGGGGGTAGGGAACAGATATATAGTTCTGGCTTCTTTAGCTTTTGAAAATATAGCCATACTTTAAAGTATGAACTAGATATAACATCATTTCCCATAAAATGTGCATGTGTGTTCATTCTTTGTGCAAAAAAGGGTGTGCTAGAGGTAAAGGAGAAGTGTAGGCGGAAATAAGATGACAGCCCAGTGCCTGTCTTGGCAGCTTCTCCACTCTCTTGCTCCTCCTTCTGCCTGCTCTGCAGGCCCAGGGAAATGACAGGGAGGGGGTGTCTGAGGTGACGTGCCCATGGGGGAAGGAGAGAGCCAGTAGCTACAGTACTTAAGTAATTCACATGTCCACAGTAACATAGAGGGGAATGGAGGAGGCAGGGATAGAAGAATGAATGGTAGATGAGGCAGAGGTGGAATCAGGGTTTCCATTAGGGCAATGTTGGGAATTTCCATCCATTTCATTACCACAGTTATGTCACTGCTGTCAATAGCCAAGAGTGAGAATGTCCCATGGGTTTCTGAAAATACTTAGTTGTAAGGTCATTCCAATACAAAGTCATCTGAGCCTCACATTAGTCCCATTTTGCTAATACTAAGCTGCGCCACACACACACACACACACACACACACTCTCTCTCTCTCTCTCTCTCATTAAAAAATATTGCTGCTGACAGTAAAATATCAATGTATATTTAGCTCATTTTAGTAAAAATTATAACCAAAGGATTCTTTATATTATCTCAGGGTCACAGCTGATTTGACAAAATTATAAACTGTAATTTGAATAAAACAGGAATTATTTAAAAGGTCTTTAAGTTGCAGGAAACAGTCATGGCCAAGTCACCTTAAATAGTGCTTTTCACAAACTGTCTCCCCAGATGTCTTCTCAATATTTATGATAGAAAAATCAAGGCAAATCAAAGTGTTTTTTTTAATGTCCCAAAGAAGGAGACCCTTCATAGGTGTGTTGCAGTGTTCTGGGAAATGTATAAGAGATATAAGATTCCGAAAACTATAGGTCAAAAGATTCTTTTCATTGGATTTCACTAACCAGAAGCCAAGCGTGTATTACACTGTGCCTTTCATTGGGGGAAGCATATTAGGGTCTCTCTCCCTTAGGCTTATGCAGATCTCCTTGCCTTGGGGGGCTGATTCTGGGTCATGCAAGATTTTTACTTTGCCTGTTATCAGAAGTTATACTATCAGCACTTTGTTTTTCTTTCCAGCCCACTCATATGTTAAATTTTTTGACTATCCAAGATAAAAATGATTTAGTATTATGGATATTTAAACAGTGAAAGGAAGATGACCAGATAGGGAAGTGAAATTACTTTTGGCAGAAGCAGCAAGTTCAGAGAATCTGAGAAAATAAAAGCACCTTAGAAATCAACTAATCTAACCCTTTCATTTTACATATGAGGAAGTATTTTACACATAAGTGTATAAAATGACTCAACTTCACGTCTAGTACACTACTACTCAATTACGTTTTCTTCTTTAACTAGACATCACATTCTTATTTAGATTAATGGATTTGTGGTCTCTTGGTCCAACTTTTAGAAAACACTGGAGAGGTCAAAATGGATGATTCCCCCTTGTCCTGTTTCAATATTCTCCATGTTACCTCTGGAAATTAACCCAGTAAAGGTTCCTCCAATGAATCACTTATGAGCTATACCCTTTAAAGCTATACCTTTATTTTGTTTGTTTTAAATCATGTAACATCTTTATACACACAAATAATATAGTTTGAAGAATTTTGGGACACTCTGAACGAGTGTGTGTGTGCGTGTATATGTATGTGGGGCTACATCTCACTGAATAGACTGGTCTTTCTGCACAGCTAATTGGAAAAACTGTTATGTTTGATATAGTTAAGATGGTTGAAAATCCCTGACTTATCAAGTTTCCATGTGTTGCTGCGTTTTACATTTCTCTCATCAATATAACATATAGGATAGATAGGCTGGCAGATTGTAGAATAGTGAATTCATTTGTTTAGGATTTTTCCTGTCCCAAATGGGCAGTGGAAGGTGTTACTGTTAAAATGGGATTCCACAACAGTGTTGTCTAGAGAGGTGGTTTTGTTTTTCTACTTGTGCTTGTCTGGGCTAGTGAGGCATATAGCATGACTAATGGCCAAATTTGGACAAACATCTATGTAAAGGGAGCATTGTTTAGCAAATTCATCAATTAGGTAGGATTCTTTGTGGAATTCTACTAACATAGAATAATAGTTGTAATTATATGTGTGGTGTATGGAAAGAATGCTGGATTTAGGTTTTCTGTACTTTGCTAATGAAACTTACTGTGGAATTAGAAGCAGAATGCAGTTTAAATACACAGCACATATACAACAAGAAATTGATTTTGATTTCTTTTTTTTAAAAGGTCCAAGAAAAGAAAGACCTAGAGAAACATTTAAATACAAGGGAAATGTCTAAAAGGTTCTAACTCACAACTTTCAAAAACTGAACTTTGAAGTGGCAAATTGGGCGATTGTAACCTCTTCCTAAGAAAAGTTGTAGAATATTCTTGTCTAAATCATTTCTGAAAACTGTTCTCTGAAACTGCTTTCCAAAATAACTGACCAATTCATAGCTCCAATAATTGTACATTAATGAGTTCTGCTTTCTTTAAGCCTCTCCAACATTTGCCATTTTTCTTTTTTGTCAACTTTGCCAATGATGGGGAATATAACAGTTTCTTTAATTTGCATTTTCCTAATCATTCTTGAAAGTTTTTTTAATGGGGAGAAAAAATGAGATTTTTGTTAACTGAAAAGATTAGAAAAAACAAGAAAGTAGGCAGTTGTGTTGTTTTTCTGATTTAGGTGCAGTACTGCTGTTCTAGATAGATGTAATTACTTCTTATGTCTTTGTATCTATTCAATATACATGAAAATTATATATACATACATATCTATATCACAGATGTAAATTGGGACAACTATTAGAAAATTTGTTTATCTGTGTTTCTCTTTTAGTTTTTTAAGTCAATGCAATCATTATTGTCTCATTCTATTATTGTTAGTGGCTACAAGTAATAGAAAACGTACCTGAATATCACAGGATTTGTGAATTGTAAATATTTTACATTTCTTGCTTCCTTATTTAGTATTTTCACACGATAACAACTTTTTATTTAGATAGTGCTTTGAGATTTACAGAAATACTTTTCTCCTTATAACCGTGTAAAATAGATATTGTAAACATCATTATCCACATGTTACAGATAGATAGGGACTTGTCTATGCATTCAATGACAGATTGAAGCCAAGATGAGAACTGAGTCTGAGATGATGAGAATTCTGACTCTAGATTGAGCTTTCTTTCTCAAACATATAACACTACATATATAATAATAGTTGTATTATTTGTTCTGTGAAGACATTTGCCCAAATTGGATCTTTAGCCATAACATATATGTCACATTAGCCCAGGTGAACAAAACCACTTCTCTAGATAACACTGACATGGGATCCCTACTTAAAAGAAACAGCTTCTACTATGATTTAGGACAGAAAAAAAATGCTATGCAAATTGACCCACTATTTTCTATACTCTGCCAACTCATCCATCCCATAGGTCATACTGGTAAGAGAAATTTAAAATGCGGCAGCACTTGGAAAATTGATAAGTCAGGGATTCTGAATCATCTTAACTCAAATGTAACAGTTGTTCCAATTAGTTGTGCAGAAATGGATTAAAACATCAGTTTAGCAAGATGTATTTCTGTCCCTATCTAACTTAACTATATATGTAGAGGCATGGCTTTAGTTATTTTAAAGGGTAAAACTCATAAAAATAAGTATGACCTTTCCTGGGTTAATTTTCAGAGCTTCTAACATGAGCAGTACCAAAGCAAGCCAAAGGGGGTGGAGGAAGGAAGAAGTGTATTCTGGCTTGAAAATTAGAAATATACCTGCTCAGAGAAATAGCTATTCTAGCTTTTCCCAGGGTTTCTAAAGGTTGTCACAGTATCTTTATTGTTCTCACACCCTGGCACAGCCAGGGTAGAATGGGAGAAGAATGACTATAGAAGAGAAAATAGCACTTTTTGACAAGGGAGGCAGAAGAAAAATGTCAATGATGATGGCTAATCCTAGGTAATGCAACATTTCATATCAATTGTCAGGAAACGAAGGCAGTAAGCAGATTGTACTGTTTTGTTGCCTGCAGAGATAAGATCCCAGACTGTGAGCAAAGGTGTCAAGACTAAGCAACAGTTTCAAGCTAATAAAGAAGCAGAAAGAGAAACAGAAGTGTGACAAGGCTCTGTAGGCAACTGCTATGTTCTTTACCCAAAGTTCAGAATGCAACCATCAGGGGAAGGATATAAGCAGAATTTTTCAGTTGCAAATAGATTACATGTGGGAGGCTATCCACAGTATAAAAAGGGCTTGCTTTAGAGGAAGAGTGCCTAAGTGCATATCTCAGTTCTGCTTCTACTTGTATAACCTAGGAAATATTACTTCACTTTTCCAAGCTTCATTTTTTTCATCTTTAAAGATAAGGGGTTGGACTAGCTAACTGCTCTCATTTTCCTTCCAATTCTCTATCTATAAGCCTGTTATCCTAGGACTAGGACAGAATCACCACTTGTTGGAGCATCTTGGCCATGGAGGACTGTTGGATATATAGAATACATGTAAACTGAACACAAAATTCTTTCCATCCATTCTGGATTAAGGGTATTCTCACAAAGGTCAGATTTCACAAATCAAAAGAGAAGGATGCATACATACTAATATGTGGATGGTAAGAATGCCACATAGCATAGAACCTCTTTACAAAAAGTACATACGTTTTGGAGAAGCATGTGGACTATCTGAGGCAATCTGTCTCATCCGTGTACCATGGCAACTGAGGGCCACTAGCCTGGAGATGATAGCGGTTTTGCCAAATCCAATGTTTCCGACAATCACAACTCCTTGATTCACACTGGCATTTTCACTCTGGAGTTGAGCATCTATTTCATGGAAAACCCAGTCGCGGCCAACAAATACAGACTCTGTGGTGATGCTGGGCACTTCGAAAAGCAGGGGCTTCAGGGAGATGTCTGGAGGTCTATACGGCGCAAATCGCACTGGAAGGAAGAATCACAGAACACAGAACTTAGGGCAAGTGATCAACATGGCAAGATATAAAAAATGTGTGTGACTTCAAGAAATATTTATAATTTTGTTTTGTATAACTGTTCTGAAAGACTCAAAATGGAGGTTTGATGTTGCTGCTGTTGTTTTCATTAGAATACTGAACTAAAGGCAGGTGAGGTTAGAATCATCGAATGATTATTTGTTGTTTCAGGCTTATCCAACTCTTTATGACCCTGTTTGGGGTTTCTTTGCCAAAGATACTGGGGTAGTTTGCCATTTCCTTCTCTAGCTCATTTTACAGATGAGGAAACTGAGGCAAGCAGGGTTAAAGGACTTGCTTGGGGCCACACAGATAGGCCATATTTGAACTTGGGTCTTCCTGACTGCAGGCCTGGAATTCTAACCACTACGCAACTTAGTTTCTCTATTTAATGCTATTGATGGTAGCAAAACACAAATGAGAAATAAAAATTATTTCCTTTGGGAAGCCTGAAAGTATTGTTTGCTATGAGAATTGTTATGCAATATCCACAAATGCCTTTAGTCTACAGCAGCACTACTTTGGGATTTTTTAAAGCACATTTTATCTTCACAAAATATGCTCAAACATTTAGAGTACCTGACCTTTCTATTTTGGTACTTGTTTTCTTTGTGCTCAAAAGACACATGGAAATGGTGCAGCTGGGTAGCTCAGTGGATTGAGAGCCAGGCCTAGAGATGGGAGGTCCTACGTTCAAATCTGGCCTCAGACACTTCCCAGCTGTGTGACCCTGGGCAAGTCATTTGACTCCCATTGCCTACCCATACCACTCTTCTGTCTTAGAGCCAATACACAGTATTGACTCCAAGATGGAAAGTAAGGGTTTAAAAAAAAAAAGACACATGGAAACCTTTGCTGCTTCAAATGACCGTTTCTCAGCAAAGTGATCATTGAGACTTTTACAGTTGGGACAAAGCAAAGCAGATTTTTAAAGAAATGTCATGAAATACAATTATTTCTATCAAACTGCAGTGAAATGAAAACAAATTGGTTCTGATTGAGCATGGCTTTAAACTACTGACATTGTCAGCTGTATTAGTCTAAAAAGGCAGTGCAGCTTCTAATAATTTTGACAGAGGAAAGAGCTAAATGTTTTTGGTTTGGTAGATGGGTTATTGGTGGGCAGAGTGGGAAAAAATGTATAAAGTATGATTGTACCTGAGGTTAGGTAGTCAGTAACATTTCTTTCAACTTTTTTCCCCCTAATATTACTAGTATTACAAACACGTATTGAAGTCAGGATGTCTCTTCAGCTTTTATAAAGATCATTTTTTTGTTCATATAATGCTTATGAAGTAAAGAGCTAAGAATACACATTCCTAACAGATCTAGAAAGGTGAGAAAGAGCTGCAACCTGGGATGAATGAGTCAAAAGTTACCCTCAATTATCTTTATCTTGATAGTTCCTGATGGAGTTTCATGCCACGTAGGACTTTTACCATTCACTTGATCTTAGCCAAAAGGTTGAAAAGGGATCATCTAGGACAGTTTTGGTGAAGTATTGGAACACATGCCAAGCCAGCATGGGGGAGTGACTCTGTTCCTTTTCTTCACAGCACCCAATGACATTTTTCACATGCCATGTCCCTCTGTCTAACTGCCCAAAGTGAGCACTTCCTTTCTCTGCTTTCTGGGGTAATGTGGGGGACTCACAGGCATGCGAACTTGAAAACTTTCACTAATGCTGATGTAGGACTTTACCAATGCTGGCATCTTGCCATCTGCCTACCTCCCATTTTTCTACCCCTGTCTCATTTAAAACCTTTTGTTTAGAGAATAATAGTTAAAACGTTATTAAGGGGGGCAACTGGGTAGCTCAGTGGATTGAGAGCCAGGCCTAGAGACGGGAGGTCCTAGGTTCAAATCCGGCCTCAGACACTTCCCAGCTGTGTGACCCTGGGCAAGTCACTTGACTCCCAATGCCTACCCTTACCACTCTTCCACCTATAAATCAATATACAGAAGTTAAGGGTTTAAAAATAATACAAAAAATTAATAAAAAAATAAAACATTATTAAGGACAATATACTGCCTGATGGCCCTCCAGTCAGAATATTTGAGATTTTGAGTTGTAGGCTAACCAGATCAAAACTGCTTTATCTGGCTACTACTTTCTTATATATCAGCCTTTTTTCTTCTAGGCCCCTATCTAATTCTAACTTCCTTTCTGTCCTGTAGAAACTTTGTTCTAACAAACTTTCTTTCATGTAAAATCTCTTCTTTTTAGGCTTCCAGCTTCCTTGAGTCACAGAAACCTGGCACTTTATTGAAGACACTGACTGTAGCCCTGATCACTATATCTAGTTCTGGACATATCTGCTCTTATGCCTTCTTTCTCTCTGACACATACCAGGATGTATAGTAGTCATGCTTAATGTTTCCAAGCCCTCCTTTCTCTGAAATAACCTACATTGTAATATGCATTAGAATTGCTTGTGTCTTACACCTTTCCCTTGTTGCTGAGTCAGTTTTAGTCATAGAGGACCCTTCATGACCCCGTTTGGGGTTTTCTTGGTAGAGATATTGGATTGGTTTGCCATTTCCCCCCTCTAGTTCATTTTACAGATGAAGAAATGGAGACAAACATGGTTAAATGACTTTTCCAGGGTTATATAACTAATAAGTGTCTAAGGCCAAATTTGAACTCAGGAAGATGAGTCTTTCTGACTCCAGGTTCAGTACTCTATCCATTGTCATGGGCAGTTAGGTAGCACAGTGGATAGGAAGTCATATTGGCAGACTGAAGGGCCCTGAAGAAGTTATCCAGGTTAAGAAGCATAAAAAAGATAGGCCCATCTAATGAATAACCCTGATGATCACTTGCTGAAGTCATTTTGCTAGTATTCTATTTAAGATTTTTGTATCTATGTTCATTAAGGAGATTGGTCTGTAGTTTTCTTTCTCTGTTTTTGGTCTGCCTGGCTTTGGAATCAGTACCATATTAGTGTCATGAAAGGAATCTGGTAGAACTCCTTCTTTGTTTATTATTTCAAATAGTTTGTATAGTATTGAGATTAGTTGTTCTTTGAATGTTTGATAGAATTCACTTGTGAATCCATCAGGCCCTGGGAATTTTTCCTTAGGGAGTTCTTTGATGGCTTATTCAATTTCTTTTACTGATATTGGATTATTTAAATATTCTATTTCTTCTGCTGTTAATATAGGCAATTTATATTTTTGTAAATATTCATCCACATCACCTAGATTGCTATATTTATTGCCATATAATTGGGCAAAAGTTTTTAATGATTGCCTTAATTTCCTCTTCATTAGAAGTGAGGTCTCCCTTTTCATCTTTGATACTGTTAATTTGGTTTTCTTCTTTCCTTTTTTTAATTAGATTTACCAGTATTTTGTCTATTTTATCTCTTTTTTCAAAGTACCAGCTTCTGGTCTTATGTATTAATTCAATAGTTCTTTTGCTTTGATTTTATTAATTTCTCCTTTGATTTTTAGGATTTCTAATTTAGTTTTCATCTGGGGNTGGCTTTGTCTGATATCATGATTGCAACTCCTGCCTTCTTCTTCTCATTTGATGCCAAGTAGATTTTACTCCAGTCTTTAATCTTTTACTCTGTGTGTGTCTACCTGCCTCATGTGTGTTTCTTGTAGACAACTTATGGTAAGATTTTCGTTTCTAATCCATTCTGCTATTTGCTTCTGTTTTATGAGTGAGTTCATCCCATTCACATTCAGAGTTATAATTATCAACTGTGTATTCCCAGACATTTTGATTCCCTCTCCTTGTCCTGCCTTTCTTCTTTCACTATTTCCTTCTATACCAGTGTTTTGTTTTTAATCACTTCCCCTGATCCCCTCCCTTATTGTACTTCCCTTTCTCTTTTCCCCTTTCTGATTCCCCTCTTATTCTTCTTTAGGGTCTTTTTAAGCTACCTCTCCCCCCAATGTTGCTTCCCTCCCCACTAGTCCTTTTGTTATCCTTCTGCTTCTCTATGGGGCGAGAATCAATTCTCTGCCCCCAATAGGTCTGATTGTTCTTCCCTCTTTGAGTCAATTTCAATGCATGTACAACGTATGTATTTCCTGCCTCAGGCCTCTTTACCTTTTAGCGTATTGGTCTTTCCCACTCCCACTATGCGCTTCTTTATGAAATACAAGTTTATCCCATTTTGTCTCTTTCCCCATTTCTCTTAATATTATCCTTTTTTTCTTTTACCTCTGCTATTTTTATATATATTTATGCATACATGTATATATCTTGACACTTCATCCTATACAGTTTGTCACTGTTCCCTCTAAGTATAGTTCCTCTACCTGTCCTAATGGTAATAACAATTTTTAAGAGTTACCAATATCATCTTTTCTTATAGAAATACGAATCATTTGAACTTACTGGGTCCCTTAAAAAAGTTTTGATTTTTTTTCCTCCTTCTCTTAATTACCTTTTGGTGATTCTCTTAAGTTCTGTGTTTGGGCAGCAAATTCTCTGTTTAAGTATGGTCTTTTCTTTATGAATGCATGGAAGTATTCAATTTTATTGAATGACCATACTTTCTCCTGCAAGAATATAGTCAGTTTTGCTGGGTATTGATTCTTAGTTGTAGGCCTTGTTCCCTTGCTTTCCAGAATATCGTATTCCATGCTTTCTGGTCCTTCAGTGTAGATGGAGCCAGATCCTGTGTTATTCTAACTGTGGTTTCATGGTATCTGAATAACTTCTTAGCAGCTTATAATATTTTTTCCTTGGTCTGGTAGTTCTTGAATTTAGCTATAACAAATCTGGGTGTTGCCAGTTGGGGATTAAGTGTAGGAGCTGATCTGTGGATTCTTTCAATCTCCACTTTTCCCTCTTGTTTGAGAATGTCAGGGCAGTTTTCTTGGATAATTTCCTGTAGAATGCTGTCCAGACTTTTCCTTCTGTCATGATCTTCTGGTAGTCCAATAATTCTCAGATTGTATCTCCTGGATCTATTTTCAAGATCTCTGGTTGTGTTAATGAGGTGTTTCATATTTTCCTCAATTTTCTGATTCCTTTCATTTTGTTTTATATATTCTTGATGCCTTGTGAAGTCATTTGCTTCTAGTTGTTGGATTCTGATTTTAAAAAAAATTTTATTTTGAATATTTTCCCATAGTTACATGTTTCATGTTCTTTCCCTCTTCCCCAAACTCCCCTAACCCCCCCTTAGCTGATGCAAAATTCCACAGGATTTTACATGTATCATTGATCAAGACCTAATTCCATATTATTGATAGTTGGACTAGAGTTATCATTTAGTGTCTATATCCCCAATAATATCCCCATCAGCCCATGTGATCAAGCAGTTGTTTTTCTTCTGTGTTTCTCCTCCCACAGTTCTTCCTCTGAATGTGGCTAGTTTTCTTTCTCATAAGTCCCTCAGCCTTGCTCTGGATTCTTGCATTGCTACTAGTAGAGAAGTCTGTTAGGTTCGATTGTACCACAGTGTATCAATCTCTGTGTACAATGTTCTCCTGGTCCTGTTCCTTTCACTCTGCATCAATTCCTGGAGGTCATTCAAGTTTACATGAAATTCCTCCAGTTCTTTATTCCTTTGAACACAATAGTATTCCATCATCAACAGATACCACAATTTGTTCAGCCATTCCCCAATCGAAGGACATTCTCTCATTTTCCAATATTTTTGCCACCACAAAGCGTATGGCTATAAATATTTTTGTACATGCCTTTTTCCTTATTATCTCTTTGGGGTATAAACCAAGCAGTGCTATGCTAGATCAAAAGGCAGTTAATCTTTTAGAGCCCATTGAGGATAGTTCCAAATTGCCATCCAGAATGATTGGATCAATTCACAACTCCACCAGCAGTGCATTAATGTCCCAATTTTGCCATATCCCCTCCAACATTCATTACTCTCCCCTGCTGTCATTTTAACCAATCTGCTAGGTGTAAGGTGATACCTCAGAGTTGTTTTGATTTGCATTTCTCTAAATATTAGAGATTTAGAACACTTTCTCATGTGTTTATTGGAAGCTTTGATTTCTTTATCTGAAAATTGCCTATTCATGTCCCTTGCCAATTTATTGATTGGGGGATGGCTTGATTTTTTTGTATAATGGATTTAGCTCCTTGTATAGTTGAGTAATTAGACATTTATCTGAGTTGGATTCTGATTTTTAAAGACTGAATTTCATCCCTGGCTTTTTGGTCATCCTTCTCCTTCTGGTCTGATTTTCTTTGTAGGTCATCTTTCACTTTCTTTGTCTCATTTTCAAGCTGGTCTATTTTGGATTTCAAGACACCATTTTCTTGTTTAAGTTCATATATTTTCTTTTCCCAATTGTCTTCAGCCTCTGTTGGTTGTTTTTTTGAGTTCTTGTGTTAATTGAATTTTTTTTTAAACCCTTACCTTCTGTCTTGGAGTCAATACTGTGTTTTGGCTCCAAGGCAGAAGAGTGGTAAGGGTAGGCATGGGGGTCAAGTGACTTGCCCAGGGTCACACAGTTGGGAAGTGTCTGAGGCCAGATTTGAACCTTGGACCTCCCATCTCTAGGCCTCGTTCTCAATCCACTGAGCTACCCAGCTGCCCCCTATGTGTTAATTGAATTTTGAGTTCTTGAGTTAATTGAATTTTGACTTCTTCCAAAGTCTGTGTCCATTTCACTGGAGTTTCTGTGTTTTTTCTTTGTGTTCCTTGATCTTTCTCTGATCCATTTGCTCTTTGTTCAATTCCTGGATAGAAGCTGTTGATAAGAAAATCATGTTATGTATCAGGTTAGTAGGTGTTTGCTTACTTATCTGGTTTCAGCCATGCATAGTAGGTCATGGAATGTATTCCCTGAAGAGATAGGGACCTTACTGTAGTTAAGAAGAGACTTCTAGTTTCATCATTACATTTTAAATCCATGTGTAATATTCTCTTCTTAGCAGTGGTTATGTAGAGAGAAGTAGTGATGACAATCAGCCCAAGTATTGCACCAGTACCAATATAAAAAGACCTGAAGGAAGGCTTCTAAGAGGATATGCTGGGTTCATTTTCTCTGGATAATCTATGGAAGATCATGGACAAAACTTTATAGGAAGAGATGCTGTATAAATTGTGGTCTAGAGGAGATATGTATACTTCTGAAACCACAGATACAATGAAATATATTGATATGATATTTCATTATAACCACAAATCAGGCTAGAATCACTAAAGTTGATCAGGTAAATTTTCTGGAGAGCTTCACTAAAGACTGATTAATAGACACAGAGACAGAGAGAGAACAGCTGTTACCCATTGAAAATGTCTACTTGATCAATGATTCTCTTTTTTTGAAGTGAGGGAACTTTAGATTTTTATTCCAAGCCCAATATCAGATTGATCTTTTCTTTGACTATAATTAGTACTGTGCATCAAGTATATTATTTCTTTCCCTCTTGAAGTCTTCAACCTGCTATCCAAGCAATTATCAGGCTTCCAACAAAATAATCTTTATACTATTATTTCTATTACCCTTTTAAATCTGGTGCTTGATTTCCAACCTGAAGTTTTGATGCTTGAGAATTTTGTTGTTGTTCACCATGTTCACCATGTGACCCCTTGGGAGTTTTCTTGGCAAAGATACTACAGAAGCTTAAAATTTCTTTCTCCATTTAGAACTTTATCAATCAGGAAAGTATTAATAACAACACCATCTTCATATTTTTAAGAGTGTGCTTTGCATTGTCATTGTGATCTGAAATTTGGACCGACGTAGCTGAGAGTAAATTAATACTATGTACCCTCTAAAATTTTTATTTATTTAGAATATTTTTTCCATGGTTCCATGGTTCATGTTCTTTCCCTCTCCTCTTCCCCCTCCTATCCTGGAGTTGACGAGCAATTCCACTGGGTTATACATGTAACATTGTTCAAAACCTGTTTCCATATTTTTCATACTTGTAATAGTGTTCTTCTAAAGCCAAAATACCAGTCATATATCTATCATACCACAGTGAATCATATGTTTTTCTTCTGCATTTCTGTTCCCATAGTTCTTTCTCTGGATGTGGATAGTGTTCTTTTTCACAAGTTCCTCTGGTTTGTCCTGGGTCATTGCATTGCTGCTAGTAGAAAAGTCCATTATGTTTGATTGTGCCACAGTGTATCTGTCTCTGTGTACAACCTTCTCCTGGTTCTCCTTTAGCTCTGCATCAGTTCCTGGAGATCTTTCCAGTTCTTATGTGTCCTTTTGAAAAAGCCATGGGTGCTGCTTTTTGTGTCATACCAACAAGTCTCCAATGTGCTAAATGTTTCAATAAATGCTTTATCTTTGCCTCTCAACTTTCAAATGAGCCCTTTAGGGATTCTGGTAAATATGGAGGAAAATGTGCAATCTGTCTTATCGTTTTGAGTATACTCTTAAAATAAATGTGAATTTATAAATATAAAAAGGTTTTTTCTTTGTCAGGCAGTAGGAGCCAGATAATGATTTTCCCTCATTCCCTCAGTTCTGATAACAAGAATTTTCTGCTGTACTTAATTTTGAATCCTAAAGCTGAGTTGGTCTAGACACCGAACTACTGGCTATAAGCAAAACTGATAGACCCTCTAAAGTCCTAGAAAGACACAACTATTTCATCTCTACTAGTCTTTACTATAGGTATATGACCAGTCAAATTTACCATCTGGCCTCCATCAACCTGTCTGTTAATAACAGTTCTCAGGTTTTTTTTGAAACCACTTACCTTCTGTCTTAGAATCAATATTAAGTACTAATAATGATAACTGATACTAATACTAATAATGATACCAAATACTAATCTATACTAAGTAGTAATTCTGAAACAGAAGAGCAGTAAGGGCTAACAGTGTGATAATGAAATTAAATCTACCCTGCCCATTCTTAGATTTAATCACCAAAGGTGAAAACACCCCACTTAATTCACAAGTTAGGAAGTCTGTGACCCATGTGTGCAAGAGTGGGTGACAAATCAGAATTGACTGACTGCCCCCTGGGCAGTCCTAAGAAAAGTGTTGTGATTAGACACATAACTTCCTGTAGTGCTTTTTTTCTTCTTGTTCGTTGCTTGGATGTGGAGAAGCACTGGTTGGGACCTTGTAACCTTGGTGAGATTGATCTTAAATCTTTCCCTCAGAACTACACCAATGAGTGAAAAAGACTGACTACCTTAGCTTCCCTGGAGGTACTAGCCCCTGGGAGGCTCAGCTCCCATGACTGGGAAGAGCCATCAGGGCTAAAACCCTTGTTAATTGACTTTTAGGCTCTCTAGCTGGGCCTCTGGAGCCCTGCCAGAATAAAACCCAGACATGAATATAAATCTAGTTCTTTAAGCTAGATCTCTTACTCTACCCTCTTCTCATTTCTCTATTTCTATTCTCTCCTATATTTTATGAATAAATTACAAAAATCATTTTAGAATTGATAATTATGCAATTCTTGGCAACTACTTCTTTAAATATCATATCCAACCCCAAACACCCTTTTTCCTTTTTACAGCAATAAGAGTTAAGTTATTTGGCTAGAGTCACACAATTAGGAAATATCTGAGCATATCTGAACCTAGGCCTGGCTCTCTATCCACTGTGCTACCTAGATACCTCTAGCTTCTCAATCTTTTAAGTGAAAAGGTGGAACAAGAGAAAATCATTATAGGAAGAAAAGAAAGACAGCAACATTGGACCTGTCTTAGACCCTGATTATTTAATGTGGAAGGTATTAGAAAGGGCTCTGGAAGCAGACTTGTCTTCACAATTAGCAGGCCTGATAATTAACAGTTGATAACTCATTTGACACTTCTTTTTTTTATCAGAGCCACAAATATACAAATAATTATATTTTGTTTTAATTTTATACAAAGTAAATTTTATTCATTTAAAAGTTCTTTTTATTCATTTATTTATTTGTGTATGGCATGGGGATGGGTAGAAATAGAAGGGACCTTTGGTTTCATTGGTATAAGAAATTCTTGGACAGGAAACTTTATTTATCAAATGGAGAATTGCATCTGCTTTGTAACAACCTGTGAGTCTCAAGAATTTTTTAGAGGTTTTGGAACATTAAGTTGATTTGTCCAGGATAATAAAGGACACATGTCAGACTTGAACCCCAAGAAACACTGACTCTGAAGCCAGACCTCTACCTTCTACATGAGGTTACTCCAGAATGAATTCTATAGTACTTCTATTGTGACTTACCAAAATTTTAAGAACAGTACAGAAAATGAGGCTTGAAATGGATTTTTTATTTTTAGTGTATTTGCATATAACTGACAGTGTGATGTGGTAGAAAGAACACTGGCTATGAAGCACTGAGAAATGACCTAAGTTCTACTGTCCTCATTATAATTCTCTCAAAGAAACCTTTCTTGTCTTCACTTTCCCTAGTATTATATGACTCAGTTGTTGAGGATTTATGAAACCAGGTCTATGTTTGGAAGGAAATCTCCAGGTTAGGGACATTTGCAGATCAGGGGGCCCATTTCACAACATCTCTTCAGTCCACTGAGATGAAGGAATCCACTGGGCTTTTGCTAAGAAACAGGATGTCTACTTTTTGATTCAAACTGCCCTGGTTAATTGCTGAGACAATTCAACCTGTACAATGAGGCTGAAGTAGAGTACAGTGGAAAAGGCATTAGAAGACCTAGATTTAAGTCCTAAATTTGTCACTTTCCAACTATTAGTCCTTGAGAAAGTAACAATCTCTCTGAGACTCACTTTTCTGAACTATTAAATGAAGGGGTTGTACTAGATGACCTCCAGGGTCTTTGTCAACTCTAAAGCTATGAATACTAAGCCATTCTTGCATTCAGTTCTATATCCTTACCACTTTCCAAATACTGAATAAAATGTGTAATTTGAAAGCAGAATGTATTTTAAGTCTATTTTTGTCTTTGATGGCATTGAGCTCTTAATTCACGTTCTATCAGTTATGATCAAAATTGATATCATCTATGCCTACCTTTTTGAGCCCAAGTTTTCTCCTATTTGGGCAGCTAGTTAGCAATGTAAATAGAATGCCAAGCCTGGGAGTCAGGAAGACCCGAGTTCAAATTGGACCTCAGATACTTACCAGCTGTGTGACTGCTAGCAAATCACTTACCCCTGTGTGCTCAGTTTCTTCATCTGTAAAATGAGCTGGATAAGGAAACAGCAAATCACTCTAGTAGCTTTGCTAAGGAAATCCCAAAGGAGGTCCCAAAGAGTCCCAACAGCAACAATTATCCTTTCTAGTCATGGTTTCCTTGTTATTGACACTAGGGTATCTCAAAATATTTAAGTGAAAGATGGTGAATATGGGTCTTTGTTCCTCCCTTCCTTCAAATGTGCTTAAATCCCTTTTCATTTTTAAATCAGTGTTAGTTATACCATTCTTTCCACCTCAGAAATCTTGGTGCCACATTGTGAGCTCTCTTTTCACCCTCCTATCCTAAAGCTCTCTGTTGCCAATTCTTGCAATTCTTGTTTCTTTTCCCACAAATTGTGGAGCTAATTAAAACACATATTGCAAGCACATGTCCACTGTGTTTATGTTCACTACTAAACCAAAGCTGGGCCTTAGTCCACCTTAGTTATAGTAGCTTCCTTCCTCACACTTCTTTCTCCTTCAATGTATCATTGCCAAAGTAATCTTCTAAGAATTATATCTGTCACACTACTCTTCAATGTCATTTAGTGTGCTTTCACTATCAGCCATACTGGACTTCACTGTTCAATTATTATGTTTTGTACTTTTTAATATTATACATATTTTCTCTACTTTTTTATTCATTCTGGAGCCCCCGATAGCTGAACACACTTTCTGTGTGCTCTCTTTGGCCAAGCTGAAAAGATATCCTATATAGCTGTTCATGTACCTCAATTCATCCACATTCTTATTTTTGCCCACAGATTTCAGAGGCTACATTAATAGTTTGCATTATAGAGCATTACTAAAGGGGAAAATAGACATTTTCAACTTTGGAGCTTAGCTACAAAGGCAGAAGGTAACTGGGGCAGGGACATGGTGAAGAAATCAAATTAGTCCAAAATGAGTGCTAGGAGTGAAATGAAGAGATGTCTAGCATTTATATAGCACCTACTCATTTTGATCCTCGCAAATACCCTGGGTTTTAGGTGCTAGTATTACAAAATTAAATAAGTTGTCCAAGGTCACACCACTAGTAAGAAGTATCTGAGACTTGATTTGAACTCAGGTATTCCTGATTCCAGGTCCAGAACTCTATCAACTATGTCATTTAGCTTTCAGGGTATTTAGCTGAACAATTCGGGGTAGGAATTGAGCAAAATACTCCAGATGTGATCTGATCAAGCAGAGTATCATGGATCTCTCACATTCCCATTATTCCTGGAAGGTATTCTTCTTTGAATGCAGTCTAAGACAACATTAGATTTTTTTTGGTCACCACATTATACTGTTGACTTAGACTGAGGCTGCAGTCCACTAAAAACTTCCATATCTTTTTCAAATTGCTGTCTAACCATGTGTTTCCCATCTTGTCCTTGTGAAGTAGGTTTTTTGAATCCAAATGAAAGACTTTAATGCCTATTGTATTTCATTTTAAATTCATACCAGTCATCTAGTCTGTCAGAATCTTTTTGAATCTTGACTGTCATCTAGTGTGTTAACTAACCCTGACAACTCTGAGTTATCTGTAAATTTGATAAGAATGCTATCTATGACATTTTCCAAATTATTGATAACGATATTAAAAGGACAAAGTCAAACACAGATCCCTAGGACAATGAAGTGAAGATCTTCTAGGCCAACTACTCATTAAATCTTGAATTGATCTGTCTTGGGACTAAGGTCCCATATGTCAAATGTTTGCGTGTGTGGTGTATTTTTGTTTACTTTTATCACTGTTCTAGGAAATTCTTTCAGGCAGATAAAAGCCTTAATTTTTTTTTATTCTTGTGAAACTAAATTATATGAATGACTTTAACAAGTGCCTGTCAAAATGGTTGTTAATATCATTTCTAGGTAAATACTGTGGTTATCTTAACATATCAAGCCACTTTTGACTTAAAAAATGAAAAAATAGTGATAAAAGAGTATTCTAAAGCAATTTCTTTTCATCTTTAATTTGAATCAAACTATCAAAAGTTTATTTGTTAATTATTCTTATGAACTTAAAACACTACTTTGGTTGTTCAGTTGTGTCTGTCTCTTCATGACCTCATTTGGGGTTTTCTTGACAAAAATACTAGTATGACATTTCCTTCTTCAGCACATTTTACAGATAAGGAAACTGAGACTAATGGGTTTAAATGACTTACCCAAGGCCAGATTTGAATTCAGAAAGATTAATCTTTCTGACTCTAGGACTGGCATTCTCTCCACTGTACCTTCTATTATCTTGAGAAAGTAGATGTCATGACAAGACTCAGTGACTAGAGTCTTTCTTGAAGTACTCTGCTATTTAATACAAAGGGACAGTAGCCTGTTGGAGTAGTATGTGGTTCAATGAACTATTCACTTTTTCAAAGGCACAAGAGCTTTTCAGGGAAATCCTCTGACACTTGGAATTGCTCTCCTATTTTTAAATGCTAGTTTTGTTGGTAGGTGTTTTGTGAATTTGCTGCTGCTTTAGTTTCTCAATGAAGAGATATATATATTAGATAATGGTGTTCTTTTAAAAAAATCAGGAGAGGTAGTTGTTCAAGGGGAAGAACTCTGGATATAATAGATTTGAATCCTGGCTTTATTATGTACTATCTTATCTCTTTAGGTGGTCAATAAAAATGAGCTGTAAAATGTCTTGCTCCTTTTTTACCTTCTTTACTTCTTTCTTTTCCTGTGCTTCCTCTCTCTTTGACTAGAATGTAGCTAAATTGGGGATGGGGTGGAACAGGTAGGGGATTATAGATTTAGAGCTAGAAATAAGGCTGGTAGGTCATCTAGTCCAACCTTTTCAATTTACAGATGGGGGATGTGGGGTGTGTGCACAGACAAAGCCATGGGGCACATGGACTGGTCTTGGGAATGCTCATGAAAAATGAGGATAGGAACAGTCCCTCTTCTTTCTCTGAGGTTGGGACTTTGACCTTTATTTACCCTGAGCTCCACATAAAAATGTTAAGTACATTAATTAGCAAGTGTTCCTCAATAATCAACATATCAGAAAGGGCTGCTGCTGTTTCCATTTCCTCCTCACAGTTTATTTGTGTAGCTTTAGCTAATGCCCTCCTTAGCTGCAGTTGGCCCAAAGAAAGGGTATTACAAAAAAACAACACTGAAGCACTTATCATATTAATCAGTATGAAAGAAGATTCATCAACAGCTGCTTCTCAAAAGAAGATTCTCAACAGAGACTTGCTGTGGAAAGACTAAAGGAATATCATGGTGGATTATGAAATTTGGATCCTGCCAGTCCCACTACTGCTAATGATCTGCTTGACTGGTGTGGGTTCAAGGTGAATTAGGAGGACTTCCTAAGTATTTTTGCCTTCTGGGGGTAATCTAAAGAGTTGGACTGCAGGAGTGCTTTATGTTTCTAGATTATTCAGAGGCTCCAGTGGTTTTTTTTGTGTGTCATTCATTTTCTATGCTGTGTGAAATAAAGCCCATTTTGAATCACCATGTTGTCCTTTCAGTGCCTGTGCAGATGGTGAAGACACTGCTATTCACTTTAGGGAAAACCCAGACATAAGCCATATCCAAACATTATTTTGGTGATGATCCTAGATCAACTCCAGGTGAAGATAATAAGCTAAATAGGGAAAATAGAACTTGGGGGTTAAGGGACTAGGCCTAGGCCAAATCTATGTGAACCTAAAGTCCTTGGGAGTGGAGGGAGGTTCATAAGTGACAAGTATAAGATTACCTTATACATCTGAGAATTAGCTAGGTAGTGTTGAAGGTGAACAAGCCCCCTTGAGATTTCTATGATTAAACTCTATGATATACAATCATCTCTAAAATGAGAGTTATCAATTTGGAGAAGCAAGGCTCTCTCCAAAACTAGATTAATGCATTGGTTTTGTCACATATTGGTTAAATGCAGTCTTGATAAGTCAGGTTGATGACTACCTGTGCTAACTTTATGCTAGGACTTGCCAATGCCCTTTAATCAGTACTCCCCCCACAATTCCCTAAAATGAAATGTGTTAAAGCAGTTAAGTTAACCAAAAATTATATCTGTACAGAACAAAATGAAGTAAACACCACCAAGGAAAGTGAACTATAGTGAGAATTAATATTTCAAATTAGAAATATAAAACTCCTTAAACTTCTTCAAAGCATTATAGTTTGATTAGTGATTAAGAAAGGACATTATTTCTCACTTAACAAATGGTTAAACACTCTAACTCAAGAAGTTAGGGATAGTGTGCTTTTCTTCTGGGTCACGTTCCACAGATTCCATAAAACTGACCATATGTACCAACGGCTTTTTCTTTTCCTTTGGTAGCATCCCTAAAGGTTCTCGTTTTCTTCATAATACTTACCTAAAATAGATGATTGTATGTAGGCATGTATAGGTAAGGCAGGAAATTTGATTAAACCGGTCAAAAAAAAGTGGCAAATTGTATAGTGGATATCAGCCTTCTATATCAGTTCATCACCTAATTACCACAATATGGATTTATAGATAGAAAAAATATAGACCGACAATAAGTATTTAAAATTTAATTTGGGGCAACTAGGTAGCATAGTAGATAAAATGACAGATCTGTAGTTGGGAGGACATGATTTCCTATCTGGCCTCTGATACTTCCTCCTAGTATAACCCTTGGAAAGTCACTTAACCTTAACTGTCTAGCAGTTATGCAGAAGGTAATTTTTTAAAATTCAATTTGAAACCCGTTTAACATTACTTTTAATAAACATCTGTCAGTGTATAATCAGGTTTTGGTGCTGGAAAAGGACAATATGGTAGGATGGAAGTTACTGCTACTAAGCCTCCCATTATTACAAAGCAATCACCAGTACTATTCATTCAAGCACCAAGCTGCAAGCTAGTACCTTCATGAAATGGGATACTGATGTGATCTACTCCTCATTGCTGTTATCCAGAAGGATTTAATTTATTAGGATAACCATCAGAACACAGTTGGTTTGGGAAGTCATGATGAAGAATAAACTTCTGTTAAGTCAACTTTAAGATGTAAAGACTATTACTGATTTTCTGGGGAAAATCCAAATAATGTCTAAACCCTTCAGCCCTCTATTTTGGAGGACAATGCGATATTTTAATGTTTAGAGTACTAGTATTCATCATTAGAATTATTAAGTGAAATGTGTATCCTCTCAAACTATGTTTTCACCAATACCTTATAAATTAACTTCCAAACTACTTCTTACTGTTTCTATTTCATTTTTTCTTCCTTTATGTTGAAGATTGAAGGCAAGAACTTTATATTTAATTTTGGTGATAACTTCTCTGCAGGGCCTGGTATTTAATAAATGCTTGTGGATAGACTGGCTTTCACTTGAGGATAATAAATAAACATCTAGAAATCTATCCATGCTCTATTATTAATTAGAAATACTGTGTGGTATTGAACAGTACTGAGTCCAGAGCACAATAGGATTCTAGATGATATACATCATTCAGTGCCAGTTTCTCATTACATTCTAAAAACTAGAAAATGAGGATTTCATTCAAAGTTTACTCTACATCAAAGCTTTCATTACACTAATGTTTCATAGTACATTGTTTCAAGGCTTAGTTGTCATTTAATAGTTTTTCAGTCATATCTGACTCTTCATGATCTCATTTGGGATTTTCATGGCAAGTATACACTGCACAGGTTTGCCACTTTCTTCTTCAGCTCATTTTACAAATAAAGAACTGAGGCAAATAGAATCAAGTGACTTATACAGGATCTCATCTAAGGCATATAAAACGCTGGATTTTAACTCAAGAAAATGAGTCCTTCCTGACTCTAATTCAGGCACTCTAGTACACCAACTGGCTGCCTTTTTAATTTTAAGTAATACTTTGTAAATGTTTAATTCAGAAACAAGTCCAACTTCTTGAATTTAAAAAAAAAAAAGATTTCCAAACCTTTTATTACTTAAAAAAGTTTAAGGATTCTGGGAAGATGGTGGCTTAGACAGAGTAATTCTTAAAACCTCCACACCCTTTCCACACCGAGATAGAAAACAATGTGCTTCGAGAAGAAAGAGGACCAAATCTAACAACAGGACAGAGCAGGGGGATCCTACTACTGGACAGCTCAAGAGGTATTCCAAGAAAAAGGCTTGAATTCTTGAATTGTTGGGTCTGAGGGTATAGAAGGGGAATCCTAGGATCCCTCCCACATGGGCTGTGCAGAATCTCCAGTGGCCCCTGAAATCTCTGAGTGGGCACACCATGCTGGAGAGAAGGCCTTGCTGGTGCCGGACTTGGGGAGCTGAACACAGGCACCAGGGAGGTGGCTAGAAGAAAAAGCCAGAGAAACATAGTAAAAAGTTTTGGAAGAGGGTGGCTTAGATGGAGCAAAACTTTAGACCTTTTACCACACCGACATAAAGAAAAAAGCCCTTCAAGAGGAAAGAAAACCATGTCTAACAGTAGGACAGAACACTGGGACCCTACTGCTGGGCAGCTCAGGGAAAACACTCTATCTTGTCCCCTCCACCCCATTTTTTTTCTCTTGAGGTTTTAGCCTCAGGGCACATTAAGCAATATAGACTAATTAATCCAGGCTTAATCCCATCAATTGGACAGACAAGAAGTCTTCAGAGGGCAGGGAAACTCCAACACCTTCCACCACAGACTGCAGAGAACCTAACTACAAACCTCCATTACCAAATGGCAGAAGATCTTTCATAAAAGCTCATTAAACCCATCTGCTTAAACTAGCAGAATAGAAAATGAAAAAATATGAGTAAACAACAGAAAAAGAGAAAAGAAATTACAATTGGCAACTTCTTTCCAGGAAGTGAAAAAACAGCAAATGAGATATAAGAAGATCAAGAAGCTCCAGCAAATTGGACATAGGCTTTGGAAGATCTCAAAATTCAATTAACTCAAGAACTTCAGGAACTCAAAAAGCAATCAAGAGAGGTTAAAGACAATTTGAAAAAGGAAATATATGAACTACAACAAGAAAATAAAGTCTTACAACCCCAAATTGAAGACTTCTAAGCATTGATAAAGAAAAGAACGGACTTAAATAGAGAGTTTACTGCCCAAACACAGAACTCTAGAGAATCACCATAAGGTAATTAAGAAAGTGGGGTAGAAAAAGATCTTTTCTTTAAGAGACACAATAAGTTCAATCAATTTGTATCCCTAGAAGAAAAGAAGATAATGGTAAATATTAAAAATTGTTGTTACCATCAGGACAGCTAGAGAAACTATACTTAGAGGGAACAGTTACATATTATATAGGATGAAATGTTAAGATATACATATATGTACATAAATATATATAAAACTAAAGGGGGAAAAAGGATATAATATTAAGGAAAATGGGAAAACAGAAAAAATGGAGTAAATTTATATTCCATAAAGAAGCGTGTGGGGTAAACGGGAGAAGATCAATACACTGGAAGGGTAAAGAGGCCGGAGGCAGAAAAAAGGCAATGTTTAAGTTAACTGAAATTAACTTAAAGAAGGAAGAACAATCAGATCCATTGGGGCAGAAAATTGATTCTTACCCTATAGAGAAGTAGAAGGATAACAGAAGGACTAGTGGGGAGGGAAGCAACATTAGGGAGGGAGAGGGTGTGTGTGTGGGAAGGTAGCTTAAAAAGACCCTAAAGAAGAATAAGAGGGGAATCAGAAGGGGGAGAAGAGAAAGGGAAGTACAATAAGGGAGGGGATCAGGGGAACTGATTAAAAACAAAACACTGGTATAGAAGGAAATAGTGAAAGAAGAAAGGGCAGGACAAGGAGAGGGAATTAAAATGTCTGGGAATACACAGTTGATAATTATAACTCTGAATGTGAATGGGATGAACTCACTCATAAAACAGAAGCAAATAGCAGAATGGATTAGAAACAAAAATCTTACCATAAGTTGTCTACAAGAAACACACATGAGGCAGGTAGACACACACAGAGTAAAGATTAAAGACTGGAGCAAAATCTACTGGGCATCAAATGAGAAAAAGAAGGCAGGAGTTGCAATCATGATATCAGACAAAGCCAAAGTAAAAGTAGATCTAGTCAAAAGAAATAGGGAAGGTAATTACATCCTGATAAAAGTCAGTATAGACAATGAGGAAATATCAGTACTCAACATGTATGCACCAAATGGTATAGCATCCACATTTCTAAAGAAGAAATTGGTGGAGATTAAGGAGAAAATAAATAATAAAACTATACTAGTGGGTGACCTGAACCTTCCCTCTATCAGATCTAGATAAATCAAACCAAAAAATAAATAAGAGATAAGAGAGGTGAATGAAATCTTAGAAAAATTAGAGTTAATAGGTATATGGAGAAAAATAAATAGGGATAAAAAGGAACACATCTTCTTTTCAGCAGCACATGGAACATTCACAAAGATTGAGCATGTACTAGGGCATAGAAACATGGCAAACAAATGCAAAAAAGCAGAACTAATAAATGCAACCTTTTCAGATCATAATGCAATAAAAATAGTTATTAGCAAGGATACATGGAGAGGCAAACCAAAAACTAATTGGAAACTAAATAATAATATTCTCCAAAATAAGTTAGTTAAAGAACAGATCATAGAAACAATTAATAATTTCATTGAAGACAATGACAATGATGAGACTTCTTACCAAAACCTATGGGACACAGCCAAAGCTGTTCTAAGGGGAAAATTTATATCCTTGAGTGCATATATGAACAGATTAGGGAGGGCAGAGGTTAATGAATTGGGCATGCAACTAAAAAAACTAGAAAGTGAACAAATTAAAAATCCCCAGATGAAAACTAAATTAGAAATCCTAAAAATCAAAGGAGAAATTAATAAAATCAAAGCAAAAGAACTATTGAATTAATACATAAGACCAGAAGCTGGTACTTTGAAAAAAGAGATAAAATAGACAAAATACTGGTAAATCTAATTAAAAAAAGGAAAGAAGAAAACCAAATTAACAGTATCAAAGATGAAAAGGGAGACCTCACTTCTAATGAAGAGGAAATTAAGGCAATCATTAAAAACTGTTTTGCCCAATTATATGGCAATAAATATAGCAATCTAGGTGATATGGATGAATATTTACAAAAATATAAATTGCCTAAGCTGGGTAGCTCAGTGGATTGAGAGTCAGGCCTAGAGACGGGAGGTCCTAAGTTCAAATCCGGCCTCAGACACTTTTCAGCTGTGTGACCCTGGGCAAGTCATTTGACCTCCATTGCCCACCTTTACCACTCTTCCACCAAGGAGCCAATACACAGAAGTTAAGGGCTTAAAAAATATAAATTGCCTAGATTAACAGCAGAAGAAATAGAATACTTAAATAATTCAATATTCATAAATAATTCAATTCAGAAAAAGAAGTTGAACAAGTCATCAAAGAACTCCCTAACAAAAATTTCCCTAAGGAAAAAAACCCAATGGATTCACAAGTGAATTCTATCATACATTCAAAGAACAACTAATCTCAATACTGTACAAACTATTTGACATAATAAACAAAGTTCTACCAGATTCCTTTTATGACACTAATATGGTACTGATTCCAAAGCCAGGCAGACCAAAAACAGAGAAAGAAAACTACAGACCAACCTCCTTAATGAATATAGATGCAAAAATCTTAAATAGAATACTAGCAAAAAGACTCTAGCAAGTGATCACGAGGGTTATCCATCATGATCAGGTGGGATTTATACCAGGAATGTAAGGATCGTTCAACATTAGGAAAACCATCCACAAAATTGACCATATCAACAAACAAACCAATAAAAATCACATGATTCTCTCAATAGATGCTGAAAAAGCCTTTGACAAAATACAACACCCATTCCTACTGAAAACACTAGAAAGTAGGGATAGAAGGATATTATTATATTATAATATATCATAACAAATATATTATTATATAAATAATAATCAGTATATATCTAAAACCATCAACAAGCATGATATGCAATGGGGATAAATTAGAAGCCTTCCCAATAAGGTCAGGAATGAAACACGGATGCCCATTATCAGCTCTATTATTTAACATTGTACTAGAAACTCTAGCAGTAGCAATTAGAGAAGAAAAAGAAATTGAAGGTATTAAAATAGGCAATAAAGAGACTAAGCTAGCACTCTGCAGATGATATGATAGTCTACTTAAAAAACCATAGATAATCAACAACTTTAGCAAAGTTCCAGGATACAAAATAAATGAACGTAAATCACTAGCATTTCTATATATTTCCAACACATTGTAGCAGCAAGAGTTAGAAAGAGAAACACCATTTAAAATCACCCTAGACCAGTGATGGGCAAACTTTTAAAGAGGGGGCTATAATAGGTATAGGCCTTAGAATCAGTACCACATTAGTGTCATAAAAGGAAAGGAAATGCTCATCTGTCAGTCTATTTCTAAGGCAACTCTTTCCAAGTTTCATTGTATTGTATCCTACTCATTGTATTCATGAGATTAGGAATAATGTCGTACAGCCTAAAAGAACATTTCAGGGGGCTGCATCTGGCCCGCAGGCCATAGTTTGCCCATTACTGCCCTAGACGATATAAAATACTTAGGAATCTATCTACCAGAACACAGGAATTATATGAATACAACTACAAAACACTTTCCAACAATTAAAACTGGATCTAAACAATTGGGAAAACATTGATTGCTTATGGGTAGGAAGAGCAAACATAATAAATATGACCATTCTACCCAAATTAATTTACCTATGTAGTGCCATACCTATCAAATTACCAGAAAACTTTTTTACAGAATTAGAAAAAACTATAACAAAGTTCATTTGGAAGAACAAAAGATCAAGAATATCAAGGAAAATAATGAAAAAAAAATGTGAAGGAAGGTGGCCTAGCAGTACCAGATATTAAACTATGCATAAAGCAGTATGAAAACAATATGGTACTGGCTAAGAGACAGAAGGGAGGATCAGTGGAATAGACTTGGGGCAAGTGACCTCAGCAAGACAGTCTATGATAAACCCAAGGAGCCTAACTTTTAGGACAAAAATCCACTATTTGACAAAAACTGCTAGGAAAATTGAAAAACAGTATGGGAGAGATTAGGTTTAGATCAACATCTCACACCCTACACCAAGATAAATTCAGAATAGGTGAATGACTTGAATTATATTCAAGTAGGAAACTATAAGTAAATTAGGCGAACACAGAATAGTATACTTGTCAGATCTCTGGAAAAGGAAAGAATTTAAAACCAAGCAAGAGTTATAAAAAATTACAAAATGTAAAGTAAATAATTTTGATTATATTAAATTAAAAAGTTTTTGTACAAACAAAAACAATGCAGCCAAAATTAGAAGGGAAGCAACAAATTGGGAAAAAATCTTTATAACAAAAAACACTGACAAAGGTCTAATTACTCAAATATATAAGGAGCTAAATCAAGTGTACAAAAAATCAAGCCATTCCCCAATTGATAAATGGGCAAGAGACATGAATAGGCAATTTTCAGATAAAGAAATCAAAACTATCAATAAGCACATGAGAAAGTGCTTTTAATTTTTAATTTAATTTAATTATTAAAGAAATCTTTAATAATTAGGGAAATGGAAATCAAAACAGCTCTGAGGTATCATCTCACACCTAGCATATTGGCTAAAATGACAGCAGGGGAGAGTAATGAATGTTGGAGGGGATGTGGCAAAATTGGGACATTAATGCACTGCTGGTGAATTGATTCAACCATTCTGGATGGCAATTTGGAACTATGCCCAAACGGTGCTAAAAAATTGCCTGACCTTTGATCCAGCCATGCCATTGCTGGGTTTGTACCCCAAAGAGACAACTGGGAAAAAGACATGTACAAAAAAATTTTTAGCCACGCTCTTTGTAGTAGCAAAAAACTGGAAAATGAGGGTATGCCCGTCAATTGGGGAATGGCTGAACAAATTGTGGTATCTGTTGGTGATGGAATACTATTGTGCTCAAAGGAGTAATAAACTGGAGGAATTCCATGTGAACTGGAATGACCTCCAGGAACTAATGCAGAGTGAAAGGAGCAGAATCAGGAAAACACTGTATACAGAGACTTATACACTGTGGTAAAATCGAAAGTAATGGACTTCTGTACTAGCAGCAATGCAATGACTCAAGACAATTCTGAGGGATTTATGGAAAAGAACGCTACCCACATTCAGAGGAAGAAGTACAGGAGTGGAAACACAGAAGTAAAACAACTGCTTGAACACATGGGTTGATGTGGATATGATTTGGGAGGTAAACTAAACGACCACCCTAGTACAACTATCAATAATATGGAGTAGTGATAGCACAATTAAGTAGATTTAGAATTGGTTGAATGGATAGATTCAGAATTTTATGACAACTTGGAAAAAAAAAGCATTCAGTAGAGTACCAAAGGATCTGTGCTTTGACCTGTGTTACTTAACATTCTATTAATGATTTGCACAAAAGGATAGGATAGCATCCTTAATAGGTGATATAAAACTAGCAGGAATTAATTTAACACAGTGGGTGATGAAATCAGTATCTAAAAAGATTCTGACAGCATAGGACACTGGGGTGAACCTAAGATGAAATTTAACAGAGATCAATGTAAAACTTTGCTCCTAGGCTCAAAAAATCTGCTTCCTAAGTACAAAATAGTTAGATAGTATAATTAGAGATTAGTTTGTCTGAAGAAGATCTGAAAAAAAAAGGAGGCAGTGAGGTGACTCAGTGGATAGAAAGTCAGTCCTGAATATGGGAGGTCTGGGTTCAAATCTTGTCTTAGATACTTCCTAGCTGTGTGACCTTGGGCAAGTCACTTATCCCAACTATCTAGCTTTTACTGCTCTTTTACCCTGGAACCAATACTTATTATCAGTTCTAAGATAGTAGATAATAGGAAGAAGAATTGGTAATTTTAGTCGATTGCAGATTCAATATGCATCAACAGAGTGCTATGGCAGCCATAGTCAATGAAATCTTGGGTTACAAAGGGATAGCTTCTAGGCCAAATATGAATATTTTCTTCAGTTCTGAGAGCCATAGCTTAGAAAGGAAACTGCTGAGCTGGAGAGTGTCCAGAGGAACAGAATCAAGATGCTGAAGGGTGTTGAGTCCATGGTATATGAGGAATGGTTGAAAGAAATCAGCCTGATAACTAGTCATGTGATCTTGGTTAAACAAGGGATTTAAACTCTAACCTCTATGAACCTTAATTTTCCCATCTACAAAACAGGGATGACTGTCACTGTGAGGATTAAATGAGATTGTATCCAAGAGCAAGAGTGAACTGGCAGCATTACTTTTTATACTAGCAGCTGATGCCACTCTATCCTACAACCATTGTCCTTAGGAACTGCAGCTGCAGTTTAATGTAAAATCATACTTGTTAAAGGGCCCTTGTGGGAGTGGTACAGATACAACATGAAGTAAGTTCCATGTAGTCTCTGGACCTCTTAGGAATGGCTAAATCTCAAGCACATGTGGATACCAAGGACACACAGGATAGAAGGCTGTTAAGCATGTTTGCATGTATTAAGGCCATTATCTATAATGGATGGCCACATATTTGAATAATTGTTAACCTTTGCTAGTTTGTGGTAAGTGTTGAAGCCACAAGGTGGCTGGATATTTCTGTCTCTCATAAAAATTTCATTTTTAGTGGAAAGGCGTGGGTGGGGGGGTAGGGAGCAATGACTTGGAGGTATTTGTATTTCCTAGCATCTAAGATTCATGGTCCTGGTCTATTGGGGCCTCAGAAAAGGAGGCAGTGATGGTTTGACCTGACTGGAATATTTTGTCTTTCCCTTAGGACAACCTTGGAGGGGCAGAGCCAAGATGGTGGCTTAATAGCAGCCAAAGCCTGAAACTGCACTGAATATCCTGCCAAACCAATCTTTAAAAGGTGCCTCAAAAGGACAGGAGTCAAAACAGGACAGACAAGTGAGGGGGTTCTCCCACTGAACACAAGGGGAAAGGTAGGCAGAGAGTAGATTTCCATGAGATAAAGGGGAACCAGGAGCAAAACTGCAAACAGAAAAATATAGCCACCCTCCCCAGACTCAGAAGAAGGGTGTAGGCAACTTTGGGATCTGGGGTCACAGGCTACATCAACAAAAGAATACCTCAGACCCACTCCTATAAATCCTAGGCCTTGGCAGTGAGTTCTGGAGGTCCATAGTGCCGAGTGCTCTCAGGCCTCCTCCAAAGCAGTGAAGATAGCCTCTGGGCAAAACTCTATGAGTCAGAAACTAAGACAGAATTGGCAAGCAACGTGCAGATTTTCTAGTCCACTGGCAGGAACTGAGCAAACAGCGGCAAAAAAATTCCCCAAAAACCTCTTCATCCTCAAAAATTTCTACAGGGAAAAAGAGTAAAGAATAGAAGCAACAGGAAATAGTGACATACAAGCAAACATATGCAAAATCTCCAAAAAAAGACAGGAATTGGTCACAAAATCTAGAAAAGCTCAAAAAGGAATTCAAAAGTCAAATAAGACAGGTTGAAGAAATTTGGGAAAAAGAAATGAAAATAATGGAAAAAGGAAAATAACATCTTAAAAAGCAAAATTTGTCAAATGGAAAAAGGCACAAAAAGTCAATGAAGAAATAAATTGCATAAAAATCAGAATTTGACCTACTGGAAAAAGAGGCAAAAAAAATTAAATGAAGAAAAGATGGCCATGAAAAGTAGAATGGACCAAATGGAAAAGGAGGTCATGGAAGAAACTTAGGACAGCCTTGCTTGCTTTAGCTAGGATATCTCATCTGCCCTGCAGGAGGCAGCTGGTTGGTGGTGGGGATGGCTGGCCCTTTCTCCATCAAGAGAGTTTCTTCATAAGATGGCTATACAAGGATGGGCTAAGAGCACAATCAATGGCCCAGGGGCAAGGGAGGTATGGTCACTCTCAGGACTCTTAAGCTTACCTGCTTATAGCCAGCACTCAATTAGCAAATGGCAAATAGGTGAGCTATTTCCTCACAATATTTACTCTCTACAATGATGCTTTCAGAGTCCTAACAATTAGAGTGATCAAAAAGAGCTATACTGAGAAGTGGTGGATTTCCCCTCACTAGAAATCTTTAATGGATTAAAACTTTTTTCCCCCCTTAACCCTTACCTTCTGTCTTAGAATTGATTGCTTCTGAGGTAGAAAAGAAGAAAAGGCTAGGTAAATGGAGTTAAGCATTTTGCCCAGAGTCACACAGCTAGGAAGTCAGATTTAAATCCAAGTCCTCCCATCTCCAGGCCTTGCTCTACCCCCTGAGCCACTTAGCTGCCCCTAGATTAATATTTAGTAGATATGTGATAGATTCTTTTTTTATGTGCACAGGTTAGGCTAGATAGATGATGAGACCCCTCCAATCTAAAATTCTGTGATTTTCCCTAGACAATATAAAATGCTTAGGAATCTATCTGCCAAGACAAACATAGGAATTATATGAACACAACTACGAAACCCTTTCCACACAATTAAAACTAGATCTAAACAATTGGAAAAACATTGAGTGCTTATGGGTAGGACAAGTTAACATAATAAAAATGACCATCCTACCCAGATTAATTTACCTACTTCTTAGTGCTATACCTATCAAACTACCAAAAAACTTTTTTACTGAATTAGAAAAACTATTAAAAAAAAGTTCATTTGGAAGAACAAAAGACCAAAAATATCAAGGGAAATAATGAAAAAAATGTGAAGGAAGTTGGCCTAGCAGTACCAGATATTAAACTGTACTATAAAGCAGTAGTCATCAAAACAATATGGTACTGGCTAAGAGACAGAAGGGAGGATCAGTGGAATAGACTAGAGGTAAGCGACCTCTGTAAGACAATCTTTGATAAACCCAAAGAACCCAGCTGTTGGGACAAAACCCCTCTATTTGACAAAAACTGTTGGAATAATTGGAAAAAAATATGGGAGAGATTGGACCTAGATCAACACCCTATATCAAGATAAACTCAGAATGGGTGAATGACTTGAATATAAAGAAGGAAACTATAGGTAAATTGGGTGAGCACAGAATAGTATACTTGTTAGATCTATGGGAAGGGAAAAAATTTAAAAGCAACCAAGATTTAGAAAAAAATAACAAAATGTAAAATAAATAATTTTGACTACATTAAACTAAAAAGTTTTTGTACAGACAAAACCAATGCAGCCAAAATTAGAAGGGAAGCAACAAATTGGGGAAAAAATCTTTATAACAAAAAACTCTGACAAAGGTCTAATTACAAGGAGCTAAATCAATTGTACAAAAAAATCAAGCCATCCCCCAATTGATAAATGGGCAAGGGACATGAATAGGCAATTTTCAGATAAAGAAATCAAAACTATCAATAAGCACATGAGAGTGTTTTAAATCTCTAATATTTAGAGAAATGCAAATCAAAACAACTCTGAGGTATTGCCTCATACCTAGCAGATTGGCTAAAATGACAACAAGGGAGAGTAATGAATGTTGGAGGGGATGTGGCAAAATTGGAACATTAATGCACTGCTGGTGGAGTTGTGAACTGATCCAACCATTCTGGATGGCAATTTAGAACTATGCTCAAAGGGCTTTAAAAGACTATCTGCTGGGGGCAGCTGGGTAGCTCAGTGGATTGAGAGTCAGGCCTAGAGACGGGAGGTCCTAGGTTCAAATCCAGCCTCAGACACTTCCCAGCTGTGTAACCCTGTGCAAGTCACGTGACCCCCATTGCCCATCCATACCACTCTACCACCTATGAGCCAATACACAGAAGTTAAGGGTTTAAAAAAAATTAATTAAATAAAAAAGACTATCTGCCTTTTGATCCAGTCATAGCACTGCTTGGTTTATACCCCAAAGAGATAATAAGGAAAAAGACTTGTACAAAAATATTTATAGTCGCACTCTTTGTGGTGGCAAAAAATTGGAAAATGAGAGAATGTCCTTTGACTGGGGAATGGCTAAATTGTGGTATCTGTTGGTGATGGAATACTATTGTGCTCAAAGGAATAAAGAATTGGAGGAATTCCATGTGAACTGGAATGACCTCCAGGAATTGATGCAGAGTGAAAGGAGCAGAACCAGGAGAACATTGTATACAGAGACTGATACATTGTGGTACAATCAAACATAACGGACTTCTCTACTAGCAGCAGTGCAAGGATCCAGAGCAAGGCTAAGAGGGACTTATGTGAAAGAAAACTAGCCACATTCAGAGGAAGAACTGTGGGAGGAGAAACACAGAAGAAAAACAACTGCTTGAACACATGGGCTGATGGGGATATTATTGGGGATGTAGACACTAGACGATAACTCTAGTCCAACCATCAATAATATGGAATTAGGTCTTGATCAATGATACATGTAAAACCCAGTGGAATTGTGTGCTGGCTAAGTTTAGGGGTGGTTTGGGGGAGAGTGAAAGAACATGAAATATGTAACTATGGGAAAATATTCAAAATTAAAATTAAAAAAGAAAGAAAGAAAAGAAAAAAACAAATAAAATTCTGTTGATTTTATGAGTACTAACATCAATATTCATATAACTTCTACAAGATTTTACTAAAGTTCTACATAATTTTGCTAAACATATGTCATCCTGAACCTCCAGAAGAATTATTCTGTATCACTGAGTTGAAAATCCAGTGCATTCATTAAAAGTGCTTTCTATTAATTATACCACCATGGTGCAAAGATGAACAAAAAATAGATAATCAAATAATATTAGCAGATATTTAAGAAGAAGATAGAAGGTACTGGACAACATGACATGAATTAATTTACTTATTAATTCAATGTATATTTATTGTATGCTTATTATGTGCATAACATTTTGGCATCTACCTCCAGTAGATGATTCCCAGCCCTAATTTTTTAACATTTTAAAAGTTATTATACAATTTTCATAATATTAATTTTAGTTTCTAAAAAGTTTATCTTTCTGGTTATGGAAAGAAATGAGTTTTAAAAATTATATGTGTGATAGAGTATTATGACTTCACAAAAGCTAGGAATCACTAATCTAAGAGGACAGTGGCTATGTCCAATTTTTTTAATGGCTGGAGTTGCTGTAGGCTGCATTTCTGACTTCTTTACCAATGTCTGTTAAGAATGTAAATGTGGTGGGGGCAGCTGGGTAGCTCAGTGGATTGAGAGTCAGGCCTAGAGACGGGAGGTCCTAGGTTCAAACCTGGCCTCAGCCACTTCCCAGCTGTGTGACCCTGGGCAAGTCACTTGACCCCCATTGCCCACCCTTACCACTCTTCCACCTATGAGACAATACACAGAAGTTAAGGGTTTTAAAAAAAAAAGAGTGTAAACATGGCCATCACTGAAAAAAATTCTAATGACTTCTAGGTAGATGACGTTCATTTCTGAATCTTCTCTCATGGACATGGGTCTTTTAGTTGTAATATGGACATTCATAATTTACCAAGCTCACTTAATCTAAACACTTTTGTTGAGATGAGAATGAGAGGCAACAAGTCATAAATAGTGAGAGCCAGATGATGAAAACGTCAAATCGTCTCATTTTATAGATTAAGAAAATGAAGTTCCTGAAAAGTATTGAATTAGATGTCTCATTGGCATCTTATCTCAAATTCATCATAATCAAAATAGAGTTCATTATCTCTTTCTCCATCTCTGATCTATCCTCTACAGTTCTTGTTGTTCAGTAGCGTCCAGTTCTTTGTGATCTCACTTGGGATTTTCTTGGTAGAGACAATGGAGTGGTTTGCCATTCCCATGTCCAGCTCATTTTACTGAAGAAGAAACTGAGACAAACAGGGTTAAGACTTGCCCAGGTCACACAGCTAGTAAGTGATGGCCATGTTTACACTCTTAACAGACATTGATAAAGAAGTCAGAAATGTTGCCTATAGCTAGTAAGTGTCTGAGGCTAGGTTTGAACTCAGGATTTAGTCTTTCTGATTCCAGGTCCAGCACTCCAACCACTGTGGCACCTAGCTGTTCTTATAAGATCATAGGATTATACATTTATAGTTATAAGTGCCCTCAAAGGTCATTGCAGCCTAAATCTCTTGTTTTACAAATCAAGAAACTGATTTATATGTGTATATATGTGTTTCCTGATATATAATCTATATTATATCATATTTATATATATGATACTTTATGAAAATAACTGATTCAACTGAGGTTGCACAAATAATAAGTGGCAAGACTAAGATTTGATTTTAGATCCTCTGACAATAAAACTAATCATCTTTCTTCTGTACCAGAGATAGTTCTTTCATCTTCTTTTACAGCATTTGGAGAACTCAGTGCTCCTGCCACTTGGAAATTATGCAGTTTTATGCATCAACCCTTAGTGTGATAGTTTTGTGGTTATCTTTGTTCTATAACAGAGGTGAAAGGAACAGACTCCAGGTTAACCTAAATCATCTTGTCTCCTAGCATACTATATTAAGCATGAGGATATGATACAAAAGAACCGTTTTCCTGTTGCCCATTTACTTTTTCCCTGGGCTATGTTGGTCTTTCTTACCTCGCAAATCCTGCTGTGTACGAGCACCACCCATGCTCTGCCTTGGCATTCGGAGAGAAGTTCTCAAGGGAGTATGCCTTTGTTCATCCAGGTAAGCAAGGTCCTCCAGGTGAGCAGAGCTGGTAGCTGCCAAGATAAAATAATTCAATAAGCATCTATAAGGCTGGGAAATATCTTATAACATTAGTCTCTAGCATGCAATTTATAAACATTAAAAAAGTGATATACAAATGTGAGTTATTAAGACAAATGTCTGCAATGGAGAAAAAACTTGAATAGGTGAAGAAAAACCACCTAATTATTTTTAGCATTTTTCTTTAAAAATGTTAAAATGGTTAAAAATAAGACTAGATCTTGCTATTACATGCACACCTGGAAAAGAATAAAGGCAACATAGATAATGAGTGCTTGGTATAATTGCCAGATGCATAACAAATAATGTCCTAGGACTTATGGAGAATGACCCAGGAACACAGTTTACAAAATAATATCTGACGCCCTGTGGAACTAATGGAGGGAATAACACCTACTTTCTCTATCCGTATGACTGAGTGTAGAGCAGTAGGGCTTGTGGGAGCTATGCAGGTGGGATTTATCACTTGCCTTAGATGTGGAGAGCCAATAGGCCTGCTCTCTAATGAGTCAAAATGTTAAGAATTCAGGTGCTAGGGGATACTCAATATAATGATGACTTCGAGGAAAAAAGAAAGAAAAAATGGCTAAAAACAGCTCAGAGTTTTAAAAATGAATATTTCTAATGGCTTTTCCATGTAATAGACTAATACAGTTTCCATTTCACTGATGTAAAGTTTACTCTATAGGGGAGTGTTTAGCACTAGGATAACACTGCAAGCTAGAGCTCAGTTGAAGTACCTAACTGTTTCTTAAGTAACAGCCATACTGCTTCATTTTACCAGTTTAGTTAGGCAGCTCAGAGGTACTTAGAGATATAGTGGATAGAGAGCTGGGCCTGGAGTAAGGAAGAATTGAGCTAAAATCTGGCCTAGACACTTACTCACTGTGCGACTCTGGGCAAGCCACTTAACCTCTGTCTCACTCAGTTTCCTCACCTATAAAATGAGTATAATAACAGTATCAAACTCCCAGGATTGCTGTAAGGTACAAATGATATAATCTTAAAGTTCTTAGCATAGTACCTGTCACATATTAAGTGCTACTATTATTACTTAGAATACATAAAACTATTAACTTATCATTATAGAGTGCTTTAATGTTTATGGAATATTCTTCTTAGAACAAGCTCATGAAGTAGGTAATGCAGATACTGTCACCTCCTATTTTATAGATGAGGAAACAGAGGCAGATGGAAGTTAAGTGACTTGCAGAGAGTTACAGTCAGACAATGTCAGAGAGAAGAAATCTGAACTTAGGTTTAGAGCTCCTGCAGAAATAGCTATACAGATGTCTACCAAATTCCTCCTCATAAAGGTTTTATAACTTGGGTATACAGAATTGAATTCTTAGTATGAATCTATATATAACTGTGGATTTAACTAAGCAGTTAAAGAAAATGTCAAAAAAAGTCTTCCTAAATAACTCAAGAACTCATTAAATGACATATTATAGCTTATAGCTCAGAAAAAATTAATTTATAAATACAAAAGCAAACTAAAATAGGTACACATCAAAAGGACAAACAAGGAAATAAAAATCTGAATTAAATCAAAGAAAGCCCCTTTGTTACATTAGTGCTCCTATCCTACAAGAGGACTTTATTTCTTATTGGAGTCATTTAAATCTAAGTAATCACACATTTCAATTGGGGGTTCTGTGACTTCATGGACATCCAGGGGGACTACGTAGTGTTTCCTGTCCATCTCTCCTCTTATCCAAATGCCTTGCTTCATAAAATATGCAGATAAATGCACAGATTACATGTTAGCACAGAGGAGCAAAAAGAAAAAAATTCTAAGAGGCTTCCTGCTTGCTCCTCAGATGGAAATGAAAGTTTGTTCTGGGATAAAAGAGTAGATTTCATGAAGTTTTCAGTGAAAGCAAAAGAAGAGAAGACTCTTTATGTCCCCAAAGGAAACAGGAAATCAAATTCTGCTAACAGACTATAAATTAAAAGGGAGCCGCATTCCTTCTAAATGAGAGACTTTCGTTGATAAGAATATTGGTCCATCTTTTCATCAGTGATTGAGAATTACAGTTTCTAGCTTGCCAACATAACCATTTTCTTTTTTCTTTTTATTCCTTATTATGAATGAGATAAGCATAAAAAGTGAATATTTCCTAGATTGTTGAAAAGTAAAAGAGGACTGAGCACAAAACCAGGAATCTCCACTTGCAGCTTGTTTCTTTAAGAAGATTTAAAATTAAATGTTTCAATACTACACTGCAGGTTTACAGTCTTTTAGAATTTCTTTTTGCTCTCATCTGCTTATTTTTTAAATGATCCAGTGATGTGCTTTTCTTTCTTTTACTTAGTATCATTATTACTAGCTCTTCATTTCACTTCTGCCCCCAAAAGAGAAAGATGTCCCTTCTACAGGTAAAGTATATTTAAAAAAAACTCACTTATTGGCTATGTCTGAAAACGTGGGACTTATTCTGTAACTCATCCCTAGGCTGACAAAAAGTGGGAAATATGAATTATTTTCAGTTGAAGTGTCATAAATGGGCATTAGGTTGATCATAGCTCTTAAATCCTTCATGTTAGTTTTCCTTTACAGTGTTTGTTGTAGTCATTTTACAAATTGTTTACATTGTTTTTGATCACTCTACATCAGTTCATACAAGTTCTCCCAGATTTCCCTCAATCTGTCCCTTCTGTCATCTCTTACAACATAATATTCTCTTTCATTTGTATACCAGAATTTATTCAGCCATGCCCCAGTTAACTGGCAACCACTCTGTTTGTATTTTCTTTTTGCAATAACAAATATGCCTCTGAATATTTTTGTATATACAAATCCATTCCCTCTTTTGACATCTTTGGAGTATAGGTCTAGTAGGGTGAAAGAGATATGTCTGCATGGTGATTTTTTTGGGTATAGTTCCAAAATACTTTCTGGAATGATTTAGTCACTTCACAGGCATACTGTGCCTATATTCCACAGCCTATCCAACAATTCTCATTTCTGTTTTCTAGCAACTTAACTAATTTGATGGCTATGACATGAAACCTTGAAATTGTTTTTAGATTTTTCTTATTAGTGATTTAGAGCATTTTTACATGTGGTGGTTTATTTCCTGTCTAATCTTGACTATACTTTTATTTGTACAAAAGATTTTCAATTTTTATGTAATGGAAAATTTTTTGGTTTTTCTCGTGATCCTTTCTATACTTTGTTTGATCAAGAAGACTTCCTTGCTTCTCTACTATGATTATGACATGATCTTTTATATTTATGTCAGGTATCCATTTTGCTCTACCCATTTCTGGTAAATGGGTATGAGCTATTTTTCTCTATCTAACCTTTACAGTCTGCTTTCTAGTTCTCCCAGCAGTTTTGTTGAATAATTACTCCTATTGAGTCTGTCTGTCTGTCTGTCTGTCTGTCTGTCTGTCTGTCTGTCTCTCTCTCTCTCTCTCTCTCTCTCTCTCTCTCTCTCTCTTT
>NC_058133.1:205516286-205612712 GCF_016433145.1 Gracilinanus agilis | reverse complement strand
TGTATATATATATATATATATATATACAGTGTTTCAAAAATCTTAAAAGTGCTATGTAAATACTAACTTTTATTATTAGTTGACGTTCTTGGATTTAACAAACACTATACCACTGTGTCTGGTTACTTTTGAGTCTTATATTCTTGGTGAGTTGAACTGATCAACTTTTGTGTATATCTTTTTACATATATTTTTTTATTTGTATAAAAGTGACCCTTTGAGAGTCTGACAGGGCACTGAATTTATAACTATAAATTCAAGTCACATTGCAATTTTTATTAAGCTGGCTCTGTCCAATAATAATAATATCATCCCTCCAATGATTTAGTTTGTCTTTATGTAAATGAGTTTGATAGTTATCAGTCAGACAATCAAGTATTTCTTCTCTGTTTAATGTAAGGTAGGCACTGTGCTAATTGTTGGAATATAAAAAAGACAAAAAGGTCCTGGTTTTCAAGCTCACATTCTAATGGGGCAGACAACATGCAGATAACTAAGTAAAAGAAGATATATTTGGTGTAAATGGGAAATAATCTCAGAGGGAAGTTACAAGCAGTAGGGAAGACTAAGAAAGGCCTCTTGCAGAAGGTAAGGTTTGCATGAGGAACAAGAGTATTCCAGGTCTGGAGAAAAATCAATGAAAAGCAGATATGGGAAGATGGAGTGTCTTGTGTGAAGACAAACAATAAAGCCAATGTCACTGGGCAATAAAGTATGTGGAGAGGAGTTAAGTGATAATGACAGGAGGGGGGGAGGGGTCAGGTTTTATAGTGCTTTAAAAGCCAAAAAGATTTTATATTTTATCTTAAAAGTAATAGGGAGCTACTAGAGTTTACTGAGAAGAGGAATGAAATGGTCAGAACTGCACTTTAGGAAGACTACTTTGGCAGCTAAGAAAAGGACAGATTTGAATGGGGAGATCTGAGGAAGCCAAACAGAAGGCTATTGGGAGAGTCTAAACAAAAGTGATGAGGGACTACAACAGAGTAGAGCTTCTCTGAAGAGAAGGGTATATATATAAGAAATGTGAGATGACAGGTCTTGGAAACAAATTAAGACATATATGGGGAGTGCAAATCAAGAGTAGTTGATGAGAGGCAAGTAGATGGTTCAGTGGATAAAGAGTCAGGATTAGGGACAGGAGGTCCTGGGTTCAAATGTGAACTTACACACTTCCTAGCTGTGGGACCCTGAGCAAGTCACTTCCTCCCAATAACTCAGTCATCATCACTCTTTGCTTTGGAATTGATACTTGGCATTGATTCTAAGACAGAAGGTAAGGGTTTAAAAAAAAGAAATTTAAAAATAGTTGTCAATAGAAACCTAGAAAAATAATTATATTTGAACAATAGAAGGAACTAAATAGTGATGAGGTACATAATTCTATTTTAACAGAATAATATAGATTAATAATTGAGTATAAGTTCTTTGAGGACAGGGACTGTCTTTTGCTTCTTTTTGTATTCTCAGGGCTTAGCATAGTGCCTCGCATACAGTACATGCTTAATAAATACTGACTGATTGATTAACAGGACAGTTTACTACTTAAGAATCCCATGGGAATTAAAAAGGACAAAATTGGAGCCAAGTATAATTTTGTTCTATTTTGTTGGTATTAAGAGAGAAAAGAAAAGTGAACTATTCTTTTTCATCAAGATTCAAAAAGAGGAAAAATCAGATTAGCAAAACCAACCAGCTGCATATCTGATAGCATATACAAATTTTATACCCATCGTCCTCACTTCTGTAATGTATTTTCTCAACTTTGTTGCTGGGTCAAACTTGGTTATTATTATTAATTTTTAAAAATTGTTCTTTCGGGGGCAGCTGGGTAGCTCAGTGGAGTGAGAGTCAGGCCTAGAGGCAGGAGGTCCTAGGTTCAAACCTGGCCTCAGCCACTTCCCAGCTGTGTGACCCTGGGCAAGTCACTTGACCCCCATTGCCCACCCTTACCAATCTTCCACCTATGAGACAATACACTGAAGTACAAGGGTTTAAAGAAAAAATTGTTCTTTCCTTTTACATTGCGGTATAGCTTTTTCCTAGTTCATATCACAATTTGCTTGGTCATCCCCCAATTGATAGGCATTACTTTGTCTCCAATTTTTTGCTACCAAAGAGGATTACTATAAATAATTTGGGCACATATAGGGAGGGACTTTCTGTCTTTCATCATCTATGTGATATATGGAAAGCAACAGGATCTTAGAATTAAAGAGTATGGATATTTTCATTACTTTTTATAAAAAGTCTAATTCCAAATTATTTGCTGTTCAAAGTTGTTGGACCAATTTATAATTTCACCAATATCTATATTAAATATGCCATTTTCTCAATATCTCCTTCCACATATGGCTCAGGGGAGGAGCGGGAGGTGAGGGCGGGGGAGAAGGGAGGCCACCACTGCTCGTGCTGGTTCCACGCTGCCACCATGGCCATGATGATCCACGGCTTCCACAGCAGCCGCCAGGACTTCTCCTTCGGGCCCTGGAAGCTGACGGTGGCCAAGATGCACGTCATGAAGTCGGCTAATGTGGAGAAATTGGCTGATGAGCTCCATATGCCATCTCTTCTTGAAATGATGTTTGGAGACAATGTTTTAAGAATCCAACATGTTTCTGGCTTTGGAATTGAGTTCAATGCAACTTATGCTTTAAAGTGTGTAAACAACTACCCAGGAGTACTCAAGGTGGCATGTGCTGGAGAATGGGAAGAGAGCAGAACAATGGGTGAACACTACAAAGAGATTATTAGACCATATGACTGGACCTATACAACAGATTACAAAGGAACATTACTTGGCAAAGCTCTTAAGTTAAAGGTTGTGCCTATGACAGATCATATAGACACAGAGAAACTGAAAGCCAGGGAACAGATTAAATTTTTTGAAGAAGTTCTATTGTTTGAAGATGAACTTCATGATCATGGAGTTTTAAGCTTAACTGTGAAAATTAGAGTGATGCCTTCTAGCTTTTTCCTGTTACTGAGATTTTTCTTAAGAATTGATGGCGTGCTCATCAGGATGAATGACACAAGGCTCTACCATGAGGCTGACAAGACTTACATGTTAATTTGGGCTATCCAGGGGTTAAGATAGTGGCAGAGTAAAAAGCAGTGCTTAATCTCTCCTAACCGAAACATATAGGACTCCTCAAGGGGACATAAAAACAAATTCAGATGAACGGAGGGGATCCCACAACATGGGAAATAGCTCAAAAGGAAATCAGGCAAGAAAATAACAGTTTAAAAGGCAGAATTTTGCAATTGGAAAGTGAGGCTCTGAAATCAAATGAACTGATAAGCAAATTGAACAACAGAACTGACCAGATTGAAAAGGAAAACCAAAAGATTTTAGCTGAAAACCAGTCCCTAAAGGCTAGAATTGAGCAATTAGAAGCCAATGATCTCTCAAGACAGCAAGAACAAATAAAACAAAGTCAAAGGACTGATAAAATAGAAGGAAACATGAAATATCTCAATGAGAAAGTGACAGATCAAGAAAACCGGTCTAGAAGAGACAATATGAGAATCATTGGTCTTCCTGAAAAAGCAGAAATTAATAGAAATTTGGACTCCATACTAAAAGAAATTATTCAGCAAAATTGCCCTGAAGTTCTACAACAAGAGGGCAATATAGACATTGAAAGGATCCATAGATCACCCTCTACACTAGACCCAGAAAAGACAACCCCCAAGAATATACTAGCCAAATTCAAGAGCTTCCAAGTAAAAGAAAAAAATTTACAAGAAGCCAGAAAGAGAGAATTCAGATATCAAGGAGCACCAATCAGGATCACACAGGATCTGGCAGCCTCCACGCTAAAAGACCGCAAGGCTTGGAATATGATATTCAGAAAGGCAAGAGAACTGGGTCTACTACCAAGAATCACCTACCCATCAAAACTGACTATATACTTCCAGGGGAAAGTATGGGCTTTCAACAAGGTAGAAGATTTCCAAGTATTTGCACAGAAAAGACCAGGACTAAATGGAAAGTTTGATATCCAACCACAAAAATGAAGAGAAAGATGAAAAGGTAAATAAGAAACATAGCATTTCTCCACATAGGAATATAGATAATTAGATCTTATTGAAGCCCTTAAAGATGCAAATTTAAAAAATATGAGTTTTATTTCTTTTCCCTTTGTTTGTTATTTACCTTTTGGTAGATAGATTCCTAATTATTTTATATTGTCTAGGGTGATTTTAAATGGTATTTCTCTTTCTACCTCTTGCTGCTGTGATGTGTTGGAAATATATAGAAATACTGATGATTTATATGCATTTATTTTGTATCCTTTCATAATTAGAACCAAAAAATTATTTCTAGAATTTCAAGCTAGTTCATCTATTGAAAGAATAATTAATAATGTTTCTCTCTCAGCTATAGTCCCTCACTGGGAGGTGTGCTGGTTTTACAACTAGTTTTTGGCTGTCATCTTATAAAGGCAGGTGCCTTATTTTTGGTTCTGTTGATGTTTTTTGTGCTTCTACCTTATATGACACCTTAATGTGAATAAACATGCTGAAGTTAGTACCAGTACTGAGAAGTTTTAGACATCTGTCTTATCTATCGCTTGGATCTGGTATTAAGGAGAAATATTTTATGGATTAAGTCCTGAGCTATATTTTTTTTTCTTAAGATATTGGGGGTTGGCATGGGGGATATGAAAATGAGGAGAAAATATTTTTAAAATAAATCATAGTTTTTATATTTAAATTTTCAGATTTCTAATATGACAGGGGAGAGAAGTTGGTAAAAGGGAATAAACTCAGGACCCGTAGAAAAAAGACTGGATAGCTTTACAAAATTTAAAAAAATATGGTCTTTTAAACTTTTATAAGTATTTTTGCCTGTCTACATAGTGCATGTAAAGCAGAAAATGATTACTATGGCATTGAGTAAGAGATTTATTAAAATAAGTGGGTTCAAAAAACTATTTTAGTTGATTTGTTTGAGTCTTACCTTCCCCATTTTAAAATACAATATGCAGCTCTTCTGCTTTTACCCTTTGGGAAGGTTTTAGAGTTGGTAGGGTATTAAGCTTGTGAAGATCTTAGTTGAAAGGATCTGCCAAAGAGTATACTTCCTAAAAATTGTATTTAAACCTGGACCCTCTTAGACGTTTATAATTTCACAGAATGGTGCTGTTGTGAACCACCCAGAAAGTGAACTTCATTGGCGAGTTTAATCAAACTTTTAAGGAAATCATCTGCCTTTAATTCTATCACCTCAAAGCAGACATATGAAAGCAAAATTTAATCTGCTCTGAGAGAATTTTTTTGCATATTTTACTGGATAGCCATCTATTCCTCTATTAAAGTGTATGCTTTCTCTTTAGACAGGAAAGTGTGTATATTGTATGTGACTATCTGAATAAATGTCTACTTTGTATGCCATGTTATTCTGAATGGAAAAGACTGCTTAAGACAAGTTGCAAAATATTAAACTCTAACAAATGAAAAGGATTATGCATCAGTTGGGATGTCCAATCTCTACCTTCTCCTTCCTCCTTTTTTCTTTGTAGATGTATTGGTGTCAGGCTCAGTCCTTTATTACCTGTTTTGAATATCTTTTGAAAAGATATTGGAGGGAATAAATATAATGGATTACATTTTGGGGAAGGGCACCACATGGAAGGATAAGTATGTTTCCAAATACTTCATGACCAATCCACTACAATATTACTATATGGAATATTTATAAAACTATATACTTATAAATACTTATAAAAAAATAAAACAACTTGTTATCTGTTGTGATACGACACTTCATTTTGTATTATTTGTTCCAAATGTCCTCTTTTTTTTTTGTACATGAAGAATAAACAAAAAATTGCTGGCCTAAAAAAACCTCATTATTATTTTATTAAATCCATTTTTTGTCATCTCTGCCAACTTGTAGGCTTGTTTTCATTTCCATTTTTCTTCTTATTACTAACATGAAACATTCTTTCATATGGTTGTTAACAATATAATACTCTCTCTGGGGTACTTATCCAATTGGCTTTTATACTCTTAGGGTGACTGGTCTAGAGGAAATTGCTACTTTAGATTTAAGCAAGTAGACATAATAACCTTTTAAACAAACAAACAAACCTACCTTCTCTTAGAATTGCTGCTAAGTAAGCAGAAGAGTGGTATTAAGCGACTTGCCCAGGATCACACAGATAAGAAGTGTCTGAGGCCAGGTCTGAACCCAGGATCTCCCATCTCTAGGGCTGGCTCTCTAACCACTGAGTCACCTAGCTGCCCATGATACAATTAACTCTTAGCAAGGCATTTGCTGAGATGGCATGAAAAGCATTTTTCATTTCATGTATTCAAAATTTGTAATCTCATTTTTGTGTTGTTAGCGTTCCTTTGGTTAAAAATTTACCCCTCTTTAGGCACAATTTCTTTTCTGATTCTCTAGTGTTTTCTAAATAAATCATGATGACGGCTGGAAATAATGCTTTTTTATGTTCTTGTCTATTTTTATATCTTTCTTTCTCATTTTATTTCTATCAACCAGCATTTCTAGAATTATGTCAAATAGAAAGAAGGAAAGGATAAGGATTTATTTATTAAATTATAAAGCAATGGGCAAAGTATTTTACAAATTTTATCCTCATTTGATCCTCACAATAACCGTGGGAGATTTTATAGTGGAGAAAAATGAGGCAGACAGAGGTAAAGTGACCTGTCCAGGGTTACAGAGACAGTATGCAAGGACTGCATCAACTGCATTCTCTCTTATCTTGCTATGCTATCTCATTTTTAGCATTATCTTGAATGGTTATTTACTTATATGATTCATTATCTGAACTACTCATTATTCAGGTTGTTGTTTTTACATCTTCATGAGGGATGGTATTCTTTGCTTGTGTTCCTTGTGGTAATTACTTTTGTATTGCATTATAGTCTATAAAGGATGTTTAGTATTCCTGCCTTATTTTACATTTATATTTTCTAACACATGATCAGTTTGTGTAATTGTTTCATATTGTGTTGAGAAACATGCATATTTTTAATGTTCTCATTCAGAAGACAATATAAATCTTTCTGACATAAACCCAACATTCTGATCCAATTCTATGTTTTCTTTTTGCTTATTTTTCTGTATTTTTTTAGCTGTGAGAAACATTCAAGTCTTCTAAAACTAAGTGTTGCCATCTCTTTCTTGTTGCAATTCATTTAACTTTTTTGAATTTAGATCCTGTAATTTTTATGTATGCATGCCATGCTTAGTAATAATAGTTTCATTGCCTTTGATTCTTAAGGCATAATGTAGTTTTAATGTATATATAAACACACACATTGCTTTATCTGATATGATTGTAATTCTTGCTTTTTTATATTCATCAAATGCATGGTAATTTCCCCCCTACTCTCATTGTCATTCTGTTTATTAATTTTTTAGATTGTGCTTCTTGTATACAGTAATGTTTCTTTCTCCCCATTAATTTTACTGTTATTTGTAATAGATTTATATTAAATTCATGACTGGTTATTTTTCTGGTGATTTCACTATTATAGAGAACTCTTTGGTAAGGAAACTCTCTATCAGTGCAAGCTGGTACCTTTTCTGAAATAGACTGTGTGAACCTAGGCAAATTAGGTAATTCTCTAAGACTTAAAATCTCTGATATTCCTAACATTTTCTACACTAACCACCTTTTTATCTGCCCTAAGTACTTTGATTTTACCTACACTGCTACATAACATTCATTTCTTCTAAATTTATTTATGTTTATCCCCCCTCTTTTGGCCATTCTCTTTCTCTTTTTTTGCCAGCCAGTATATGGTTCCAATTTTTTTTTCTCCCACCCCGATGTTTTCCTTTGTTTCCTCCTTATTTCTCTTCTTTCACTAGAATTTTATTTTAGAAATCACAGGCTTTATATTATTATTATTTTATTTGTTTCTTCTTTATTCACTCTCTGACCTTCATGAGGGTGGAGTTTCATCAAATTCTCTCCACTTCTGTTATTGCATCTTGAAGTCTTATCCCATCCTCCCTTTTTTTCCTACTTTGCCTCACCAAGAAATACCAATTATGAAGCAAACAATACTGAATGGTCTCATTGTCACATGAATATTACTCTGTCTTGAATCATGAGGCTTCGTCCTATCTCTTTCCCTTACTCCACTTATCACTCTTTAAGGTCAGGCTAATTAATCTCTGGTCCTATGTATCCCTCTTTCCCCCCTCAAGAAACCCATTATAAAGTTCTTATCGCTTACATTCATGCCCCTCTTCCTCCCTCCTTCATAGTAATGATGTTTCCTTTCTCCTATGGGAGTGAGAACTTCCTCCTTTTGACTTCTCCCATCCAAGTCCTCCCCGTGCATGACTTTCATCCTATTCTCTCTCATATCTCCCACACCTTCTCTGTTCTGTTCATCATAGATTGGTGCCTCTCTAGCTCCTGTTTCTTACCTCTCCTTTTCCTGTTGGTGTATCTTCCCCCAATGCTATTACTGTGAGAAAATTAAAGGAATTGAGGGTTTAGGACAGCAAGTGGTTAACTGTGGAAACTGTGAGTGAACTACACTGACTGCATCTTGTACTCAATTCTGGAGCTAGTTTAGTTCCCTTTGTATTCAATTATGGGTCTAGTCCAACTTCTGTAAGAAAATTTAATTCAATTGTGGAAATTGGGAATGAAAAACCTTATTGTATTATCTGAACCTAACCCTGCATGTCTGGGAAACTAGATGACCTATACTTGCTGCTTAGAGACCCTTAACAAAGAACATAGGTTGTGGTGACCAGAAATACAATCAGATCTCAAGTCTGATATAAAAAGTTTTTTCATAATTGTATATCTCAAGAAATGTATATGTCATCTGAAAAACTTGCCTCAATACTGATAATTAACTGCTTCCATGTTCCTTTATTTAGATTCTTGAGGAGCAGTAGGGTGCCTCTTTTCCTGAATTCAGAGAACTTATACCTGTTCATTTATTCTCTTCCCAATTTGTAAAGTCTCCAATTTTTCCTCCAATTAAAAATCAGGTTACCTAATTATTTTATTTTAATTAATTGGCTGTATTTGATTGTTTTAAGGTATAAAAGTTGGTTTCTACCTATATTTGAGGTCCAAAAGTTAGCTGAGGAAAGGGCCTAGTCCCAATTTGTTAGGCCATTGAGAGGCACTGCTTAATAAATTGCTCAGAAGATCAAATTTTTGATTCTCCAGCAATTTCATCTTTGCTCATATTACTCCCCCAGGAAATTGACTTACAGAAGATCACAGGATTTAGTCCTTGGGGTGTTAATTCAGCTCTTCCTCCTTTCCTTCTTTAGATTCTTAAATTTCCTTTAAATTTTTAGCCCTTTAGGTTCATTTGGCCCTTTGATGATGTGTCATTGTTCTTTCTTATACCTTTCAGTTCAATTTAAAAAAAACACTCCATAAGCATGATAACTCATTTTATTATCTTTTCTTGATAATCTGACTCATTCCCCTTTCTTCTGTTTCTTTTATTTACATCACATGAGGGTGAATATTCTGCTTAGATTCTTCCCTATGCCCTTTCAGGAATTCCTTAAATAATTTTTTGCTGAAGGTTCATCTTTTTCCCCACTGGTGATTGCTGTTGTACTTGTTTCAATTTTTGTCCAACTCTTTGGGATCCCGTTGGAGTTTTCTCAGCAAAGAAACTAGAGATGCTTGTTATTTCCTTTACCAGCTCATTTAACAGACAAGAAATTGAGGGGAAACGGTTAAGTGACTTGCCTAGGGCCTCACAGTAAATAAGTGTCTGAGGTCAGACATGAACTTAAGAAGATAGGTCTTCCTAACTTCAGACCTGGCACTCTTTCCATTCTGCTACCTAGCTGCTCAGAGTATTTTATTTGGGGTCTCAGTTTCTTCCATTTTTTTCATGACTGTGAAATGATCATTGGTTGTACAAAATAGTCAGGTGTTTGTTTGTTTTTGCATATCTGAATGTTTCTTTTGGTTGCTTGCAAAATCTGCTGTTTGTTAATTAAACTGTCAAATTTAACCACTACATTCCTCTAATTTCAAGCATAGGCTTTTGATATAGGAGTGATTTGAAGATTCAGCTTATCAGTACTTTGTTAGTTGTATTAAGATGTTTGGGGCAGTTTTCTTGTATTATTTCCTGTAGTATAATGTTCATGGTACCATGTTTTTCAGAGAAACCTATAATTTTGAAGTTATTTCTCAGTATCTAGTCTTCAAGGTCATTCACTTTGGCTTATATTGAAATCTTATGTTCTTTTAAAAGTTATTTCCTTTTTCTTTTTTTTCTGTCAAATTTCCTTTTATTTATGTTTATTTGTGTTCAAAAATCTGGTATTCGCTCTCTCTTTTGGGTCTGGATTTTTTGGAAATATTATCCATTATGTCTTAAGTCTGAATCCTACTTTACCCACAAGCCTGTGAACTTCTTTCTGTTCAATATATCTAATAATGTTGAGTAAATTGGGATGAGGCGGAGATACTGAATGGGAGCTTAAGTTCTTCAATGATATTTCATTTAAAAAAAAAACAAAAACAAACCCTTACCTTCTGCCTTAGATTCAATACTGTGTATTGGTTTTTTTTTTTTAAACCCTTGTACTTCAGTGTATTGTCTCATAGGTGGAAGATTGGCAAGGGTGGGCAATGGGGGTCAAGTGACTTGCCCAGGGTCACACAGCTGGGAAGAGGCTGAGGCTGGGTTTGAACCTAGGACCTCCTATCTCTAGGCCTGACTCTCACTCCACTGAGCTACCCAGCTGCCCCCTGTGTATTGGTTTTAAGGTAGAAGAGCAGTGTGATATTGGAAATTTGGGGGTCCCTGAACTAATTTTGAGGTCCCTGATCTAAACTTCCTGTGGACATTTAAGGGTCTTTCAAACTACATTTCCCATGATCCAACTGGCTTCCTATCTTACGTGTTGATGTAAGACAGTTACGTAATAACGTAAACAGAAGGCTAGTGAGTGCCTGGGTTGGTAGGGCCTCTTTTCTGGCTTGGGAGTAGGAGCCAGGATGGGAGGAGGAGGCAACAGGGCGCGACTATCAAACTGACTCTTAACAGGCATGTGGCTTTGTTTTTCTAATGGATACCAATAAATCCTTTAAAACCATAATATTTTAAAATCTATCCTTTTATATCCATTTTATTTCTTACAGTGGTAAGGGTTAGGCAATTGGGGTTAAGTGATTTGCTGAGGGTCACACATCTAGGCAGTGACTGAGGTCATATTTGAACCTAGGACCCAAGTCTGGCTCTCAATCCACAGAGCCATTCATCTGCCTTAGATATTTCATTTTTTAAAAAAACCCCTATATGGTGCTTCTGTCGTATTATTTAATGAATTAAGATATAGTTATTTTATATGAGGCATATAATCTCTTTTTCTGAGGTTTTTTAGTGTAGGAGAGGTTTCATTAAAATAATTATTCTGCTACCTTGCAAGTCATGGGACCGCCCCCCCACTGCAGTTTCTTTAAAAATAATAATTGTATAAATTACTGATTTCATTTGGGTACAACCCAAACCCTTTATCCTTATTACTTCCTCTGTCATTTTCATGATATAATTCTGTGCTAAGGAATGTGCCTTGCAAATAATAGGCCCTTCACATAGAATAATCTTCTTGGTTCTTAAAATTTTTTTTAGCCTTCGTCAGTTTCAAACTTTGTGCATTTTCTTTCTGATAATAAATGAAGGACCATAAAAACATGTGATATAATAACAAAATATAAGGCTTGAAATCAAGTTGGCTTGTGGTCTGTGATCAATCTAGAGGCACACCTACTTATTCATATCCTTAAAACTTTTTTCCCCTTTTTTATTATCATAAATTTGACTAATCTCGATAAACACAAGTAATTCTTTATATAATAGAAAAGATCTTACATGGCATGAATTTTTGCTACCTATGGTATTTTAAAAGTATCAATTAAATCTAATTTGGTAGTTATAATATTCCTCTGCTTACCTATGTCCCCTTTTGAACCTCCTCCTGCTTTCTTCTGTGTGTTTTTAAAAACCTTTATCTTCTATCTTAGAATCAATACTAAGTACTGGTTCTAAGGTAGAAAAGTGGTAAAAGCTAGGCAATTGGGATTAAGTGACTTCCTCAGGGTCACACAGCTAGGAAGTATCTGAGGCCACAATTGAACCCAGAGCTTCTTAAATCCAGGCATGGCTCTTTATCCACTAAACCATCTAGCTGCCCCTTCTGTGTAGTTTTAAAAGTTTCATTACCCATCTTATTTATTCTGCTCTCTCTCCCAATAACACTGGATGAGTCATTTTCTACAATAAGAAAGTCTTCTTCATATTATTTCTTGAGCCATATATCTCCCCTTCCCTAAAAATTCCTGAGTTTTTTTCTAGACTAGTTTTAATTATTTATAGTACCTTCCATTTCACATTTATGTTCCCTACTTCCCTGATTCCTTAGTAATCCAATAATGTTATTGTATTGTTGTAGTTGATTCCTAGTATGTTTATACATTTAGTACAAACTAAAATAATTAGAAAATTTATAATTTGTGCCTATGTTAGTAATTTTAGTTGTCTCCCACCATCCCCTTTTTGGTATGTCTGAAAACTAGGTAAGGAGTTGATATCAGCACATAATATTTTGCATACCAGAAACATACATACAAATAATATTATTGAAAACATGACAGAGAATGATAAATACACCCTATAGGATAGCACTTAAGGTTTGAGGATGGAAGAATATGGATAAATTTCTTTGAGATAATCACGGAAAATGGATTGAGTAATAATAATAGGTGTGAATTAAACATAGATTATATTATTAGGTAATCACCTTGTCAGGCCATGCCTCTGCCTTCAAGCAGTATAGAATATAGATAAGGGGTAAAATTTCTACAAGGAAACAAACCATAAGAGTAGTAGTGGTCACAGGAAGACTCTGGTTCCCAAATAATAGAACTTACTATTATTTCCTGATTCATATCATCCTCTAAAACTGAATATGAATTAAAGGCAAATTGAATTGTTCACTACACAAACTGCTTTAAACCATAAAAACTTTAGAATGTACATAATATGACCTTTTAATTAGGACAGTATTTTAACTGTATAAAATTTAAACTGTCATATGGTCTGATTATAATTCTAAATGTAATGGTATTACTAATTAAAATCAGTTTTCATGGCTGAAAGTCTTCATTTTGATATTTCAATAAAAATTTTTAAGGCATTAAGTCTTAGTAATTTTAATGGCTTTTCTATGGCTGGCAAAAAGTTTTTTTTTTTAAGATACAGGTAGAACCATTACCTTCTTTCTCGCAAAGATCATGAAAGCAAAACGATCAATGAGTAATAGCTTGAACTGTGATATGAACCTATGGCACATGTACCAAAAAGAGCACGCAAAGTCCTCTCTATGGGCATTCCTACAGTCTTTTTCCCCCCCCTAGTAAGCCAAAGGGACTAGGAACAAAGCTGCTCCCTTCCATGCACTTGGGCACATTCCTCACTTCCCCTGCCCCTCTGCCCAGCACCCAATGGGAGCATTTCCTCCCTCCTTTGGGGGTGTGTGTGGCATAGCACTCCATATCTAAAAGGTTCGCCATCACTGACCTAGAACATTTTATTTAACATCATAAGCTTTCAAATTCTCCAAAGTGCAAAAGGCCGGTGAGCCTGGCAGGTGCCCTAAATCTGAAGCTTCAAACACACTATCTACCAACTAAAGACACAAAATCACTTGTATTTGTTATAACTTTCATTCAGGTGATTGAGAAATCCTACATCTGAGGATAATCGGGTAAAGCAGGTCATCAAAGTGTAGAGAACAAAAAATTTCCAAAAAAAAAATCTATATGTTTCAACTCAGAAAACAGAATAAGAAAAGACACCAAAGCTTAATTGAAACAATTTATATGAAAAGAAAAAGCTGGAAGAAGAAAGCCCATAAAAAAATCTGACATAAGAAGTTTGGTGTCCAGGAAGAGTGAAGTAGGGGAATGGAATGGCTATGAATTACTGCTTTTCATAAAGTTTCAGTGATGGATTTTTTTTTTCAATTAAGCAACTTATTTTTACACAACAAGTGGACAGAAAGGTACTAAGAAGATATTTGTTTGTAAGCAAAGATAATTCATGTATTATAAGATATGAAACCCTCCCCCAGGTGATTACTTATATTGGATATGGACAATAAGACTTCAAGTTAAATGTATGTATGTATAGAATATATAGTATGGAGAAAGCGATGCTCACATGACAAATCATCTCTTCTTTACATCATTTGCACTAATTTAACCAGACTGGCTAATAGGTGTTGCTGTTCTAAGCTGACAATGAGAATTAAAAGGACTAATCTCTCCTTTTATCATAACAACAGGTTATATTTATGTAACACTTTAAGGTTTATAAAGTGTTTTTCTCCACTTATAAATAACACTGAGACAGGGAGCACAAATACCAATATTCCATTTTGCAGATGAGGAAACTGAGATTTGGGGGAAAAAAATCACTGGTCCACATAGCTAAGTGGAGCTGGGCTCAGAATCCAAAACTCAAGTATTTTTATACCTTTGTCCAGTGCTTTTTCCTCTATATCATGGTATTTTTTTCATATTTTCTTCATATATATAGTTAATTTTTTTAAAGTCTATTTTAATTTCTCTAAAAACCCTTGGATTATTTTCTGGTCAGATTCACTTAAATCCCTCCTTATTCCCATTTTACAGTTACCTGATTATTAAGCTTCTGTTTCTTACGTTCCCCTAAAGTGCAGCTCCAAACATTTTCAGGTAGTCTGATATAACTGAATTCTGTTGTTTTGTGTGCTTGCCTGATGGACTCTTCATTCTCATACAAAGTGCTGACAACAGCTGCAGCATAGTAAACATTTCCTGTTCTCCACCCTATTGAGTACTGAGCCAATCTCATTTGAAGCCACTGAGGATGACCATAGACAGCCCATTTTCTGGAAACATCTGCCTTAAGAACTTTTAGTGCTACTATAAATCCAGAAAGTATCCTTTCTGGCACTGCAGACTTTCACTATATGCACAATATGCCATGAAAACCACAAAACTTTTCCTTTTTTATGCCTGTAGAAACATAAAACAATGCTTAAATATACAAGTTTCACTCTAGGAAAACTAAACTACAACAATACAAATCTGTGGCAGGCTTGACTTCTGAAATTCAGTACATGATTACCCTGAATGATTTTATCCTTTGGTTATACACTCATGCACAGTATCTTCATGATGTGGGAGATTTGGAACATTTGGTTGTTAGGTTTAAATTTAAATTTTACTCAGTAGAGTGTCCATATTTCTAACACTATTCAGTTTTATATATGTAGAGACTATTATTTGCTTTTGTGTCTACCAAGTAGTAGGTGCTTAATAATTTTTTGTTGATTGGCAGATTAATCATCTTATAAATCTAGAGTCTCTCATACTCCATAATGAGATGATGAAAGAAGACATTATTATTAGAGAATACTCATATCTACAGAATATTTTCAGAAGTCTAATACTGGTTTTTCATATTTCAGTATGATACTCAATTTCCAATCTTTATTAATTCCTCTTCACTAAGGAAATGTGCATTTGAAGTGAACCATTCTGGAAGTTATACTTGCATGTTTGAATTCAAAGGGAAATATAGGTATATGGAACTAAGATGCAAAAATGGCCATTAAAAAGAAGTCTAAATGTTTGATTTAGACTACAAAGTTACAACTGTCAAATATTTATATGTATTTGCCATATATTTTATTTTGTGAAAGAAATTTTATTCCCAAATCCTCAAATTTTTGGTGATATATAGTTTTAAATTGAACCCAACTACTTCCATTGTGGCTTGTCTTCCTTTGTCTCTGGGAATATATTGAAATTAAAAAACAAAACAAAACAAAACCAATTCAAAGCAACCTGGTCCTGACTAGTTTTGTCAAGGGATATGTTGGTGTCATGCTTCTTAGCACTTACAAGAAATCATCTTTAGCTCAAATACAAAATCTTTGCTCTGGGCTAATTCTAACAATCTTTTGTTAAGACACACTGCTCCATTTTATTTTATTTTTTGATGTATCATAATTAACACTGTTAGAACACTTTAAATTGGAAAGGTAGGCAACAATGTCTTTCAAAGAGGAATATAGAAAGCTAAGCAACAACTGAAACTTATGGGTTCAGCACTGAATACTGATTAAGGAAAGAAATCTTGACACCAGATGTCAGGAGAAACTAAAAGTTCATTTTTTTCCTTCATACTACAATGCATCTTTTTCACTGGGGGTATATATACAGATAGATGTTGAGACAGAAACAGAGACAGACAGACATAAAGAGATAGGAGAGACACAGAAAGAGACAGACACAGACACAGAGAGAACATGTCTGGAGGTTATTTTTATAGTTTACTTTTTAAATAAATCTACAACCAATGTTGGATTTAAAAATCAGCCTGGCAGTCTACTGAACTATTTCTGGCCTGGACAAGCTACCCCCAGCCCCCAAGGTTTTCCAGCACAGTCTTCCTTATCTCCCCCTATCATAAACCTAAAACTGAAGAACCTTCTTGAGGAATGTTTGTCTATGTTTGCCTGCTTAACAATATTCGATGTTTGCCAAATGCTTCCTGACCCCAGTCCCTGAAACCCCCCCTCCCCAGATGCTTCCTGACCACCTGTCCCTGACACTACCTTGATAATTATGTATGTACCAACCCCCTTCCCCAAACATTTCTATAACTCTTGGCTGAGAATTCCAAGGGGTCGTTCAGGCACGCCTCTCTGCCTAGCGACCCTAGCTATTATTGCTAGTAAAGAATGAGCCTCTTCTTGCATATTGCATTGTCAGTGTGATTCTTCCTTCGGCCATGAACCTGGGTTAGGTATTAAAATTTGGGTACAACACCATCAACATAACCTGTCCATTTCCTAGTTAATATGCAGTGGGATGGGTAAATTCCTATATAGTTTCAAAAACAGTTTACTAGATGTGTAAAGCAATTTCCTTTTTTTATAAAATGGGCAAGGTGCATTACCTACTCCACTGATAAGAACAAATTATTGATTCTAGCACAACTAGTGTTGACAAGAAGAAACTACATGAGAGGAGATGAAGTTCTGCTGGCTGGAATGGGGTCTTGTGAATAAAGATAGGGTAGTGTAGATGGAGCACCAGGACTAGAGTCAGAAAGGCCAGAGTTCAAATCTAGCCTTAGATGCTTATTAGTTGTGAATCATTTAACCCTCTTTGCCTCAGTTTCCTCATCTACAAAATGAGTTGCATAAGGAAATGGCAAACCACTTAAGATCTTTGCTAAGAAAATTACAAATGGGGTTATGAAGAGTTGGACACTACTGTTCTACAAGTATAATTTACACTGGAATTCAAGGGCAAGGGAAAGATGCTGAACACAAATTTCATTTGGGAATAAGAAGAACTTCAGGGGTCTGGCAGTTTCATCTGGGGATTTGAATCAAGAGCCTGTGGTGGGGAAGAGGAGGCTAGCTGCTTAAGGGACTTCAGAAGTAGTATGCTAAAGTAGCCTAATACTTAAGTAACAGTTTCCAGTGGGTTATAAACAAGCTTAGTCTTATGTTCTCTACCCAGAGGGCAGAAGTTAAATGCAAACTTGGTCTCAGTCCTTTTAGAGTTTCTTACTTTCTGTTAAATGCATTAACACAACTGATCTGAGCTAAAGTGAAGATCTCAACAGTTCTAGGGGTGTGTGCTTCATTGTTAGTGAAGGGAGAAGGCAAAGAAAGGCAGGCAGTGACTGGCTTGCTATCAATAGACAGATTAAAAAAAATTAAAAGCTTGAAGAAGGGTTTAAAGACCAAATATTCCAAGCCCCTCCCTTTATAGAAAACTGTCCCCAAGTTATTAACTGATAGAAGTTCAAATCTTCAGAACAAATTGGCAGGCTTATAAATGATAGTGTACTTAAAAAAATTCTAGGCAATCAACAACAAAAAATAATAATAGCAATAGTAAAGTAGCAAATTATAAAATAAGCCCACAGAATCAATAGTATATCTCTATATGAGTAACAAAATCCAGGAGGCAATAATCAATGGGAAATCCCATTCAAAATACCAGTAAGCCACAAAAAGCAACTAGGAGTTAATCCATCAAAGTACACTCTATACTGATTCCTATACTGATAAAGTTAAAAATGCTCCTTTAAAATTTAGAACTTAAATAATTAGAGGGATGTTTAGGTTTATACCTAAGTCATCCTAATATAATAAAGCTTAAAATACTACCAAATTTATCAGAAATAATTCAAATAAATAATCCAGGTAATTGAATATAGATAATCCTGTTTAGAAATCTAGATATAAAAGGAAAAAGAGATAGAAAAAGTTGGCTTGAGAGGAACAGAGGATTCAGTAAAAGATTTTTAAGTATAGGACAAACCTGTGGATGTTTGTAGATAGCAAGAAAGAAATCCAAGGGGATAAAATTAGGAGACAGAGAGAAAAAAGAAGAGAAAACGATTCATGAGAAAAGCTCCTGGGAGTGCAAATGACTGGCTTTACCAAAGAAGGGCTTTTTCTTCAGATCATAGAACATAGGAGAGAAGGGGAGATTATACTAGGGTTATAAGTTAAGGAGTAGAGGAGAAAGGAGAACTTAGTAGTCATTGTCCTTTAATGTCTTTAAGGAAGCCAAGGAACTCAGGAGCCTGGGATGAGTGAGAGAATTCTAGGCAGGGAGCAGTTAAAGAAAATGCAGTCAGAAGATGAATGTCTTATTTGAGATAGAGAGCAGGGAGGCCACTATTCCTGGATTACTCTTGATCCAGCATAGAGAGGGCATAAAAGGATGGTTGTAAGGTGTAAGAAGACTGGAAAGTTGGGAAGGGCAGGTTATGTTGGGCTTTAAATGCCAATGAGAGGATTTTGTATTTGATGCCAGGGGTGATAAGAAGCCTCTATAGTTTACTGAAGAGTGGGGTGATACAATCAGATGGCCTTTCCAGGCCTATTGTACATCATTTTTGTATACTCTGTGGTCCTGCCAAACTATTTCCCTTACCTGAAATAGATTCACTCCCTCCTCACACATTTTATAGAATTTACCTGCTATATAAGACCTATCCTTATCCTCTGATTTCTAGTGACTTCTTTCTGAAAAATTACTTTGTATTTTACTTAGCTGTACTCATATTGTTTCCCTCAACAGGATGTAAGTTCTCTGAAGGCAGGATATTCTGTACCTGTTTTTATTATTCCCAACGCCTAGCATAGTGCCTGGCACAATGCAGATGCTTAATAAAAGTTGACCGAATGAATGAATAAATTAATGAATAAGTAAAATAATGACATCTAAGGTGAAAAAGAGTTGTCAACACTTACTTTCTTTTTGCTTAGTCATACAGCAAGAATTTTAAATTCCTGGACACTTAGAGCTAGAAAAGATCTTAGGGATCATTTCAACACATATATTCAGTTTATAGATAGGGAAACTGAGGAAAGTGCCTAAGTGGTTTGCTAAACCACACAGAAGAATTATATGTAGAATGAGGAATCAGATGACAACAGTAGCAAAATCTGAAAAAGTTGCCACTTTTCCAAGAAATACAATAAAAGAAGATTAAATGTTCTCAGTCAGCTAGGGGAACATTTTCTCTTAAAAGTTTAAGGATTTAGTCTCATTAAATCATTGTATTAGTCATAGGAAAATTGGTTACAGGAGGTGAGGAAAAAGATTATATATGTTTTAGGGTACTGATTTCTACCTGAAAATTCCCTATGAAACAAAGAACAAATAAGGAAGCAACTCTATTCTAGTGTTGCTGTGGCTATGGTTACAACTAATGTTATTGCTACTCTGATCTAAACAATCCCAAGTGTCTGCCTGTTTCTGAATGTGTCGGTTCCTGGCAGTAGCTGACTGTTTAGCTGTAGTCCAAGTTAATCTTCTCATCAGTGCTGCATGATTCCAATATGGGCCTCAGGTAGCTTGAGAAGAGTAAACATTAGAGCCAAGAGGTAGGCTCCTCTTTTAAAGAATTCTTACATCATTGTAGTTATTGAGGAAATGTGGAGAACAAGGGCTGTGCCACAGAGCTTATTATAAACTATGGGTTAGGGGGGAACATAAAAGTAAGGCTACTTTTCAGATCTCTGTTGTAGTCTATCAAAGCCTATCTGGTATAGATCACAGCAGAGAGGGCAATCTTATCTTTGTGCTTACCTGGGTTCTTCCTACATTGTTGGGCATGTGGCCTTGTTCTGGCTTTTAGATGTCAGTAGAATTGGGGAAATAAAGGAAAGCCCTTCTTTGTTCCATGTTCGGAACTTCATACTCTGTCTTCATTATGCATTTCAAAGATCTACCTTTCTTCCACCAGCACATTTACTGGTTAGTTTAAGTAGGTTAGGGGAATGAAGGAAGAAGGGAAGCATTTTCTCTCTGTTCCATGACCCTAAAGTATACCAATAAAATGAAGAAAAAAAAACCAGGAAAATATTATTTTAGAACACTTTAAATTTCTTTGCCTCAGCAGATTGAGGATAATAGGGGTGCCTTATACTTGCAGAGAAGCCCTGGTTTGTTATCAATCTTGTGCTAGTTTCTGGAAAGCAACAGGGATGAAGCAGTGAGGATGTCATGAGTGAGGAAAAAGCCTTATCTAATAAATAAATAAATTCATTCTTTGTAACTGCTTAAAAGCCATGAAGCTGGCATCTTGATAGGGGTGAGATAATGAATCTCTACAGACAACATCTGCTTAAGCAGCACAAAAGAGGAAAAAGTGGATAAGGGGAAAACAACAGAGATGTCTCCACAATCACGATGTAATTTCCCCAACAAAGAATCTCAATCTCCTGACCAATTATCTACTAACTTCACTGTATATAAATCACAACAATCAGATAGTTTTCACTATATGCACATTTTACAAAATCTAAGGTTGTGAGGAGTGACAACTTAAGAACAAATCTTCTCTTCTCTTCTTTTTAACTTCTAGCCAATCAGTTTCAGTTACCTCAATCTGGTTTAGACTATCTGCTAAGATGGTTTTACTGGTGTGTGGCCACAGCATATGCTATAGCTTCTTGAAGCTACAGGTGAGAGTTGGGAAAGAAATGAATATAAAAGATGGATAAGCAGCCCTGAAAAGGGATTGGTTCACAAGAGAGATGCCTACATACTATATACCTCTACTTACTATGCATACTACTTTTCTAGGACAGCTATGAATCAGTGTCCTTCCCAACTGTACTACAGAATTACTTATTCACTTCTTTTTCTCTACACAGTCACCAATAATTGACTATCATATGGGTTCCTCAAGAGCTCATGAAATATAACATAAAACTGCTTCTACAACTAGCATTGTATAAAAGCGTAAGTTATTTCTCTCCATAGGTTTACATATAATATTTATAGGATAGTCATTTAGCTGAAGTCAATGTCAAGTCAAATGGATTTAGCTGCCAAGAAAGGGTATGGGGAAAATTCCTTAAGGTTTCCATTTTTTAAAAATAGCATTATATTTCTGATTGAGTGAAAGGCCTGACAAGCCTAAACATGGAAAAACAATATTTGGTATTTCTTATATCACCATCAATTATTCAATAAAGATCAATACAGTTTGGCCTTTCCAAAAACTATAGAGCTCTGTGGATTCTAATTTTTGTAAAAAGTTGAGGTAGTATGGAGAAAATGGATAGAATACTAGATTATGAGTTCAATGTAGTTCTAAGTTCAAATTCTGCCTCCACATTTAGCAACTGGGTAACTCTGGGCAAATGACTACCACAGCTCTTGTAAGTATCAAATGATAGAAATGTATGTAAAGCATTTTGCAATCTTGAAAGTGCTATTTACATGTGAGTTTTCATCATCATCATTATCATAATTAAAACAAATCTGTGATTTCATTGATTTGAATTTATTCCAATGATACAGATTCCAATTAAGGAAGGTTTGACTATCCTAGACTACACTTTTTACATGTCCTCTCAAAAGTTCTTTATAAAGAGCCCACTCAAGGTGCTAGAGGTCTTCTTTGCTTTCTCATGACACTGCAAGATTACCAACTGAAGTACTCTGGTTGTCTACTTAATATCCCTCATTCTTTTAATTTCTGTCATTATCTTCTTCCTATCATAAAATTACTTGATGATGTCTTTATTTCCTATACTTCTTTAAAGTTCTTTTTTGGTGGGGAGTATATAGTGCTGTCTTCTCACACTCACTACTGCTTTCTTTTGGTTATTTTAGTTTTTGGAGGCAATTTCATGATTCCCACCATTTGGCAATACCAGTAGAATGACAGGCCAAACTCATTTTGTATGATTACAGATATCTTCTAGAAGGGGAGTCAATGTCAAGTCCACAAGTACTTAAGTTCCCACTATGTGCTTCTGCAATAAGCAATTGAGTTACAAAGAAAAGCAAAAACAAAACTAAACAATCCCTACCCCAAACTCAATCAGAAGGAAGACAATATGCACAGAAGGAAAAATAAGATCTCTTCATCAGAATAAAAAGGTGCTAGGAGGATTTCAAAAGGTTTCTTTTGAAGAAAAGGGTTTTAGTTGAGGCTTAAAGAGATGAATAGGGTGAAAATTCCAGGCCAGGGCAATAGCCAGTGAAAATGTAAAGTTGGAAGATGGAGTGTCTTGTGCGAGGAACAGAAAAGAGGTCAGTGTCACTGGATTGCAGAGTGTGTAGATGGGGGTGAGTTATAAAAGGACTGAAAAGTTACGAAGGGGCCAGGTGGTGAAGGACTTTAAATGCCAAAGTGAAGATTTTATATTTAATTCTAGAGAATAAGGAGTCTCCCTGATTTAATAAATGGAGAGGTGAGAAGGGAAATGGTCATGTTTTGGAAGATCAGTTTGACAGCTGGATAGACAGAGGATGGACCGAAGTGAGGAGGGACACAAGGCAGAGAGAACAACTAAGAGACTATTACAGTGGTCAAGCATGAGGTGATGAGTGCTTGATCCAGGTAATAGCAGAGGAAAAAAGGGGCACACATAAGAGACATTACAAAGGTAGAAATTACAGTACTTGACAACTGATTGCACATGGGAGTGTGAGAAAGAGTATACAGTTAGCTCTTTTCCATTCCAGCTCATTTTACAGATAAGGAAACAAAGCAAACAGGGTTAGGCAACTTGCCCAGGGTCACACAACTAAGTGGCTGAGGTTGGATTTGAACTCAAGTCTTTGTGTGTAGTTGAGCACATTTAATAAGAAATGAGTAAGTTGAAGAACTGAAAGACTAGGGTTTCTGAGGGACTATCAGTATGTATGCTGAAGTCCCCTAGTATGAAGGAAGGAGTTGAAAGGAAGAAAAAGGAGATAAGCCTAGGTACTGATCATGTTGAGTAAAGGAGAGATTCCTGGAGGTCAGCAGGTTCAGATACTAGAATTTTGATTGGGGGAGGATAAAGATAGATTGAATTAACTTAAAAGTAGGAGAGGTTACTGAATTATGGTGGCAGAGGCAGAATCTGGAAGTCAAAATTGGGAAAAAGGAGTATTACAACTCTCCTCCACCCTACTGCTCAACCAGTCACTGGGTGATTACAAAAGAGTGACTACAAATGTGAAGAAGTTAGGAGGGAACCAGGTCTGAGTGAGTACAAGGAGATGGAAGGAGATTTATGCCATTAGTACAATGTCATTCACAATTGGGAGCATCTAGAAGATGTCACCATTTAGAGAGAAACCCTTCTTCAATCTGGCCTGTAAACTGGATCTCTTTCATCACTGTGGTTGTCAATACCTTTGACAGTCATACACCTCCTTATTTTATGCCTTAACTCAGCATTGGTGAACATTTTTGAGTTCCTGTGCCCAAACTGCAACTTCAAGCTGTCTGTGAATCCCACCCCATTACCCCAGAGAGTAGAGGGAGGGAGTACTTAACTTTGGGTGGCTGGACAAAGGGGTGGGGCATGCAAAAATGTCCTCAGGTGCTGGGAAGAGGTGGAATGGAGCAGCTCCCCCACATCCTCATGCTGTCCCAGTACACATGCCAATTCTTTGCCAATGCTGCCTTAACTGATGATTTTCATCACAGTCATTACACCAGTATTTTTTGTGGTCATTCTTATATCTTGAATGATTTTAATATGTAAATGGGAGACATTTTATTGTAAAAGATACTGTACGGTGCTATTTTGATCTACTGGATTAAAAGAATTAGATGCAATCGACAAATAAATATGATGAAATCTTATATTCTTTCTCAGTTAATTGTGAAATGGTAAAGATCACTATTTTATATTAATAACCACAAAGAGTAGACACTTCCCTCTGTGGGAAGTACTGTTGTGAGGAGGATTACTTAGTTATTATTTAGGAGACCTAGCAGGAAGGGCCTGAGAATTCCAAATGGAATGGGGAAGCAGGAAGTGTGGCTCTCTCTGAGACAGACTCCATGGTGGTTGGGACAAGTTGTAACTGACCCCTGGGAGACCTCAGAGGAAGTGGAGTTTATTCCCTGATTCCCTGGGATCCTGAAGGAAAACTGACATCTACTTGTGGGAGATTTTGGTAGAGACTATTAATCCCAACCTGAGTTGCAGGTTAACTTGGGCTGGGTTAGCTCCCAGAATCTACCCGCCTGAAAGAGTACAGCTAGTGGTCCTAGAGGAGCTGCAGCATCGCTGGAGTGTGTCGGGACTCTGCTGTGAAGATACCCACTTCAGTCCTGCTATTCTCTGGGTCCTGTCTTGCTTTAGGTCTCAGTTCAGTGTAGATAAGTCCCTCCCCTTACCCTGTGGTTTGCCCATAGTCTAGTAGTGTAGAAACCCCTATTCCCATCCTTTAGACCATAGTTCCCTTAATTAAATTTGTTATAAACTCTTGTCATTTGCTTGCTAGTTTCCACAGGCCCTTGCCTAGATGGTGCAGGGTGACAGTGAGGCCTAACTGCCACTTCTGTTAACAGACATTTTCCTTAGCAGTTAAACCCAGTCTCCCTAACTTGTTAAGTCCCCATCTTTTGTCATTCCTGTCTCCTACACACCCTTCTGGACCCACATTTAATATTTAACTCCCCTGGTTTTCCCCATAAATTACCTACCTTAAAAAATGGTCACTTTTTTGCCATTCACCTGATTTAAGTGACCTAAATGGCAGCAATAAAGAAACAATTTATTACTTGCTATGTTAAATAAGATCATTTAAGGGAGAAATGCTGTGGTGGGAGCATGGGGAGTATAATTTTTGCCTACAAGACTGCCACTTTTATTGTGATTTATGTGATTTATGGTTCTATGAGTTCTAGCATGAGTCTACAAATTCCTTTATTTGCCAATAAGTTTTCATGCTCTCATACTTCCATTTTCTTGAAGTTGGCTCGGTTATTAGCCCAACTCTGAGGGTAAAAGATTGAACCAAAGAGGGCTCAGGAAGTCAAACTTAATCCAGGGTAACTCCATGTTTAAGGTGCTCACTTCTAGAGTAAATAAACTAGGAAGGACCAGGAATACAAATAAATGATAGGGCAAAGGAGAGGCAGCCTGGACCATGACCTTGTAGACTATCTCCCATGTGTCTGTGGATCTGGATGGCAAAGCTGTCATTTTTGCCTACTTTTACAACATGTCTCTGGATAATTATCCCTTACTGCAGTGTTCAGTTTCCCTGATCTCAAGTTAAAAAGTCATGGCTTCAATGGACCGAAATGATCCTTTTTCCAGCTCACTCTCCATGGTAGCAATTAGGTAGTAATGGTTTACTAATATATCACATTCAATAGCCTGAAGGTGGTACAGAAGGAAGAAGAATTTACCAAGTACCTAAAGTGGAATAAAAGTCTTTGGATATGGAGCAGTGAGGTAGTTCAGTAGATAGAAAGCCAGGCTTGGAGATGGGAGGTCTTTGGTTTAAATCTGGCCTTAGACACTTCCTAGCTGTGTGACATGCCACATAAACTCAATTAGCTAGCCCTCACTACTCTTCTGCCTTGGAACTAATACTTTGTATTGATTCGAAAACAGAAAGCAAGGTTTTAAAAAAAAAGTCTCTGGTTAAGTGGGAATTGGAGGAGGGTACAGGGAAAATATAATGAAAAGAAGGAATAAAAAGATTGGAACTTAAAAATTGGTTGTGAAATGAGAACAGGGCTTTATTAAAATGAGTGAACAGCTGAATGAGTAGCTTAAGTGTTTCATTGTTGTTTTAGAGATGTCTTCTTATCCTCTATCCAGAAACTATGGATGTATTGAAAATTGTTCCCTTTCCAAAGTTAAGCTTTAGTTCAATGATGTTTTCTTTTATGAAATGACATAATGGACTCTTTGTGTTCAATTTTTTAAAGGAAGGTCATTGTTAAGATAACAACTTAGGTTAGTCAATAATTTGACAGTTTTTATTTCCCTATGAAATTATTCTGCAAGCACAGTCTTCTGTTAACTTAATAATCTTATGATATCATAAATTTTAGTCAATGATTTTTAAATATAAATTTTTAACAAAAAACTCCAACTTGTTTTAAAATAAAATGTGATAACCTATTTAGACTCACCACATGCCCTTTGGAACACTATAATTTTGATTCTTTTGTAATTGTGCTTGAGAGTAGATGTGAAGCCTCTCTTTGTAGTCACCTCTGATGATTATTTAACATAAAAGAGAAACATACTCACTTAAAGGTGTTGATCTTTACCATAGAGATATATTGCACAAAGGCCAAATAAAAGAGAGTATAGATCTGTTGTGGCAAAACTATGGCATGCATGCCAGAGAGGGCACATAGAGCCTTTTCTGTGGACATGTGTGCTGTCGCCCATTAGAAAGCTGGAAGGACTCAGGGAGCCAAGGTGTTCCTTTCCCCTCTCCACAGTGGCTGAGGACATATTTTCACTTCACCTACCTCTCTGCCTGGCAGCCCAATGGGAGCACTTCTTCCTTCCCCTGTATGGGGTAAGATGGTGGTAGGGTAGTATGTTGGGCACTTGGTCTTTGGGAGGGTGGAGGGGGCACAGCACTTGGTCTCTAAAAGGTTCGCCATCACTGCTAAAAATGATATGGTTCCAAGTGTTTGCAGCATATTATATTGATTGCATCAATATTGCAGAAGCTTCTAAATGAGATTCAGAGGTATTCAAAAGGGATAAACCAAGCAATCCAAATAGGAAAAAAAACCCAAATAGAAAACATATGTTGCCCAGATTGTGTCATGCCATAAAATTGGATGGGAATTCATAGAGCTACTCTATCATCATTCCATATATCCTAGATAAACACTGGAGATGGATATGGAACTTGGCCAAGGTTTAAAGAGGCATCAGAACTGCTTGTGCCATATTTGAAAAATTATGCAATACTTTCAGGAACGCTAAGCTGCTCTCATGAGAGCCCATATTCCATGTTTTTAACTTCGATATTCTTTTGGTGATATTTTTTGATAATTCTTTTGGTGATAAGGTTGTGGAGCATAAGACAACACAAAATTATAGAAGAATAAAAATTATAGGTACTCCAAAGGGCAATGGAAAGGCACATAGTGAGTCTAAATAGGTAATTTATTTTTCCATTGGTGATTTGCTCAGAAAAAAAAGTTGCAAATGATATTGTGAATGAGAGCCAGAACAGTTCAATGGAAAGGGTGCTAGACCCAAGGTAGAAGACTTTACATATACTACCTAAATGACCTTGGGAAAATTGCTTGATTCTTCTCATTTCATCATCTGTATAGTGCAGTGATGGGAAAACTTTTTAAAGAGGGGGCCAAAGGAAAGGAAATGCTCATCTGTCAGTCTGTTTCTAAGGCAACTCTTTCGAAGTTTCATTGTATTGTATCATACTCGGTGTATTCGTCAGATTAGGAATAATGTCCCCCAGCAGTATAGAACATTTCAGGAGGCTGCATCTGCGGGGCCATAGTTTGCCCATCACTGGTAGGGAGAGGTTTAGATTAGTTATCTCAAAGTTTCTTTCAGCTCTAAGATTGTGATCCTACAACTTTATCAGCAATTCAATTTTTACATGAAAATTCTGCTTTCTTATACAAAATGCTTATTGCTTTCTAAAAGAGCATAATCTGAGCTTTCTTATTAATTTTATGTCAACAAGGTTTAGAGAAGAAATTGATAAACCTTTAAGATTCAAGTTGGTATCTGTTATTCCCAAGTTAGTTCCCAGGAGAGATACATCTGCTCACCCTCCAAGAGGATGCTATGGCTTGTAACATTTTAGGACTCTATGCCAGTAATGTTCTTTCTTCTTGTCCACCCTCTCCTACCCAAATCCCCATTTTCCTTTAAAGCACAACTTAAGTGACACTTCATACATGAGGACTGACCTCTCCAAAGTTACTTTGCATTTAGTTTTGTATATAATTATGTGTATGTTATTTCTTGTCAGCTCTTTGAGAGTAGGGATTATTTTATTTTTGTTTTTGTATTTTCAGCTTTTAGCATTAGCCTGGCAAAAAGTACTTGCTCAATAAATGCTTGTTGAATTGAATTCCATTAATTTGCTACTATTGCTGGGGATTTAGACATATTTCAAGAGAGTTTGCTGATACCACATAACAATGAATCCCTCCTAACGTGGGTAGCCACTTTGCAATAACTGAATTTCCTAAGTGTTTGTCCCCAGTATTAAGAATAAAGTCAGAAGATGATGCATCTTAATGAGGTGGTAGCAGCAAGTAATGATTTGGAAAGGTTAGGAAAGTGAAACAAGTATGGGAAAGAGCAATATCACTAAGTCATTTGAATATTAGTCCCAGCTACAGATTAGAAATTACTTATCGACAAATATAAAAGAGTATTGTTTTCTTACTCATATCCTAAATCAACAAGATAAACCTATTCAGGAGTTTCTCTGTTGAATGTGTGAGAAAAAAGCCTTCATTGTGGTGTTTGAATTTTTAAAATGTCAACATGCCCAACTACTCTTAGCATCATTACTGATAGCAAATCTGTGTGATGAAGGAGAATGAAACTAGCCACTTAATTTTCTGTACCATTCTCCCACAACAAAGATTAGCAGTAGTATTTCTATTACACTTTAGAAATGGAGGAAACTTTTTATTCTTTAATTAGAGAGCAAGGGCATTCTGAAAATAACAGGCTTCTGGGATGCTAGAGCTTCAGGTATGTTGGATGTTTTCCTAAACTGTGGGTAATTATTTTTGTTAAAACATACCTTACTATAAAGATCTATTCAATGTTCTCTCCCTCCTTTATATGTCTCCACATTGTCAAAATATTGCCTCATATATGTTCCTCAATTTCTTCTAAAAAGAAATCTAAAACATATGCTTCTTCAGGTTCAGATCTAAGTTATATGAAAAAGATGAGATTCAGAGTTGGAAAGGACTTTAGAGATAATTCAATGAGGCTAATGCAAATTTTACAGGTAATTTAACGTAGGCCCAAAGAGGGAAAGTGTCATAATAATAATAGTAATGATAACAATAGCTAACATTTGTATATCATTTATTATGTGCCAGGCACTGTGCCGAGTGTTTTATAAAGTATTACCTCATTTAATCCTCACAACCACCTTGGAAGGAAGTAGATCATATTATTATCCCCATTTTACAGATGAGGAAATCGAGTCAAACAGAGATAATGGGACCAGGCCTAGTAAATGGCAGTCAGAACTCACACTTCAAATTCCAAGAAAGAGTTATTTCTATCTTATCCTTCCTCTTATCTCTTCCTTCACTCCTGTCTCACGTGAAGAACTGGCCTTTCTTGCCAAGGCAAACCCCTCTAGCTGAATAAGTGATCCCACTCCCCACTCTATGACTTTCTTTCTTTTTCTGCAAAAAAAAACCCAAAAAACACCAAAACAAAAAAATGAGCAAAAAACCCCTTTGCCTTCTGTCTTAGAATCCATACTAAGTATTGGTTCCAAGGCAGAAGAACAGCAAGGGATAGGCAATTAGGTTAAATGATTTGCTCAGGGTCATAGTAAGTATCTAATGCCAAATTTGAACCCAGGAACTCTTGACTCTAGACCTGGCTCTTTATTCACTATTCACCTATGTATCCCTCTCTGACTTATTTTCAATCATTCATTATTTACTGGTTCCCTCTGCATTGCCTATGACATGTTCATTTCTAACTCATTCTCAAAAAAAAAAACCCTCTCACTTGATCTTTTCATATTTTCTAGCTATCGTCCTGTCAGTCCTTCTGTGGTTACATTTTCTGAAAAGCTACACATAATAGGTTCTTCCATTTCCTTTCTTTTCCCATTCTTAACTCTTTGCAGTCTGGCTTCTGACTTGATCATTAGACTGAAACTATTCTCTTCAAAGTTTTCAATGATCTCTTAGTTGTCAAATCCAATAGTCTTTCTCAATCCTCATCCTTCTTGATTTCTTTGCAGGCTTTGACACCATCACCCTCTTTTCCTTGATATTTTCTGCTCTCTAAGTTTTCATGGCATTACTTTTTCCTGGTTCTCTCCCTATCTGACTGCTCCTTCTCAGTTTCCTTTCCTTCATCCAAATCATTCTCCCCAAAGGTAGGTATCCCTTAGGGTTTTTTCCCCAGTTCTTTTCTCTGTATAATATCTCATTGGATTTCATGAGTTTCCATGGATTCATTTATCAGCTCTATGTTATTGATTCTCAAATCTGCTTTTACTTAATTTCTCTCCTGATCTCTAATATTACATTTTCAACTGCCAGCTGGACACAAACTCACTATGTCCAAAACTGAACTCATCATCTTTCACTCCAAATGCTCCTTAGATTTGAACTTCCCTCTTATTGCTCAAGGTACTAGTCCCTCAGTTATCCAGCCTATAAACCTATGTATCATCCTTGGCTCCTCATTTTCTATCATCTTTTAAATCTAAATTAGTTGTCAAGTCTTGTTAATTCTAACTTTATCACAACTCTCCTATATATCCCCTTTTCTTCTAAGACTGTCTCCACCTTGATACAGGTCCTCATAACTTCTCACCTGGTCTATTACAATACATTTTAGGTTGGTCTGTCTCATGTCTCATGTGTCATCCTCCACAGTAGTTATACTGTTCTTCTCAGAGTGCAGAATTAGATAAGATATCCTCTTATCTAATAAACTCCAGTGGTTTTCTATTACCTCCATGTTCACATATAAAATCATTTTGAAATTCAGTCTTTAATAACCTCATTTCCAGGTTTGGACCCTGACAGGTATTGTTTCTGATATTATTGTTTTCACTGCTTTTGTAGGCAAAAGTAAATCATCATCTTAGGAAGATGCCACTTTCCTAAATATATGGTCATACAAATATACATACAAATGTACACACACATCCAAACACCCAAAATGGATGGAAATATCAAAGTACTGACAATTCAGAATTTATTTTCATCTCAATTGAGTCCAGTCAACGAATATAACTAAGTTTTAAAAAAAGATCTTACCTGCTACTGAATTTGGCCGTGGCATTAGGTAAAGTGGAATAGATTGTACTGATTGGGACAGAACTGTTTCCAGGTTCCTTTCTGGGATCTTGTTAAGACTATAGGTAGAGGCTGTCATGTTTTCATCTACTCGGTATAAACATGAATCCATGCTGGATTTTTGGGACTGCCAAGGTTTCAGGTTTCCTCCAGATCCTAATTCTTTACTGCTTTCCCCAACATACTTTGTTCGTTCCACATTTTCAGAATAACTTGTCAAAGTAGCTGGAACAAAACAAATAGGAAAAAATGAATAAGAGAAAAAAATCAAGTAAAGGTCAGTCTCTAAAACTTATTAAAACCCATGATTTGTAAATGTCCCTTAAAAACAATACTGATAATGCATTTCATGTCTAACTTTAATCACAAAGCTTATAACAATGAAACTAAAGTGAAACCATGTTATACACATAGTAACTATTAACTAAAGGTCAAGCTAATAAGCAATTTTATTCAATGTTTACCATATGACATGCACCAAGAACACAAAGAAAGAAAAAAAAGGACATTCCCTCCTTTCAGAATCTAACGGGGAGACAAAAGGCATACATCAAAGTACACACACACACATATATATAAGATAAGTGGGAGATAATGAAGAAGAAGGAGAAAGTACCTGCATCCATGGGGATGCCACTGGAGTTTACCGAATAGCAGGAAAACATAATCAGACTAGCACTGTAGGAAGATTAATTTGATAGTCAAGAGGAGGATGGCTTGGAGTGGGGAGAGACTTTAAGTGGGGAGGTACAGTCTGAGCATGCAGTGATGAAGGTTTGTATCAAGCTAATAGCAGTGTCAAAAGGGGCATCTGCCAGGGATTTTGCAAAGGTAAAATTGACATGACTTAGATAGAGTAGCTGAGAATAGGTTTTGAGTCTGGCCAACTGGTAGGATGGTGGTGCTTTTGACCATAATAGGAAAGTCAGGAAGAAGGGAAGATTTTGGGAGAAAAAAAATAATGAATTCAATTTTTGACATGTTGAGCTCAAGATGCCTGCAAGACATCTAGTTCAAGATGTCCAATAAATAGTTGGAGTTGCCAGTTGAATAGAACTTAAAAAAATTCTGAGAAATATAAGTGCTTAAGTACTAAAATGTGCCTGAATAAATAGGCTAAAAAAACGACTAGGCTGTAGACTCAAAGCACTGGTAGCATAGTATGGTTGAAGGAATACAGGCCTCAGGAGTTAGTACTCCTGGGTTTGTTTGAAATTGCTACTTAGAAGCCTTTTGACATTGGGCAATTCACTTAGCTTCTCAGAGGTTGATTTAAAATGAGTTTTATGAGATGAATATTCTCATCTGTAAATAGTAAATATAATACTTATAATACATTACGAGCAAGGTAGCTGTAAAGAGAGCATATTGCAACCATATACTTAACACATGTATTACCATCACCACTGTTATCTCATTCTTCTCACTTTTTTGGTGAGATTCAGTTACAAATGGTTTGAGGACAACTTGCTTTACTGCTATAATTCTTTTATATTTAATCTTTTGTGGACTCTCATGCAGGATAATAAGATCAAGCTTTTGAATTTGTATAAGAATATTTGTATGAGAATCTATTTTGCTTGATATCACTTTCATTTCTTGGTTTGATTTGACCACTACATTCATACACAAACCCTTCAGTATCTATTGTAAGTGGGAAAATTATGAGACTGGCTGCAAATTAATGATTTTATTAAAATCAAAAGTGCATAGTTACTTAAAACATCTTTATGACAACTCTACTGAAAGACAGAATGATAAAGATGACACATACCTCATATTGTTCCCACATTGTTTTCATTTCTTTCACTATTTCTCTATACTTTTGAAAGTTTCTAATTTTATGTAGTTTGCATTTTATGAAAATTCATTACAGTAACATCTACTAAAAACACCATTCTTGAATTTTTATGATTCAATATTATACTCAAACAATTGTGGGCAACAAATAGTTCTGTGTCCAGTGGTGTTCTGGTTCCAGAGTAGTTTATCTGCTAAATTCTCAAGTGCACTACATAGCTTGTGTTTTTGTATGAGACTTTATCTATTAGTTTAAAAAAAAAAAGGTACCAACCTCTTAATATATAATTCTAGTTACCTCATCATATATTTTTGAGTATCCAGTATTTTTCCCCCCACTCTGAAGTGATATATAGCATTTCCACTGTTTCATTCATAATCTACACTGATTAAATAACTTTAGAACACTGAATCAGGAGTCAGGAAGCTTCATTTTCCTGAATTCAAATCTGGCCTAAGTTACTTACTAGTTTTGTGACCTGGGTAAGTTACTTAATCCTATTTCCCTCAGTTTTTCATCTATAAATAAGCTGGAGAAGAAAATGGCAAACCATTCCAGTATCTATGCCAAGAAAATCCCAAATGGGGCCATGAAAAGTAAAGACAAACAACTGAATAACAACGACATAAGTATAGCTTTTTAATAATTTCTGATAGCAGTGACTAGATCCTGAATTATAAAACTCTCTGTATCTATAAACAAATCTCTACAGTTTAGCCAAATTTTCAGTGCTTCTTTGTTGACATATTTTTGGCTGAGTACATATGGATCTCTTCCACAGAGGGTCTTTATATCCCACTCTTGGATTTTAGCCATTTCATAGGTTCTATACAGAGATAAACCACTTTTGGTTATATTTGATAAATCCTATTATTAACTTTTACTGTTACTTTTTGAAGAAAGGTCTATTTGCTCAAAAATATTTCTTTGTTTTTAACCATTTATCATGTGCTTTAAGGTCTTTTACCATTTTTTGTCAAAGAATTGCTAATTTTTTTCTAGCTTCCTTGGAGTGATGACTTCTATGCTTCCTTTACATCATTCAAGTTTTTATTGAAAACACAATGTGGTCCATTTACCACATCAAAAATATACATTGGTTGGTATTCTGTAGATATTAAGTACTCTAAATGTTCCTCCATTTAAGTTTTTACTTTAGAATGGCAGTCTCTACATATGTAGTAACCTCAGCTTTTTCCTTGATAGCATTATGCTCAATCTATCTTGCTTGATATAATTTTCATTTCTTGGTTTGATTTGACAACTACATTCATACACAAATCCTTCAGTATCTATTGTAAGTGGGAAAATTATGAGACTGGCTTAATAATTTTATTAAATCAGAAGTAGTAGGGAAAAATAGGAGAGAAAGATATAGGTTATTTTTCTTACTGCTCCATTTAGTTTTCTATTCTGTGGCAACCATTTAGGGGCCCCTAGCCACACTCACAGAAGACCAGCCAGCACAGTTCATCAAACTTTTTCTCCACCCACTAACTCACACATCATGTCTCAGGAGCCAACAGTGGCTTTCTATTTTGCCTAGGCTACCCAGGGTGGCAGTCCAGGGAAGAGCTGCCTCACCCCCTGTCTTGTGATCTTTTGACTTCTGCCTTTTTCCGACTGCCATTCTATCCTCATGACCCAATTCACTCAATGATTTCCTTCACACAATCCTCGCCTCCAGGTCAAGTTCAAGCTCATACCAGGTATGCAGATAGTTGACAGGTGATGATGTCATCTGTGTGACCCCAGAAAGGGGGAAGGGTAAATTTCCTTTGTACACTATGGTGCACAAAATACTATACTTATCATTTAAAAGAGACATATAAATAATTGGGAAAATTTTCCAAGTGGTTAAATATGCTTTTCTGATATTATCCTTATTATTTATCTATTGTCTTGGTATAACTTCTTTAACTTGAAATCCATATCCTTAGTCCTATTTATGAGTGCTGATAATGGATGTAAACTACACAGAATCATTGTAAGATCAAACTACTTCCCTAGAAAAAGCCACATTTTATGTCAATTACTCTTGATATTATTAAATCCTTAATAAATACCTACTTATAACAACTATAATTACTGTGTTGGCATTTTAACCTGGAAATGATTTTTAATATGTGGATATTATTTGTATTATCTGACAATACTTATTGTCATTATATTCGGACTTATTTTATAGGTTTAGAGCCTACGACAACCATAAGAGTAGAATGGAGGCAAAAGCTTTCCTATAATCAATGAAGGCAGTATAAATATTATGGCACTTTTAGATGACTTGTCCAATAATCATAAAATCAATAATGAACTCCTTATACCCCATGGAATTTCTGGCATTCATTTTTTGTTCTTTCATTGTTTCCTCATAAGATATTCACAGAATTTTTTTGAGCCATACAAAGCTGTGAATGGTTGTAATGAAATACAGAAACATGTATTTGGCCTATAATGCAAGGTCACTGCAATTTTCATCTGTTGGTAATAATTATGTGATGTTTCTATTGAAAGAGACAAGATTACATACGCATCATGGTGGAAACTAGTAAAAAGCTTTGAGAGCAGTTAATGATTCATTTGTTAAGTACTTGAAGGCTTATCAGGACCCATTTTTTCCAGTTTTGCACAGAAAAACTTTCAGTTACTTTCCATGATGTAACTGGCCTTTTGTTCATTATATTAATGGTGTTTAAGTTATCTGCTTTGTGTTTGATCTAACTTGTGTTTTTATTATGTTGGACTTTGACCATGGAGAGGACTGCATTCTCTACATTCTTTCCAGCTAGTTGGCAAAGTGAATCCTGTCTCACTTAACTATGTAATTTGGGAAGTAATTTAATCTTTGTCTGCCTCAGTTTCTTTACCTATAAAATAAGGATAATAGCATTTACCTCACAGATCCAAATGAGATAATATTTGTAAGGCACTTTGCAAACCTTAAAACGCTATGTAAATGTTAATTACTAATTCTTTGGGGGTTCTCTAATTTTTTTTCCCTTCATGAACCTTTGAACTATGGTATGGTTTTTGAATAATGTGAATAGTTTATTTTGTTCTCTGTGGTATGCTTTCTGTATCATTGTAGTCTTATCATTTTTGCTTTTCTTTGTTCATAAAATAATAGTTGAGAGTTGAAAGGAATCATTTATAGTGTAGTGCAAAGGTGCAAACAACCGTGCAAAAAGCTAACTGCAGAATTTCTGGCAGTTAAGAAGGGTTTAGAACACTGACTAGAGGCAGTTGGTCCTGGAGGCTCGGTCAGAGCAGAAGGGTCAACTGAGCTTGGTCTTGGGGCTGAAACCTGGCCTTGATTCCTTGATTCTGTTCCTTTTCTCTTGAGATTTGTAGCTTAGCTAATTCCTCTGGATCTCCCTGACCTACCCTATCCCAATCATCATTTTCCCTTCCTGATTTCCTGTGGGTTTTGGGAGAAGGGTGGATTTGGGTGGTAGCAATCAAACTTTGAAGATTTAGGTTTCCCCATAGTCAAGTAGGGCTTACCCTTGATACAAATTATCTCCTGATTCATTGTGTGCAACTTCCTAACCTTAAAGGCAACAAACCTCCCAGGACTGATTGAGGGCAGGCCCTTTCTCAGTCTCACATTCCTGTGTCCCTCCCCCACCTGGAGCTTCTCCCTAGGCGGTTGTTAGAGAAACCTTGTATCCCTCTGTCCTTTATAACCAACCCTGCCAACCTAATAAACCTTGTTGTCATTTAATCAAACCTTTTGCTAAATCATTGGTTGAATGATAAAAGAGGGATAAAGGAGAGAAAGGAATAGTTTCTCTTTGGGTCCTGAGGGGAGCTGAAGGCATCCATCTTGGAGGAAGTGGAGGTCTCTATACTTCCTCTGAGAAGCCTTCTATTTCACAGACAGGGAAGACCCTTGGGACTCCTCCTTTGTGAATCTGAGAAACTGACTAGAAAGCCCTCTAGTTAGTTTCAAACCATTTATGGCTGGCCCTAACCTTTTGTCTGTAGAAGTGCCCTTCCTACCTGAAGGGTTCAGCCTGTTTCCCTTCAGTGTCCTCTGTCTCAAGCCTCTGTACCCAGTCTGTGTCTCCCTGTTGCAGCTGCCTGCCCAACTACCTCATTCTCTCCCCTTGCTGCTCATTCTACTTCATCATCTTATATTTCCCTAAACTCAGTCATTCCCTTACATCTCCTACCACCTCAATTTACTACCTCCACCATTGTACCCTCCTTTCCCATCTACTGACTTAGGGACCCACAAACCCCATCCACTGTGTTTTATCCGCTTATTACAATAGCTACATAATCCAACTCCTTTTTCAGCAGAGGAACTATAGATTAAGGGTATCAAGTTTCTGATATATTTTATGTTCTGAATTCCATTCTATAGATTTCTCAGTGTCTTTAATCAAGCCATAGAAAATCAAATTTTCTACTACATGTTGTATTTAGATGGTGATTTAATCTTTCCAATGTCTTTCTGTAGGTCTTTAATAGTTTTCTCATGTCTTTTTTGCCAGGATGGCTTTCACATTTGCATTTAAGGAATATTCCTAGATAACTTGATCTATATGTCTACAGTGTATACTTTTGTGTTGTGTACAGGTCCTAAATTTTTTTTCAACTTTCATCAAGTACTGTGGGAAAATATATTCCTTTATTGTGGTTATAGGAGGTACTAGCTTTTTCAAGCTTATCATTATTACTAGAATTATTATAACCATTATTCAAACTTTTTTTGTATATTTTGGTATAATGAGTATATTAGTTGGATTTGGGCCATTAGACTCAAAAGGTATTTTTAAAAAACTATTCTAAGTGTGGCACTTCTTCAAAACTATTTGAAACACTGGTGTTATTTTTTTCCATCTCTCTCATTATTAGGAACACTTTCAGAGATTGTGAGGATATCATTGACAAAAAATTGTATGAAGTCCTTGCCTATAAGTGATAAGATCTGTTCCTAAAGAACTAGTATATAATAAAAACATTAATATCTCCAGTCTATTTTATGCTTGTTTACTGTTTATGCCAACAGCACTGAAATTTTTATGGCAGGTAGGGTATTGGTAATTTGTGTGTGTGTGTATGCATATATAACGTGAGATTCTGGAGGGCTATAAAAGAATGCATGCTTTTTGATACACTAATATCCCTTCTAGGCCTGTATCCCAAAGAGATTTAAAAAAATGGGAAAGGACCTATTTGTACAAAAAATATTTATAGCTGCATTTCTTTCTGGTGGCAAAGAACTGGAAACTAAAAGGATATTCCTTAATTGGGGAATGGCTGAACAAAGTGGGATATATGATGGTGACTGAATACTATTGTGCTATAAAGAATGATGAACAGAATGATTTCAGAAAGATCTGGAAAGGCCTATGTGAACTGATGCAGAGTGAAATAAGTAGAACCAGGAGAACATTATACACAGTAACTGAAATATTGGAATGATCAAAAATAATAAACTTTGCTACTAACAGCAAATCAATGATCCAGGACAATTCTGAGGGATTTATGAAAAAGAATGCTATTCACCTCCAGAGAAAGAAGTGCTGGAGTAGGAATGCAGATGAAAGCATGATTTATCACTTGTTTATTTGGGTATATGATTTGGGGTTTTGGTTTTATAAGATCATTCACTTACAAAAATGAATAATATGGAAATATGTTTTGCAAGATAATAACCCAGACTGAATTGCTTGTCAGTTCTGGGAGGGGATAAGGAATTAAGGAGGGAGACAATGTGAATTGCATACTTTTGGAAAACTCATGTGGAAATTTGTTATTAAAATAAAAGGGAGTACAGTGGAAAATAGATACATATATAATATGTGTGTGTGAGAGATTATATGTATAAATTCTATATATGTGGTATTTTACGGCTGAGTGAATGCTTTTGAGACAACAGTCCCATAGATAAAATGCATATTATTATCCTCATTTTGTAGATGAGGAAACAGAAATCAGAGAACTGAAATGACTTGTTTAAATCCAAGGCTTTTTTTCCTGCTGCATAAGATTATTTTTCCATTATATAATCAAATTCTAACATAACTAAAGAATTTACATAGCCTTTTAGAATCTCTATTTAGGAATACTACTGTAACTGCAGAATTCTAAGGCAAGAAAAGACTTTCTTCCACAATACTCTTGGGTTGGCATCTTTGATACTTTCAAAAGTTGCTGAGATTCTACAAATAAAACTAAGTAATAATAATAAGTTATATGTTGCAAATATTCTATGTCCTCAAAAAATTTTGCTGACATGAAGAATTCCACACTGTTCTATGTTAAATACAATTTTATAAATAAATCCTCCTTTAAAAGATGTTTTGGGAGGAGCTGGGTGGCTAAGTGGATTGAGACCCAGGCCTAGAGATGGAAGGTCCTAGGTTCATGTAAATATATATTTTTAATTTGAACCTTATAATTTCTAGTATGGAAACTGTCTAGCAAAGCAGATCAACAACATGAATCTTTGAGAATTATTTGGGGGCACTAAGAGATTAAATGACATACACATGCCTGCACACATTAGGTACTTAATAAATGTCTGGTAAATTTAGGGAAGTCACTCTGTCTTAATAGTCAATGTTGAGGGTCTGTTCCATATGAAGGCCTGTTCCAAGGTCTGAGCCATTTCTGGTAGTTGAGGAAAACTGGAACAACTTATTAGTTCCAAAAGCCACTGGGGATTCCATGGTAAATTTGACTTTTGGGCTATGGTTCAAAGACATGGCAGGAAGAGTAATTGGCTGCTTTGAAACTGATTAAATAATATGGAGAACTGTGAACACAGTTCTAAGCAGTTTACTCACGTAAACAGTGATTTTCTCTGGGAAATTCCCAGTAGACTATGGTCTGTACTCAACCTTAAACTAGTCATGCTTGGAACTAATTCAAACTTACAAGGCTTGACATTTTACCTACATTTACTTTGTTTCATTATGCAACCAAAGTCCCAGGCTTTAATTAAGTCTGACAAATAAAAATACTAGTTCCTTCCACATACTTTGGAGGAAACATGATTAAGCCCTATTCTTGTCACTATAGTGATTTTGAACCCCGTGACATACTTAAGAATTCCAATTTCTAAGTATGTCAGGTCACAGTGTACACGTTTCTTTGCAGGTGCATTCCTTTGCCATCTTCTGAACAATGACATCTGTACTTCTGTACTTCTAAACAAACAAAAATCCCTAAACCATGTAGTCTGGGAGCATATTAGCTCACTTGACTAAAGCCTAATTTAATTTGGTTCTAAGGTTTGGAGACTTAGTTGCTCTGCAGTTCCTGGCTCAAACATATGCTAAGCTGAATGAACAGGAAGCTAGAATATATGTAAAATTCTGTTTCTCAGATTTTTGCTTTCATGTAAAATATCTAACTTGTTGTTCAGTCATGTACAATTCTTTGTGACACTATCTGGGGTAATCTTGGCAAGGATACTAGAAGGGGGGAACCATTTCCTTCTCCAGCTTATTTTATAGATGAGAAAACTGAGGCAAACAGGGATAAATGACTTGCCCTGGGTCATAAAGCTAGTATCTGAGGCCAGATTTGAACTCAAGTCTCCCTGACTCCAGGCCTGATACTCTATCCTCTCTGCCCTCTAGATGACTTATACACCTAAATAGAACATTGTTTTCTTTTTGTGGCCTTCTGCTCTGTGGTTGGAATTTACTTGTCTTTTAATTAGTCCCTATCCTGAGCCATAAACCACAAGCCTCTCTACTTTCTCTACCCACATAAAACTAAGTCTTTTGGCCTACGAATACAATGTAAAGGCTGTCCTAGGATTGAATATTTGAAATATGGTAAAAGGGAGAAAATAGTTTCCCTACTGTGAAGAGTGAGTTTAAGTCACATTGCAAGATCCTCATATTGTTTAAATAAACCCAACATAACTGTTATACGTAACACATAGCATTTTTATATTCTGGGTGCAGAGACTAAATTGTCCAGTCTGTTGTGCCCTCTTTTCTGAACAAGAAGGTGATAAATACAAGTTTAATTACATTAGATATCTAGATGGAAAAATAGCCACTTTAAAGGTCTAAAATCATAAAGAGTGAGACAACTCACAAAAAGAAAAATCTGTTCTTCCTTGTTCCATAAGTATTTTCTAACTTCCCACCACTTTATGCTCTTTTCCTCCCTTATTCTTCTTCCTATAAACTGTCTTTTTAAAAAAACTCTTACTTTGTCTTAGTATCCATTCTAAAACAGAAGAGTGGCAGGGGTTAGGGCAGTTGGGGTTAAGTGACTTGCCCAGGGTCACATTGCTAGAAGTATCTGAGGCCAGATTTGAACAAAGGTCCTCTTGACTCCAGGCCTGGCTCACTGTTTACTATGCTACCTAACTACCTCAACTTGTAAATTGTTCTTAAAGCCCTCTGCTCAATGGATAACAAATAGGCTAACACAACACGACTTATTGGCGATGATTTTCTATGCATCTTCTCTTCAGTGGTGCCCAAACAGGGACCCCAAAGGCACATTGAGGAGTTTCAGGTAAGAAGAACCTTTCCCCTGTGTCACGGGATACAGTTGAAGGGCAGGAAGAAATAGTTGGGAGTAAAACCCCAGCCCAACTATTCCAGGGGGCCCTATCCATTGCATCTGTAACTGATCAGATTGTTCTCCTCAAACAACTCCCTTTTGTCATGCTTCCAGCACATACTCCTGGTCCCTGGTATTCAGACCTAAACATCTATACTCTGCTCCCACCTCAGAAAACAAAAATTGAAATCAAGCATGCATTTACTTCATCTTCATTTGTCTGATTTAAGTAAAAAGGGAGGAAATGTAGCAGGCAAAGCCTGAGACCCTCAAAGCACAACTCTAGGCCATAAAGCAGCTGATGTTTTTCATGTACCTCACCTCTCACTGAGGCCTGTAGCCTCAAGCTCCCCCTTTTCTTCTCCTTCAGTCTGTCCCCACAAGGTGTTCCCTATAAAATTACTGATGTATGCATTCCTTGGAACTCTTGGTATAGGCTATTTCACATGATGATTTATCCTTCTATAGAATCTTTGTCTAAAGGATGAGGTATGCAGACTGCATTGTAACTGCTTACGTTTATTCTGTTAATTATTACCTTTTACTGTGTATATGAAAAGTTTGTGCTGGAGCCCCAGCTTGCTCTCTCCTCCTATAAAAGAAGATATAACTTTCAATAAAGTTGCCTTGCTTGCTATCAGCAACTTTGGCCCTCCTGATCCCATTATGTTATAATCATTCTTCTTATTGCCTTTGAGGACCCCTGGACACCCTTCTAGTTCCTTTCTCTTGGCTCAGGAGCTTGGAAGAAAGGTTTCTTTCTAAACACAAAATGCTTTATTAAAGACTTAATATGGGACATAAATTCTTTTTAAAAATGTTTTATATTTATCTTATTTTAATAACAAAATTTCACAAGCAAGCAAATCAATTTGGGTTACACATGTATTATCACGCAAAACATATTTCCATATTCATTTTTGTAAGTGAATAATCTTATAAAACCAAAATACTAAATCACATAGCCAAATAAACATATGATAAGTCATATGTTTTCCTCTCCATTCTGACTCCAGCACTTCTTTCTCTAGAGGTAAATAGTATTCTGTTTCATAAGTCCCTCAGAATTTTACGGGATCACTGTACTGCTCTTAGTAGCAAAGGCTATCATATATGACTGTTGAACATCAATTCTAAGACACTCTAATAAATCTATTATCCTTTGTATATGGATTTCTCTTCAATGAAGTATATCATAACCTATTTATGCTCGTCCATCCTGTGTGACTCATTCATTTCCTTTAAAAAGCTCTCTTCAAGCAAATGTTTGGGGGTTGGGAAGGGTAGGGGTGGGACAGGAACGGGAGGAAGGGGGGGCCTTCCCTGCCTTGCCATCATTGTAAAGATGCCAGGGGAACACAGGCTGCCCATCATTTTCACAATGAGATAAACCCATCTTATTTTTTGATCATACATCCTTTACTCTAGTTATTATCTGCTGTGTTATACAGATTGCTTAATACCTACCATGTTCTCCATTGTCTTACAAATATTGTGAGACAACTAGACCTGTGTTTTCATTGCCAAGGGGAACTACCAAATAAGAAAATTCCTTCTGCCGGGCTGGTATATTTTCTATAACTTAAAGTCTTAGTGCTTCAAGAAAGTAAGGGATTGGTTGCCCAAGGTCACACAATCAGTATGTGTTAGAAGTATACCTTTTGGGCTCTAAGGACAACTCTATCCATTATGCAATACTGCCTTTGAGTAGTACTCGTTTTAAATTTTACAGATGAAGGGCAGTTGGGTAAGCACAGTGCATAGAGTTCCAGGTCTGGAACTGGGAGGACCCAGATTTGAGTTTTGCCTCCTTTTCTCTGGGCAACCAATTGCCTAGCCCTTGCTGCTCTTTTGTCTTAGAACTGATACTAAGAAAAAAGGTAAGAGTTTAAAAAACATTAAAAAATATTTTTTCTAATTATATGTAATAACAAATATCCACATAAATTTTCCTAAATTATATGATCCAACTCTCACCCTCCTCTTAGAGCTGGCAAGCAATTCAATATTAATTACACATGTATTATCATGCAAAACATATTGTTCATTTTTGTAAGTGAATAATCTTATAAAAGCAAAATTCCAAAATAAATGCCCAATTAAACAAGTGAAAAATCATATGTTTTCATCTGCTTTTCTACTCCAACAGTTCTTTCTCTGGGAGTGGATAATATTCTTCGTGAAAACTTCTTCAGAATTGTCCTGAATCACTGTATTGCTGATGTCTATCACATTTGATCATTCTACAATATTGCTTTAATGGTATACAATGTTTTCCTGGTTCTGCTTGTTTCTCTCGGCATCAGTTCATGTAGGTCTTTCCAGCTCTTTCTGAAATCATCTGGTTCATCATTCCTTATAGTACAATAGTATTTAATCACTGTCATATGCCACAATTTGTTCAGCTGTTCCCTCAATTGAGGGTCATCACTTTAGTTTCTAATTCTTTGCCACCACAAAAAATGCAACTATAAATATTTTTGTACAAACAGGTCCTTTCCCATTTTTAAAATCACTTTGGGATACAGACCTAGTAGTGGTATTACTAGAGCAAAGGGCATGCATTATTTTATAACTCTTTTGGCTATTAAATATGCAATATTATAGCATAATTCCAAATTGCCCTCCAGAATGCTTGTTGAGTTCACAAGCCCACCAGGAATGCATTAATGTTCCAATTTTGCCACATTCTCTCCAACATTTATCATTTTCCTTTACTGACATACTGACCAGTCTGATAAGTATGAGGTAGTACCTCAGAGTTTTTAAAATTTGCATTTCTTCAATCAAATGGATTTAGAATATTTTTATATGATTATCAATAGCTTTGATTTCTTCATCTGAAAACTGCCTATTCCTATCCTTGATTTGTCAGTTGTTGAAGGACTTATATTCTTATAAATCTGACTTAGTTCTTTACATATTTAAGAAATGAGATTGTTATCAGAAAAATTTGTTATAAAATTCTCTCTCCCTCTGTTTGTTTCCCTTTTAATCTTGGTTGCACAAAAGAAAACAAACAAAAAAAACATTTTAAAAATGACTATAGAATTCCTTAACTCACAACTATGCAGTACCACCAGTGGAATTAGTATTAAAAATCTTTTACTAATTGACTGGAAGACGATACCATCCAATTATGTTAATGACTATATAATTAGTTCAAGAGCACAAAACACTAAGTTGTCTCCCATTCAGAGGTCATGGAGGAGATTCAGGAAAGTCAAAATTGAAAAGAGATCCCTATAATTGATGGGGTCCTCCAGTATATTCTTATTTGTGTATGGCATTGTACTGGTTGAATTAAGATCCACTCTCAACACATTGTAGAATGACTTGGACAATTTTTTAAACCACTAAAAAAGTTTGGGATAACAATCTAAGTAAGAAGAACTACAAGATAAAGAATACTTATTATCTAGACTATGACATACATTTAAGTGAACAATCTATAGGGCTTAGTCATCTTTCTCTGTGTGTTGGAGAGACATTTCAAAATTGCCTTTAAAGGATTGAAAAATTCCATTAATAACTATAAACTTTGCCTTGAAACAAGAACTGTCCTTTCACTATTTTCATTCTACTATTATTGTTGTAAGACTATGAGTCATGAAACAATAAAATCTCAAAAAAATGTAAAAGAACCAAAATAAAGCATATCATCAAAGAATTTTATGCCCAAAAGAAGATGAGATATGAAGAAACAGAGCAGTGAATCAGTGGAAGAGATTAGATATGGAATACATGGTAGTAGATGACCATAATAACCTAGTATTTTATAAACCCAAAGATCCAAGCTTTTGGAGCAGAACTTATCATATGACAAAAAAATTGTTGGGAAAACTAGAGTAGTTTTGCAGAAACTAGGCATATACCAACATATTACAGCATATACCAAAAAAGGGTAAAAATGGGTATATGATTTAGACATAAAGAGTGATAACAAGCAAATTAGGAGGCCTGGAAATTTTAACTGTCTGATCTATGGATAACAGAAGTTTATGACAAAATAACAGGATCATTGGAAGTATAACAGAAAATTTTTGTTACATGAAATTAAAAGGGTTTTGAACAAATAAAACCAGTGCAGCCAAAATTAGAAGGAACAATGGGGAAGTTGGGGAAATTTTTTTATGTCAGGTTTCTCTGATAAAGGTCTCATTTCTCAAATATATAGAGAACAGTCAGATTTATAAAAATAAGAGTAATTTTCCAACTGATAAATGGAGAGGAACAGATAATTTTTAGAAGAAATCAAAGCTATTAATACTTAAGTGAAAAAATGATCTAAATCAAGGGGGCAAATGGACTCTCAGTGGACTGAGAGCCAGGCCTAGAGTTGGGAGGTCCTAGGTTCAAATCTGGCCTCAGACACTTCCCAGCTGTGTGACCCTGGGCAAGTCACTTTACCCACATTGCATACCCTTACCACTCTTCTATCTTGGAATTGATACACAGTATTGATTCTAAGACAGAAGGTAAGGGTTTAAAAAAAGTAAAAATAAAAAGATTTCATGTAAATCACTACTAATTAGAGAAATAGAAATTAAAACAACTCTGAGGCATCATTTCATATCTATCAAATTGGTTAATATGATAGAAAGGAAACTGATAAATATTGGAGATGCTATGGCAAAATTGGGACTCTAACACATTGTTGGAATTATAAACTGATCTAATTATTCTGGAGAATAATTTGGAACTATGTCCAAAGGGTAATAAAACTTGACTCAGCAATACCATCACGAGATCTATATTGCAAAGAGATCAAAGAAAAGAGAAAAGGACCTACTGCACCTGTGTGAAATTAAAATAAATTATGCCACTCTTTCTTCTTTTGAAAACTCATTTTGGCCAGCATCAGCCCCATACTTTTTTTTTTCCTTTCAACACAGAATCTTTATTGTTGTTTTAGTGTGAATTGCTTTAGACATCAAATTACAAGGACTTTTTGAAGAATCAAAACACTAATTTTTCAGATCAGTTTTCCCAGATCTAATAACTTTACAACCCTCTTGACTTGAAGGATATACTTATTTGCTATCCATAAGCCCTTTTTTTAAAAAAAATTTATTTTAATTTTTTTAACATTTAATAATATTTATTTTTTAGAAAAGTTAACATGGTTACATGATTCATGCTCTTACTTTCCCCTTCACCCCCTGAGCTCCCCACCCCCTGGCCAATGCGCATTTCCACTGGTTTTAACATGTGTCATTGATCAAGACCAATTTCCAAATTGTTGATAGTTGCATTGGTGTGGTAGTTTTGAGTCTGCATCCCCCATCATTGTCCGTCTCAACCCATGTGTTCAAGCAGTTGCTTTTCTTCTGTTTCCACTCCTGCAGTTCTTCCTCTGAATGTAGGTACCATTCTTTCCCATAAATCCCTAAGAATTGTCCTGGGTCATTGCATTGCTGCTAGTACAGAAGTCCATTACATTCGATTTTACCACAGTGTAATGGTCTCTGTGTACAATGTTCCTCTGGCTCTGCTCCTTTCGCTCTGCATCAATTCCTGGAGGTCTTTCCAGTTCACATGGTATTCCTCCAGTTTATTATTCCTTTGAGAGCAATAGTATTCCATCACTAGCATATACCACAATTTGTTCAGCCATTCCCCAATTGAAGGACATACCTTCATTTTCCAGTTTTTTGCCACCACAAAAAGTGCGGCTATAAATATTTTCCTACAAGTCTGTTTATCTATGATCTCTTTGGAGTACAAACCCAACAATGGTATGGCTGGATCAAAGGGCAGGCAGTCTTTTATAGCCCTTTGAGTGGAGTTCCAAATAGCCATCCAGAATGGTTGGATCAGTTCACAACTCCACCAACAATGCATTAATGTCCCAATTTTACCACATCCCCTCCAACATTCATTACTCTCCCCTTCTATCATTTTAGCCAATCTGCTAGGTGTGAGGTGATACCTCAGAGTTGTTTTAATTTGCATTTCTCTAATTATTAGAGATTTAGAACACTTTCTCATATGTTTATTGATAGCTTTTATTTCTTTATCTGAAAATTGCCTATTCATGTCCCTTGCCCATTTATTAATTGGGGAATGTCTTGATTTTTTATACAATTGATTTAACTCCTTGTATATTTGAGAAATTAGACCCTTGTCAGAGTTTTTTGTTATAAAGATTTTTTCTCAATTTGTTGTTTCCCTTCTGATCTTGGCTACATTGTTTTGGTTTGTACAAAAGCTTTTTAGTTTTATATAATCAAAATACTTTATTTTACCTTTTGTAATTTTCTCTAATTCTTGCTTGGTTTTAAAATCTTTTCTTTCCCAGAGATCTGACAAGTATACTATTCTGTGTTCACTTAACTTATTTATACTTTCCCTCTTTATATTCAGGTCATTCACCCATTCTGAATTTATCTTATTCAGGTCATTCACCCATTGTGAATTTATCTTAGTGTAGGGTGTGAGATGTTGATCTAAACTTAATCCCTCCCATATTGTTTCCCAAATTTCCCAGAAGTTTTTGTCAAATAGTGGATTCATGTCCCAAAAGATGGGCTCTTTGGGTTTATCATACACTGTCTTGCTGATGTCACTTACCCCAAGACTATTCTACTTATCCTCCCTTCTGTCTCTTAGCCAGTACCATACCGTTTTGATGACCACTGCTTTATAGTATAGTTTAATATCTGGTACTGCTAGGCCCCCTTCCTTCATATTTCTTTTCATTATTTCCCTTGATATTCTTGATCTTTTGTTATTCCAGATGAACTTTGTTATAGTTTTTCCTAATTCAGTAAAAAAAGTTTTTTGGTAGTTTGATAGGTATGGTGCTAAATAGGTAAATTAATTTGGGTAGAATGGTCATTTTTATTACGTTAGCTTGTCCTACCCATGAGCAATCAATGGTTTTCCAATTCTTTAGATCTAGTTTTAATTGTTTGGAAAGTGTTTTGTAGTTGTTTTCGTATAATTCCTGTGTTTGTTTTAGTATATAGATTCCTAAGTATTTTATATTGTCTAGGGTGATTTTAAATGGTGTTTCTCTTTCTACCTCTTGCTGCTGTGATGTGTTGGAAATATATAGAAATGTTGACGATTTATGTGCATTTATTTTGTATCTGCAACTTTGCTAAAGTTGTTGATTATTTCTACAAGCTTCTTAGTTGATTCTCTAGGATTTTTTAAGTAGACTATCATATCATCTGCAAAGAGTGATAGCTTAGTCTCCTCATTGCCTATTTTGATACCTTCAATTTCTTTTTCTTCTCTAATTGCTACTGCTAGTGTTTCTAGTACAATGTTGAATAATAGAGGTGATAATGGGCATCCTTGTTTCACTCCTGATCTTATTGGGAAGGCTTCTAATTTATCCCCATTGTATGTGATGCTTGTTGATGGTTTTAGGTATATACTGTTTATTATTTTTAGGAAAGATCCTTCTATTCCTATGTTTTCCAGTGTTTTCAATAGGAATGGGTGCTGTATATTGTCAAAGGCTTTTTCAGCATCTATTAAGATAATCATGTGATTTCTGTTTGTTAGATGGTTGATATGGTCAATTATGTGGGTGGTTTTTCTTAATGTTGAACCATCCTTGCATTCCTGATATAAATCCCACCTGATCATGGTGGATGATCTTCTTGATTACTTGCTGGAGTCTCTTTGCTAGTATTCTATTTAAGATTTTTGCATCTATGTTCATTAGGGAGATTGGTCTGTAGTTTTCTTTCTCTATTTTTGATCTACCTGGCTTTGGAATCAGTACCATATTTGTGACATAAAAGGAATTTGGTAGGACTCTTTCTCTGCTTATTATATCAAATAATTTGTATAGTATTGGGATTAGTTGCTCTTTGAATGTCTGATAGAATTCACTTGTGAATCCATCAGGCCCTGGGGATTTTTTCTTAGGGAGTTCTTTGATGGCCTGTTCAATTTCTTTTTCTGATATGGGATTATTTAGGTATTCTATTTCTTTTGCTGTTAATCTAGGCAATTTATATTTTTGTATATATTCTTCCATATCTCCTAGATTGCTATATTTATTGCCATATAGTTGGGCAAAATGGTTTTTAATGATTGTCTTAATTTCCCCTTCATTAGAGGTGAGGTCTCCCTTTTCATCTTTGATACTGTCATTTGGTTTTCTTCTTTCCTTTTTTATTAGATTGACCAGTACTTTGTCTATTTTATCTGTTTTTTCAAAATACCAGCTTCTAGTCTAATTTATTAATTCAATAGTTATTTTACTTTCAATTTTATTAATTTCTTCCTTGATTTTTAGTATTTTTAATTTAGTTTTCATCTGGGGATTTTTCATTTGCTCGCTTTCTAATTTTTTAAGTTGCACGCTCAATTCATTAATCTCTGTCCTCCCTAATTTGTTGATATATGCACTCAAGGATATAAATTTCCCTCTGAGTACTGACTTGGCTGCATCCCACAGAGTTTGGTAGGATGTGTCTCATCATTGTCATTCTCTTCAATGAAATTATTGATTGTTTCTATGATTTCTTTTTTGACTAGCTGGTTTTGGAGTATCATATTATTTAATTTCTAATTAGTTTTTGATTTGCCTGTCCAGGTGCCCTTACTAATTATCATTTTTATTGCATTATGATCTAAGAAGGTTACATTTATTATTTCTCCTCTTTTGCATTTGTTTGCAATGTCTCTATGCCCTATTACATGGTCAATCTTTGTGAATGTACCATGTGCAGCTGAAAAGAAGGTGTATTCCTTTATGTCCCTATTTATTTTTCTCCACATATCTATTAAATCTAATTTTTCTAGGACTTCATCCACCTCTCTTACCTCTTTCTTATTTATTTTTTGGTTTGATTTATCTAGATTTGAAAGAGGAATATTTAGATCTCCCACTAGTATGGTTTTACTATCTATTTCCTTCTTGAGCTCTGCCAGTTTCTCCTTTACAAATTTGAATTCTATGCCATTTGGTGCATACATATTAAGCACTGTTATTTCCTCATTGTCTATACTGCCTTTTATCAGGATGTAATTACCTTCCTTGTCTTTTTAAAACATATCTATTTTTACTTTGGCTTTGTCAGAAATCATGATCACCACTCCTGCCTTCTTTTTCTCATTTGATGCCCAAAAGATTTTACTCAAGCTCTTTACCTTAAACTTCTGTATGTCCACCCGCCTTATGTGTTTCTTATAGACAATATATGGTAGGATTTTGGTTTCTAATCCACTCTATTTGCTTCCTTTTTATGGGTGAGTTCATCCCATTCACATTCAGAGTTATAATTATCAGTTGTGCATTCGCTGAAATTATTGTATCCTCCCCTAGTTCTACCCCTTCTTCTTACACTATTTCCTTTTAAACCAGTGGTTTGCTTTAAGCCAGTAACCCTTATCCCCTCCCTTGATTAACTTCCCTTTCTACCCCCTGCCTTATTATTTCCCTCTTTTTATTTTTAAGGACTAATGAATTCCCTTCCCCTTCTTCTCCCCTCCCTTTTTTGACCTCCTAACTCCCCTGCTCCCCTTGGTTTATCCCTTCTGACTTTCTCAGTAAGGTTAGATAGAGTTTTATATCCCAGTGGATATAGCTACTCTTCTCTCTCAGGGTTAATTACACTGAGAGTAAAGTTTAAATATTACCCCTTAATGCTCTCTTCTTCTCCTTCTTATAATAGTATTCATCCCTTCCCCTTCCCATGCCCTCTTTGTGTGTAATAGAATATCCTATTTTTGTTATTTATTCAAGTTTCTCTTGGTGTCCTCTACTATTCACCCCCCTCTTTCCCATCCTCCCATATCATCTTAGAACATTTAATATTTCAACCTCTCCCTATGAATAATTCTTCTAATTAGTATTACAGTGAATACTATAATAGTGAATAGAGTTCACTACAGAGAATTATACATAACATTTCTCCACATAGGAATACAATATAATTAGATCTTATTGAAGCCCTTAATGAGGGAAATTTAAAAAAAAGGAATTTTCTTACTTTCCCTTCTGTTTCTTATTTACCTTTTCATGTTTCTCTTCATTTTTGTGGTTGGATATCAAACTTTCCATTTAGTCCTGGTCTTTTCTGTGAAAATACTTGGAAATCTTCTATCTCGTTGAATGCCCAAACTTTCCCCTGGAAGTATATAGTCAGTTTTGATTGGTAAATGATCCTTGGTAGTAGACCCAGTTCTCTTGCCTTTCTGAATATCATATTCCAAGCCTTGCGGTCTTTTAGTGTGGAGGCTGCCAGATCCTGTGTGATCCTGATTGGTGCTCCTTGATATCTGAATTGTCTCTTTCTAGCTTCTTGTAAAATTTTTTCTTTTACTTGGAAGCTCTTGAATTTGGCTACTATGTTCCTGGGGATTGTCTTTTCAGGGTCTAGTGTAGAGGGTGATCTATGGATCCTTTCAATGTCTATATTGCCCTCTTGTTGTAGAACTTTGGGGCAGTTTTGCTGAATAATTTCTTTTAGTATGGAGTCCGAATTTCTATTAATTTCTGCTTTTTCAGGAAGACCAATGATTCTCAAATTGTCTCTTTTAGACCTGTTTTCTTGATCTGTCAATTTTTCATTGAGATATTTCTTGTTTTCTTCTATTTTATCAGTCTTTTGACTTTGCCTTATTTGTTCTTGCTGTCTTGATAGATATTTGGCTTCTACTTGCCCAATTCTTGTATTTAGAGACTGGTTTTCTGCCATAAGCTTTTGATTTTCCTTTTCGATTTGGTCTGTCCTGTTTTCCAGCTGTTTGATTTTGGTCTCCAATTTGCTTATCATTTCTTTTGATTTGGGGGCATCTTTTTCGAATTGCCCAATTCTAGCCTTTAGAGACTGGTTTTTGGCTATAATCTTTTGGTTTTCAGTTTCAATCTGGTCATTTCTGGTGTTCGATTTACATGCCTCACTTTCCAATTGCGAAATTCTGCCTTTCAAACTGTTATTTTCTTGCCAATTCCCTACCATCTTCCTCATAATCTCAAATTTGAACTTTTCAAGACCTTGTGACCCATTTTCATTGGAAAGACCTGGATATGGTTACTTGTTTGTTCTGTTGTCTGGATTTTTTTCTGTGTAAAAGTTGTCCACTGTTAAAGGTTTCTTTTTGATCTTTCTCTTCTGGGATTTCTGAGTTTGGCTTGCCATTGTTAGCCCACCGCCCTCTCAGCTTTATCCTCACGCCAGGGTCTGTCTGTGCTCTTTAGGCTCCTGAGGTCTCAGGTCTAGTTGTTCTCATGGTCAAGCCTCCTGGTGGTCCCCTTGCTTGTTCTTCTGCCTGAAGCTCCTTTAACAGTCTCAGGTTGTTGCTTCCACAGTCCAGCACCCCTCTGCACTGGGTCCCCACTCAAAGTCCATGCCTGCGCTCAGGATCCAAGGCTGTGCCTGTGCTCAGAGTCTGTGTTCAAAGTCTGCATGTTCTTTAGCCTTTTGGGGTCTTAAGTCTTGCTGCTCTCAGGAACAAGCCCTGGTGATGCCATGGTAGCTGCCAATGACTTCATGGGTGCCCCAAACTTGCTCTAAGTCTTTTGAGCTGGCTTTGGCACTGTAGGTGGTGTGTGTGGGGTAGGGGGTTGCTCAGCTCGCATTTTAGTGAGAGCTGTTTCACCCCCTTATAGCATGGAAATGCCCCGATCCACATACCTTTATTGCTGTGCCCTGTTGTGGGGTCCCTTCATTCGTCTGGGTTTGTTTTTATGTCTTCTTGAGGAGTCCTATATGCGTTAGTTAGAAGAGGTCAAGCAGCTGCTTTTTACTCTGCCACCATCTTTACCCGGAACTAGCCCCATACTTTGGTTATGTATACCTACTCTGGGAGGACACCAGAGCCTCATGGCTCCTTGGCATCCCAGAAGATGCTTCACATTTGTTCCCCACTACTATTGACTGGCTTCTTCTTGAGATCTATCTATCATCTCTGATAATCTGATAAAGACAGTTTAGTTGATAAGGAAGTAATGGACATTGAGATCTTTTAGCTCATGCTTCCAGCTCTGCCTCTAGGAGCCTGGAGTTTATTATACATATTTCAAGACTCATTTCACACAAAAGAACCCCCCCCTACACCCTGAAACTTTGCAGATGCATAGAAGTTACAAATTATGTCATATCAAAACACAAAATATTGGCTTCAGAATAGGACAAGGCCAAGGCTGAATTTTGACTGCATTCTTATTAGAAAGCCAAGTCGGGGAATATTTTTCTCAGGGTTGAATTGCCCCTGCTAAGGTTTTGGCCTTAGCTATACCAGGCAGCTGCATTCCTGGCCAAAGGGGAAAAGTGTTAACCTTTTAAATCCAGGTTTGCTAGGAACTTAAAGCTTTTCAACAAGGCCACAATTTTCAAGAAGAAATCACAAGGATTACAAAAGGGGTCATCTATTTGAGACTCTGTTTCTCTAATTGGCCTCCCACAGCTTCTGAACCAGGCTGAGGTCAATTCTGTTCAACCAGAGAGACCCAGAAGAAGTGATATCACTGGGGGTTTTAAGAGAGGGGTTTTAGGAAGGAGAACTCTCTCGATCTGGAGACTTTTTTGGTGCAGCTGCTTTTGGCTGGCAAATAGAGCAAACAAGCACCCCAAACTCAGATTAGTTAGGCTCATCCAAGTCATTATGTGACTATCTCTCTAACTCCCACTTTTACTATCTAATAAATAATTATAAATTGATATGCAGTCTCCACATAATTTTAATATAACATAAAAATATTTATAGCAACACATTTTTGTGGTGGCAAAGAAATGGAAATGGAGGGAATGTCCATTAGTTGGGGAATGGCTAAACAAACTGGTATATATTTATGATGGAATACTATTATGTTATAAGAAAAGATGAGCAGAATAATTTCTGAAAAACTTGAGAAGACTTATATGTGTTATAGGAGCTGATATGCTGATAATGAGATGGCCCAAGGTCCTCTGATGGTATGAGGACCCGAAGCTGAGTGAGAGTAGGAGTCCCTAGGTGAACACCAAGTTGTGGTGGTGAACACAAAGACCCCATAGGAATATTTGTGACTAAACTAATACACCTAGGTCCACTACAACAGTGTCCCAGGAATAAGTGATCAAATAAGAGATGGTGGGTTAGATCACATAGCTCCTTGACTGCTTATCCTGATTCTAAAACTGATGGATAACGCTAGTGCCTGCAGCTTAACTGTAATCTGAATAATCCCTCTTCCCTCAGATACCCAAGGATATGTTGATGATCTTTAGAGTAATGATGACATCAACTTAAGTAAGTTTCAGAATTTAATAACAATAAACTTAGGGAAAGGGTAACAGCGACTGAGGGAAAGCTTGGCTAGAACTACTGATGATCAGGTCTGTTAGTTGAAGGTAGTCAGGTTTGAGATTATCAGCTGGAGAGGTTTGTCCCCTTGGTTGCAACCTGGCCAGGCCAGGCTGCTTGGCCTAAACCAGATTGTTTGATGGTATTTATATTGCTTCTTCCTTGATGATCGATTGAATAGGATGTATAACGCAGCTTTACACAGAAGTTGAGGGTGTGATAGAGATTAGAACTGGATGCAGGTATCCTGAGTTGATTTGGCCTATCCCAATCCCAACCAACCTCCTACCATAAATTCCTTCTCCTAATTGAGAGAGCTTCTTGTTCAAAATTCTGCTTTTTATAGTTTGCCAGTAACTGCCTCTCCTTTGCTGGCTCATGGCAATCTAGGTTGGTTCCAAGTTCTGAACTGCTAAGTGTCACTCACACATCCTGCTATCCATTTTGCATAGCAGAAATGATATTACAACTGATACAAAATGAAATGACTAAAATCAAGAGACCATTGTACAGAGAAACAGCAATTAAAGATGATCAACTGTGGACACCTTAGTTATGCTGAGCAAATACAATGGTCCAAGACAATTGTAAATGACTCATGATGAAGAATGCTATAAATCACCAGAGAGAGAGAACCGATAAACTCCAAGTGCAGATTGAGGTATACATTTTTCATTTTATTCCTTTATGTTTCTTGCTTTTTAATTTTTTGCAATGTGAATAACATGGAAATATGTTTTACATGACTTTTCATTAATATCATATTGCTTGCCTTCTCAATGGCTGGTAGAAGGGCTAGAGGAAGGGAGAAAATTTGGATTAAAATTTTTTTTTAAATCAATGTTAAAAAATAAGTACACATCTCTTTCCAAAAAAATTATACCACTCCTAGGCCTATGCCCCAAAAGATTAAAAAAGGGAAATTATCATTATGTACATTTATACATTCATAATAACTCTTTCTATTATAAGAAGGAACTAGAAATAAATGAAGGTGCCTATCAATTGATGAACTTCTGGGAAAAAAAGAAATATGAATGGAATAGAATATTATATGAGAAATTATGTTTTCAGAGAAGCTCAGGAAAACCTGAAATATTTCACAATGAAGTAAGTAGAATCAGGAGAACAATTTATATCCTAACAAATAGTATAAAGAAAAATAACTTTGAAAGTCTTTAGAATTTGACTAATGCAATGAATTATGAGTCCAAAGAACCAATGATGAAGCATGTTACAAGGATTGTAGTTTTTCTTTCTGTTCTTTTTGCTTTTTTTGGGTAGGGGGAGGATGTAGGGAAGAGGGGATCTATAGATAGTACAGAGAAAGAAAAAAGGAAAGAGAGAAAGTAGGAGGGAGAAAAAACAAAGAAAGGAAGGAGAAGGAAGAAAAGATGGTTACATTGAAGTATTTTGAAAAAAGACACAGAAGAGAACAGAAGAAATATCAAAAGGAAAACACTAGCAAGCAACTTTGAAAATAATACACAGAGAAACTTCTAGGTCATAAGTCCAAAAAAGATACAAAGATAGATGTTTTCTCATGATCCCTTGAACCTTTCCAAAATAGAAATTATGTGCAAGAGATAAAACAATTTCACCTATCTCCTCTGACTAAAATGAGATTAAAAACTCAGTGAACTCACACAATAATTTCTATCTTCTAATAAGCTCACTTATTATCCCCTCTCCCACTATAGACCATGCTGTGGCAGCAGGGCTACACAAGCTGATCCAAGTGCTTATAAAAGAACCTAACATTATATGTATCCTATCCCTGCCCTATCTGGTATTGGATGCCATGAAACTGCTGAAGCATAGCTCAGGCCCCAGAGGAGAAAGTGGATCAGCACTCTGTGCCTCAAAAGAATTTAGCCAGAGAACTGAGGAACAGAAGGAAATGGGGAAGGAAACATGTGGGAGGCTATAGATATTCCAGCAAGCCTAAGGGAGAGCCTCCTAAAAGCCATCTCAAGAAGAAACTGAGGCTGGTGAATCATGAATTAACTAGCATGGGAAGGAGGTTAAGAGATCCAGTCTCCAGGGAAATATCTATCAATGGAGAGGGAGTCATAAAATGAATAATAGGGGAAAAGAAAGAAAAAGATTGAAATAACTAAAGATCTCAAGAGGATGAAAACTCAAAGACCATGAACATGCAGCTAACCCAACAGTGTTATTAATAACAGAAGGAAATATGGCTTCCAGATCAGGTAAAAGAGTTTTGGCATCTATGAATCAACACCTGACAAGGCAGAAGTCCCTGTGGATTAGAGCATGCTATTACACAGAAGGGTGTTCCTGAATGGTTTAAAAGAGAAATAAGAAGTGTGAAAGCACAATTTATAGCCTGCACAATAGAAATAACTGGCAGCATAGAAAAACATCAATCCTAGTGGTGAGTCTAACCAAAGGCAAAAGAGAGGATAATTGATTAGGAATGAAAATACTCAAAAATTAAGGACAATTTGGAAGAGAAGCAAAAAGATAGTACATTAAGAGAAGCATGATAAGGCAGCTGGGTGGCTCACTGGATAGAGAGGTAGGACTAGAGACATGAGGACTTGGGTTCAAATTTGGCTTTAGATACGTCCTAGTCATGTGACCCTGGGCAAGTCACTTAATCCACACTGCCTAGTCCATACCACTCTTCTACCTTGGAACTGATACTCAGTATCAATTATAAGACACAAAGTAAAAGTTTTTTTAAAAAAGGAAGCATGATCTCCAAGTAAGCAAAACATAATTGCAAAAACAGAATTGAATAGACAATTTAAGGATTATGGATGTCCCAGAAGAATACAACTCAAAAAACTAGCCTACCAAAATATAAAAAATAAATCAAGGAAATTTCCCAGAATTTCAGAAAATAGAAAACAAAAGTCTCAATAGAAAGAATCTGTAGATTGCCTCTGTAAAAAAAAGTCTATGCTGCATACCCTAAGACACACAGTGTTTATATTTAACAATTTCACTGGCAAACAAGAAATTCCGCAAGTAATCAGTAGAAAGGAAAGGCAATTCAAACAACACAAGACTCTTCTGCATGTTCCAGAAACCATGTGAGGGAACAAAATAAGGTATTCCAAAGTAGTTCAAGACACCAGTCAAAGAAGCAGCAGATAAGACGTAAAAAGAAATGGGCAAACAGAAAGCCCTCACAACCAAGAGACAGAAATTGGAAGCTGAAGTGTCTGAAAAGATTGAAATTTGTACTGGCAACCTGAATTTCTACAAAACTGTTTTTAGGTTAAAAACTCACATCATGGACTTTTTTGAAAAAAAAAAAAAAAAAAAAAAGCACCTTGCAGTTGTGGATGTCCACATTTTGGCACAGGAAGTTTGGCTATGTACAATTTGGATGCACCAAAGACTTAGAAAAAGTTCTGGAAATCAGCAGTTTCAAAGTCCTAGTCTGAAATAAAGTCGGAAGAGAAAAGTCAAGGACAAGAGAATTCAAGAGGTAAGAAGAATTCCTGGAGCAGGAATAACAGCAAGTTGGCAGATGTCAAAGACACTGGTGTTGAATAATTTTACCCATTGAAGAAAATCTGCAGGAAGTGTCTGAGAAGGCAACGTCCATCAGTTTGGCCCAGAATAACCAAAGTCAACCTAAAGTACTGTTATATTCAAATCCTGAGAAATGTTGGAGTCACCTTGATTGACAAGAGAGGCAGTTGGAGAGATGGGAATGTTCCCAGATGCTGTGAGCCAGGGGCAAAAGTCAGTTGGCCTGAGGCCTAACAGACACCTGGAGAGGGTTCTCTCTCTCTCTGACTTTGACTTTGGTACCTAGATCTTTAGGTCTCTGAATCTTCCTAGCTCTTTAGGTCTCTGGGTCCCTGGGTGGTGAAGGGAGGAAGGGAGGTCTGAAGAAGAAGAGGGTGGTAGGATTTGAGTACTTCCTGAAGTCTGTGAAGGTTAGTATGTCACCAAACACCGATAGTGAGAAGCTGAGAGGAAAATCACCAACACGGCTGTATCAATAGAGCAGACTATTCTCTAGTTTGGCAGTGGCCAGGCTGAGCCAGAGGGGTTGTGAAGAATAAAGCTCCAGCTTTTACTAAGTCAATAGCCTCCAGCCTTGAATGATTATAGATTATAGATATTAGATTGACAAGAGTCTCCAATCCCCAATCCTTATCCTGGTTATCCTTTCCCTAATTAAGATCATAGATAAAAGTGTTTAATAAGTACCTTCCTGAGTGGTCTTTATATCACGACCCTTGGGAAAGGAGCAACGTAGTCAGATAAACAAACGTGATCCAAGGCTAATCAGAGCCCAATATTAATAATTGATCCAACCCCAGGCTGGACCTGAAAGGCTTACCCATCTACCTAACCTTTTGGGGTCCTTTCCTGGGCAACTGTTATTGAGAGGGGAAATTATAACACCTAGCAAGGGTGACTGGGGTTGGTGTTCCCCCATCACCAGCACCTAGGGAGAATACAAAGATACATCCACCTCACTGATACCTATATCTCCCTTAGGACTTAAGACCCTCTTTCTTTATAACAGTACACATTCACTGAACTTGCCTCTGTAGAAGACGCAAAAGAAGCTTTGAATTCTTTTAACAATATACAGTTCAAGGAACTATTCCTACAAAACCTTCTTCATCAAAGGTCTGTCTGAAGACACAACAGAAGAAACAGATAAAGATTCATTTTATAGCTCTGTTGAAATGCCAGGATAGTCACAGACAGGGAGACAGGATCATCTAATGGGTTCAGTTTTATGGACTTCACCTCAGAAGGAGATGCTAAAGTTGCAAAAGAGGCCATGGAAGATGGAGAGATTTATGGAAACAAAGTAACTATAGACTTGCCCAAGCCAGTGGTGATGGTCATGGTGGCTTTGGTGGCTGAGGCAGTAGAGAAATCTGAAGGGGCTTTGGTAGCAAGAGTCAAGTAAACTTTGAAGGTTGTAGTGGTTTCTGAGGAGAAGGAGGAGATGACAAGCTACCAGAAGAGATGAAATATGAATATCTTTTTTCCTATTCTCTTTCCCTTTACAATTTGAATGAACTCTGGGGGTTTAATCATTGATACAACCTTTGAAAGACACTCTAAGACAAATATGTAGTCCAGAGGTTGTCTTAGAAAAACCCGTATGACATTTTTGAAGAGAGTATATTGATTTTGACTGGATAGATGTTCCATATAACCTTTTGCAGATATGGGTGACAGATGAAGGAGTTAACCTTTTTGTTGTCTTGAGTTTATAAAATCCTAGGTACCAAAACCATTTTTTTCCATACAAATATGTGTAGGTTTTTTTTGTTTTGTTTTGTTTTACTTTAATTCCCTTTTTTTGGCTAAAAAAAAGGAAAAAGGCAGATGTTTTCTTAGGGTTCTTAGGTTTAGCAGCCTGTTTTAGGACACATTAAAAGTTTCTAACTTGGAAAAAAGAAAGAAAAGAAAATAGTCTGATAAATATAGGGTTATACTGATATGTATTTGTATTAAAAAGCAACAGATCCACATAAATGGTTTAAATCTATAAGAAGAACAGACAGAACAAACTCCAGGGTATGTAGCAAGCATAATAGCTTCTGATTATTCATGAATGTTACAATATCAGACATTTTGCCCTAAAAGACCAATGGAATGCCAGATGAGCACTTAATCTGGAAAACAATGGATGCTTTTATGATGAGGACCTTTATGGTATGTTAGTTTCAATGATTTCCAAAATAATAATAATAATGCTTCTGATATCCCTCTATATACTAAATGTAATTTTCTTTCTGCTCAAAGTATATTTTTCAAATAAAAGTGAAAAATAAAGGAATTATTTTCCAAGAAAAATTGCTATTTTAATATGACAGCTATTCTGTGACCCAAATGACTATACACCCTTTTACTTGATTAAACATCTGAAAGATGGCCTTTCTTTAATTACTTTGAAGGCCAATTTGTTTCTGTATTCAGAATCATAAAAGCATAACATCTTATCAGTCTTCAAAATTAGCCTTTTATCCACCAAGCCACCTACTTCATGGAGGCTCAGTTTTGAAAATTTATATGAAGGAAGTTTTTAGGACTATTAGATAAGGAAAGAATTTCATTAACAATTTTCAGAACACACACACACACACACACACACACACACACATTATTCTATATTTATACTGAAGTGTCCTTGAGCTCCTTTTGAAGGTAACTGCTTGCAAGTAGATTTGGTCTCATCTACTGTCAGTATCATCTATTCTACTTGTATGAATATATTACTAAAGCTATTTTTACTTACACTAATATGCTGATATGCAATTACAGTTAACCCAATATCAACAGAGGAACACAGGAAGCACTTTAGTTGAGAAGGAAAGTTGCTTTGCTAAAGGAACAAGAGCTACTCTTATAGGAGATCCTTGAGCTTTATTATTTAAACTCTATAAGAAAGACTTTGGTTCTACACTCTTAGCTCAATTCATTCTCTAGAGTTCTCTGCTTCCTTCCCACTTTCCCACCCTAGAGAAAACTGTGCTAAGCTGAAGAAGAACACTAAATGTGGATCATCTTTTCCTAAAAGTTTCAGCCATGCTTACTCCACTACTGGCTCAATCTAACTCTTTAGGCTCTTCTACCTCCCTTTTCCAAAACTCTTCTTTTTAAGTATTATTTTCTTCCACTAGAACATAACCTCTCTGAGGGTAGGGACCATGTTGTTTGTTTGTATTTATATCTCCAGTGCTTAGCAGAGAGCCTGGCACATAAATATTATGTCTGTTTATGCTAAATCACAGTCTTATAAGGAGAACTTTCTAACTCATTTTAATACTTTTATTCATATACTAAACTCTTCAGTCATAAAATGGATATCTTCATATGTGAAATAGCAATCTAGGAATCTCAGACTCTAAATACTATAAAGGGACCTCAGGGATCATCTAGTTCAAATCTCCCATTCTGCAATGTAGGAAACTGAGGTGTAGAGAAATAAAATTATTTTTCCAAGGACACAGAGCTAATCCCTGGCAGATGCGTGATGGATGAGACGTAGTACATTAATGTGGTAGATGACCAAGTTATTTATTTTGAATTTAGCAATCACAATATATATTGCCCTTGTTGTTGTTCAGTTGTCTTAGTCATGTCTGACTCCTCTTGATCCAATCTGGGGTTTTCTTATAAAGATTCTGGGATGGCTTGCCATTTTCTTTTATACCTCATTTTACAGATGGGGAAACTGAGGCAGCTAAATGACTTGCCCAAGGTCACAGAATCAGTAAGTATCTGATGCTGTATTTGAACTCATGCCTTTTTGACTTTAGACTAGGTCTGGAACTCTATTCATTGTGTCATGTACTTACTTCATATAATGCTCTAGAACAGGGGTTCCCAAACTTTTTTGGCCTACCGCCCTCTTGCCAGAAAAAATATTACTTAGCCCCCTGGAAATTAATTTTTTTTAAATTTTAATAGCAATTAATAGGAAAGATAAATGCACCTGTGGCCATCACCATTCCCCTGGATCGCTACAGCTCCCACCAGGGGGCGGTAGTGCCCACTTTGGGAATCACTGCTTTAGAGCTAGGCTGGAGAAGATGTGGGCACATGTGCCCACCTGCCTTCCAAAGGAAGAAGCTGCTCAATTCCCCTTCTCCACCATGCCTGAGGAAATTTTTTACATACTCCATCCTTCAGTCTAGCTGACCAATGCAAACACTTCCTCCCTCTGCTCTCTAGGGTAATGGGGGAAGGGAGGTCCTCACAGGCAGCTTGAGGATGCAGTTTAGGCACATGCTCTCTAAAAGGTTCACTATTGCAAATATGATCAAGAAGGTTTTAAACTGAAAATGGAGAAGAAAAAGTTCTCACATATAACTGATGTCAGGTATCACAAGATAGTGTGTACTCACACATGAGCGCACACACACATAAACATGAGATCATCAGGAATCTGTTTAGAGACTTCCAATGAGGGGAATCCATTTCCTTCTGTGACAACTTATTCGACTTCTAGATAACTCAAATTGTTGGGCAGGTTTTATTAATATAAAGGTTAAATAATTCTGCTTTCTGAGGTCAAACAGAACTAGTCTAATCCCTCTTCAACATAATAGCCCTTGAAATACCTGAAGTTAACAAACCAGAGAAGGAAAGTATAGTGGAGATCATTTGGATGCGTACCAAAAGAGAGAAACAGAAAAGAAATTGTGGCAAGAGTATTTTATAGATTCATTAGTCAGAAGAATGATTTGACAGATGAGCTCCAGAAATAGATAACAAAGTTGTCTTGGAGGTAGGACATGGTAGCAATGGGGAACTTTAACTATCCAAAAATCGAATGTAAATCTTTCTCTGCTGAATGCATAGCAGTTGAGAAATACTTGACTTGTCTAGATAATTTATCCTGTAAGGAGGTGGAACAAGAAGATTTGCTAACCAAAAAAGTGTCTGGGAACTGAAGCTGCTTGAATAGAATGATAGTGCCTGTAGTAAGGCATTTATTATATTTTGCCATGGTTAGGTCACATCTGGAATACTAGATTTAGTTATGGTTGATAGATTTTAGGAAAGTGATTAATATTACATTCAAAACTCTATGATCAGTTCTGTGGGAAGGCTTAAAAATATGTCACATAAGGATACGTTAAAGGAACTGGGGATATTCAGGTTGGAAAAGAAAAGATTAAAGGGAAACATGATAGTTGCCTTTTAATATCTGAAGGACTGTCAAGAAGAGGAATCTGATTTGTTTTGATTGTTCTCAAAGACAGGTCTAGGATGCTATCTGTTTTTCCCCTGCTAAAATGAATTTCTTCTTCGAGTTTTATTGAGCCCTCTAACTAGCTCTTTCTTTTGACTTTATCTCATTTTTAAATTTTTAAATTTAACTAAATATATGTAAGTTTCTTAGGGGAAGATAGCTCTATAGAAAAAAGAAATTCTTAACTGTTTAGAAGTGGAATTGGCTGCCTCAGAAGTCAAAAATGTATAGCACTATTTCCTCTAATACTAAATGGCCCCACACTACTGTGCTTTTACAAATATTTTGCTTGCCTAAATTGGGACACTAATACACTGCTGGTAGAGTTGTGAATTGATTCAACCATTCTGGAGGGCAATTTGGAACTGTAAAAGTGAAAATTGGGAAAAGCCATTTAGAAGAGTATATATTTCTATGGACATGGGAAATGTATCAAAACTACATTTCATGTGATCCAAATGGCCTATTCAGACTTGCTTGTGATTAAAAACTGAACTCAGAGGAAGAATATTCACCCTATACGGGCTCAGAACTTTGAACTTTTAGAAAAAAAAACCCTTAAACTCAGCAGAACTCAATCAAAAGAACCTTAAATTGAAACTTTTAAAACCTCGGAACTGAATGAGCCTTATTTCTGTTTTTAAAAAGACTGTATCTTACTGTATTTTGCTAATTAGTTTTGTAAATTAATCTTGCTTATTTCGTTGATTTTCCTGTTACACTGAATCATTTTAAGTTAATGTAGTTTGTGGCTGCTAGATTAATTCTGTTTATGATTTTATTGTAACTCCCAAATAATGAAAAAAATCTATTAGAACTGGTAAGAGGTTTTGACCAGCTTGTTGATCTGATATTACTGGATTTATAGAATCACATGTCTTTTAAAATTTACTCTGTCTTGGTAATTGCAAAGAACCTTGAAAGTTTCCATGCTTTGAATATTACCTTGTAATTTTACAAGAGATCTTTTTAACTTTTACTCTAAATCCTTAAGAAGTGTTGTCGTAAAGGATAAAGCTTTTATATATTTTATTATAAGAGGCATTATTGCCTGGAATGGGTAGACGCATTCCTACCCAGGATTTTTTTAAATACAGAGAGTCAAGGAGCTCCTGTATATTCTTTGCTATGGAAGCAATAACAGCATTTGCCAAGGGTTTACAGTTGCAACAAGTATATAACTTTAAACATCACTGTTTATTGTTTTAAAATGTACATTGTGAATCTGCTATTTTGTAAAACCCACTTTCTCTCACAGAAAGTCTCATTTTTGGGTAACATAACCCTTCTAATTCTAAGCTATATATATATATATATATTTTTGATTTTTAAAACATTTTTTAATGAGAGAAATTGATTTTTCCCTTTTTTCTCATCTTGTACTGGAAGTACATATATAATCATTATTTATCCTTTTTCTGATTCTACAGCAAATACCTGAGCCTAAAGGACTGTGATTAAATGCCTCTCTGATTCCAGAAGGGAATATGAAAGCCGTTAATAGTGCTAAAGAAAGCACATGGTCAGAGACTTGACTGACTAAGATCTGCATAATTGCTGCAGTTCTATGCCAATACTTTAGGGCTTGGAAATTGGGGTTTGAGTCCTGGAGTCCCAGTCTTTTCTAAAACTTTAGAGGACGTGGGTCCCCTCGACTTAGATTCCTAGAAAGCACCTAAGATTGGTTATTTTATTTGGCTCACTTCCCTAAAAAGCTGATGATAAGTCAGATCAGAGAGAGACATTTTCCTTAAGTCCTGGCCCTAGATGGGTAATTGCACACTGCTGAATTCACTTTAATTAGACCTTCATTCAAAGGTCTAAGTTTATTTTCCCTACATTTTTTGCACATTTTACATTTCATTACAAGTTAATTTTTCTTCTTTTTTCTTGAATTTTATTCTTTGTATTTTGCTATCCTTAGCTGACCTGAGGTACCTTTTCTTTTTAGAAAAAAGGTGTGTTTAAGATTTACCTCACGGGGATATCTGTTAAGTTGTTTTTTAAAATTCGATAATGTAAAATATATGTATGTTTATAACTCTTTTAGGAGTAATTTCATGGGGAATTGAATTGTATAAATCTTAGAAGAAAATGTATGTTTTGTAATCTATAATGTAAAGTTTAAATTCTTTTGAGAATAATTTCAGGATAAGGATCTTGCCATCTCCCCAAAATCCAGACAACGAACTTGTTTTGGTGAAGACACCATGAAGATGTCTGAAAAGCCTTCACTGTACCATGAAGACCAAACTTTAAACTTTGGGGTGCAGTTGATTGAACTATGGGGAGTTGAAATTGAGTTGTATGTATTGTTTTAATTGTACACTGTTATGCCAGTGGGGGACAGCCCCCAAATTGGTTTTTTGTCAATGCGGCTAAGTTAACCATTTGTTCATCTATTTCTTTTATCCCAAATTTCCTGAAAAATTTCGAAGTTGTTTATTTTTACAGGTCCAGCGAAGAAAAAAGGACTAACCTTTTTTTTTTGCCAGACCTCACGGGGAATTGTAAAAGTGAAAATTGGGAAAAGCCATCTAGAAGTGTATATATTTCTATGGACATGGGAAATGTATCAAAACTACATTTCCCGTGATCCAACTGGTTTCTGTTTCCGGGTCTTTGGGCTTGGGGAGGCTGATGTCTTGACGCAGGGAAGAGCTTAAATCTCCTGGGTTAGGAGGGAGTGGCCTCTTTGCCAGTAGGGTCTTGGCCAGCAGATTTGGGAGGTAGAGACAGGAAACAAAATGGAGGTAGCAGTTTTGAATGCTTACAAGCGCGTGGTCTAATGATTTACTCTATCAGCATGGCTTTAATTAAATTATTGATATATATTATTATATCAGCCTTTATCATTTTTCATATTTATAGAACTATGCGCAAAGGGCTTTTAAGGAATGCTTACCCTTTGACCCAGCCATACCACTGCTAGGTTTGTACCCCAAAGAGAGAATAAGGAAAAAGAAAACTTGAACAAAAATATTTATAGCTGCACTCTTTGTGGTAGCAAAAAATGGAAAATGATGAGGTGTCCATCAATTGGGGAATGGCTCAATAAATTGTGGTATCTGATGGTGATGGAATTTATTGTGCTGAAAAAAATACGGAACCAGAGGAACCATTCCATTTGAACTGGAATGACCTCTAGGAATTGATGCAGAGTGAAAGGAGACTTTCAGGAGAACGCTGTACACAGAGACTGATACATTATGGCACAATTGAATGTAATGGACTTCTCTACTAGCAGCAATGCAATTACCCAGAACAATCCTAAGGGACTTATGAGAAAGAACGCTATCCACATCCAGAGAAAGAACTGTGGAAATGGAAATGCATTAAAATAATATGATCAATTATGTACTGTGATAGGGATATGAGTGGGGTTTTAATGTTAAAGGATTGCTCTACTCAGATATGAATACCACAGAAACAAGTTTTGAACAATGATACATGTATAATCCAGTAGAACTGCTTGTTGGATTCGGGAGGGGTGAGGAAAAAGTGTGTGTGTGTGTGTGTGCGCACGCACGCACACGTGAGAATCATGAATCATGTAACCATGGAAAAATATTCTAAATAAAAAAGGAAAAAAATATTGTGCTTGCCTATATATCCTATATCAAATCGCTTGCCTTCTCAATGAGGTGAGAGGTGAAGGAAGGAGAGAGAGAATTTGGAACTGTTAATTTGAAAGAACAAATTTTAAAAATTGTTTTTAACTGTAATTGGAAAAAATTTTTTTTAAATATCATGCTTGCATTTTGCAGATATTCTGTCTCCATTATGATTGTTTCTGTTGTTGTACCAAATTCTAGTTCATGTATTTCCTTTTTCAAATTGTCTTTAGCCTCTCTTGATTGTTTTTTGAGTTCCTGAAGTTCTTTGAATTTTGAGATCTTGTAAAGCCTGTGCCCAATTCGTTGGGAGTTTCTTCCTCTTCTTCTATTTCATTTGCTCTCTTTTCACTTCCAGGAATGAAGCTGTCAATTGTAATTTCTTTTCTCTTTTTCTGTTGTTTAGTCATTTTTCCTTCTCTGTTCTTCTAGTTTAAACAGACGGATTTAATGAGCTTTGATGAAAGATCTTCCCCCAGCTGGCAATGGAGGTTTGTAGTTACTTTCTCTACAGTCTATGGGGGAGGGGTGTTGGAGTTTCCCTGCCCTCTGAAGACTTCTAGTCTGTTCAATTGATGGGATTAAGCCTGGATTAGTCTGTACTGCTTAATGTGCCCTGAGGCTAAAGCCTCAAGAGAAAAAAAAAAGGGGGGGGGGGAAACAGGACAAGATAGAGTGTTTCAGCTGAGCTGTCCAGCAGTAGGATCCCTCTGCTCTGTCCTGCTGTTAGATCTGTTTTTCTTTCCTCTCAAAGCACTCTGTCCTCTATCTCAGTATGGTAAAGCTAGTAGGTCTGAAATTTTGCTCCATCTAAGCTGCCATCTTCCGAGGATTTTTTTTGCTGTTTTTCTCTGGCTTTTTCCTCTAGCCACCTCCCTGGTGCCTGTGTTCAACTCCCCGAGTCTGGTGCCAGCAAGGTCCTCTCTCCAGGCCAGTGAGCCTGCCCAGAGACTTCAGGGGCCACTGGAAACTGCACAGTCAGTAGGGGAGGGGTCCTGGGATTCCCCTTCTATACCCTCAGACCCAACAGTTCAAGGATTCAAGCCTTTTTCTTGGCATACCTCATGAGCTGGCTAGCAGTAGGATCCCCTGCTCTGTCCTGTTGTTAGAGTTAGTCCTCTTTCTTCTCTAAGTGCTTTGTTTTATATCTAGGTGTGGAAAGGGTGAGGAGGTCTTAAGATTTTCTCTGTCTAAGCCACCATCTTCCCAGAATCCCCCTGTACCAAATTTTAGAAAACCCCCTTTATATCAAATGAGCTACAGGCTAAGAATTTAGAGAACCCAAATTTTCAAAATACTTAAAAGAAATTAAATTGATCTTGTATAAGGCATTAAAAAAGTACAGGAGTTTCATCAGTTATTTTGGTCACTAAGATGAAACTTGATTACTTCTGAGTTCATTGATATGGATATATGACTGAGTTTGCAAAAACTCTGATTTCCAGAAAAGTAGGGTGTTAATAATGTATTATGCTTGAATTAACTGAAAACTGATCTAAACTGAAAAAAAAACCAGCATTGTGCTCAATCTAAGCTAAGGAGTTCTTCCAAAAAGTCAGAGTATCAAATAATAAAGTATAAAATATACTATATGTGTCATAAGAGAGATAGAAATTAAGTTCTACGGTTATTCTCTTAGGTGCACTTAAGTATATCTTTATAAAAACATTACAGGCACTAGAAGCAGAGAAATTATGGGTCTGTATTAGGAATCTCTGTCAAAGAGATAAGATAAGCATCTGAAATGAAATTAAAGCCTCTCTGTTATTAATATAAGTAAGGAAATAGGGTTTTTATTTACTAAAATTCAACTTATACAAACTTTTAGGAATATATCTGTTGGGTAATTATGATCCTTTATTTTTCTAACTTTTTTCCAGAACAAAGGGTAAGCAATAATAGGTTGGTAGGATTTTTTTCTTCCAAATTAGAAAAGAGTATGGAAAAAACCTGGTTATTCATTCTTGACTTGATTACTTCATTTGGGGGTAGCAATATAAGATGCCCCACAGATGCCAACACTCTGGAAAGTAGGTAACCTACTTATGAATGAGAGGGAATAACATAATTTAATAAATAAATCAATAAACATTTATTAAGTGCTATATGCCAGGCACTGTGCTAGGTGTTGGGAATCTAAATAAAAAGTAAAAACTGGCTTCATCCTCAAAGAGTTTGCATTCTGATAGAAGAAATAACAATAGGTCCATGAATGAATGAATAACAAAAGCATTTACTAACACTGGATAGGCAAATAGAAACAAGATACATAAGATAGTCTCTGCTTTCAAGTAAGTGGAGATAACACATATAAGAAGTTTGAGCTACAAGTCAGAGGGAAAGGTCTCCTGCTCCTTAGGGCACACTGGCAAAGTAGATGATATTTTAACCTTCTTCATAGTCATTTTCACTGATGAAACAATATCCATTTCCAATGTTGAATCATTTAAAAGAACTTTGATAAGGATTTTCTTTTTTTTTAATTTAAGTATTTTTCCATGGTTACATGATTCATATTTTTTCCCTCGCCTTTTCCTTCCCCCTTTCCAGAGCTAACAAGCAATTCCACTGGGTTTTACATGTACTATCACTCGATACCTATTTCCATATTATTCGTTTTTGTAATAGAGTAATCTTTTAAAAACCAAAACCCCTCATCCTATACCCATATAAACAAGTGATTCATCAAATGTTTTCCTTCTGTGTTTCTACTCCCACAGTTCTTTCTCTCCATGTGAATAGCATTATTTCTCATAAGTACCTTGGAATTGTTCTGGATCATTGCATTGCTATTAATATTGTTATAAGGAGTTTTCTTCTTTTCACTGTCTCGTTAAGAGCAGACTGTCTATGTTAGAGGGAGTTACTTAATCTCGCTCAATCTCTTTAAGAGGCAGTGACAGCTCTGACCCTCTGTCACTTTGAGAGACCAACTATAAAAAAGAAAGAGTTAGTTAAGAGGGGCTCCATATTATCTTGTTGCTAATGGAACAGGAATTCTGAGGGGTCTGGGTTGGTCTCCCTCTGTCAAGAGGATCTGACAGTTGACTTTGGAGAGTTTGGATTCAGATACTGGTTAAGGACATTGGAAGAGATAAAGACTTATTGATTTAGATTATTTAATGAGAAAGAGAATTTAATCTTAGATAGTTAGCAGAGGTTAGTTAGGCCTGCTTTGTCAGGCAAGAAGATCCTTCCCAAGAAGGCAGTTAGATTTAGGGTTTATTAGAGATTTCAGTACAGGGTTTAGATTTTTAGGTATAGTTATACAATATAAGAGCTATAATCTCCTATTTCCATACCTACCTCTCCTCATAATATGTGTTGGGGATTTTTTTTTTTTGGACTTTGGACTTTTATTACAATATTAAGTACTTCTCATAGTAGCAAAGTCGATTACATTTGATCATCCCACAATGTTTTAATTTCTGTGTACAATGTTCTTCTGGTTCTGCTCATTTTGCTCTGTATCAGTTCGTGGAGGTCTTTCCAGCTTGTATGGAAATCAAGCAATTCATCAATCCTTAGTATTTCATAGTATTCAATAGTATTCCATCATGATCATATACCACAATTTTTTCAGCCATTCCCCAATAGAGGGGAATCCCCTTATTTTCCAACTTTTTTTGCTACCACAAAGAGTGTGGCTATGAATATTTTTATACAAACATTTTTCATTATTATAATCTTTTTGGGGTAAAAACCTAGCAGATATATTGCTAGATGAAAGGGTATGTATTCTTTTAAGGCCCTTTGTGCATAATTCCAAATTGCAACTGTATTAGTTGTGTATTAGTATCCCAATTTTGCCACATCCCCCTAACCCCAACATTTATTATTTTCATTTACTGTTATGTTTGCCAATTTGCTCAGTGTGAGGTAGTACCTTAGAATTGTTTTGAATTGCATTTCTCTCATCAGGAGAGATTTGGAATACTTTTTCATGTGATTATTGATAGTTTTGATTTCTTCATCTGAAAACTACCTATTCATATCCTTTGACTATTTGTCAATTGGGGAATGGCTTGATTTCACGCACATTTGATTTAGCTCCTTATATATTTGTGTAATTAAACCTTTGTCAGAGAATTTTGTTATAATTTTTTTTCCTAGTTTGTTGCTTCCCTTCTCATTTTGGTTGCATTGGTTTTGTTTGTACAAACCTTTTTTATTTTAATATAATCAAAATTATTCATTTTACATTTTGTAATGTTCTCTATCTATTGCTTGGTCTTAAATTCCCTCCTTTCCCACAGATCTGACAGATACACTATTCTATGTTCACCTAATTTACTTATGATTTCACTCTTTATAAATATTTATATAAATAATATTTATATTTATATGAATAATATAAATATAAATAAAGTCATTTACCCATTTTGAATTTATCTTCATATAAGGCAGGGGTCGACAACCTTTTTGGCCGTGAGAGCCATAAATGCCACATTTTTTAAAATGTAATTTCGTGAGAGCCGTACAGTGCTCACAGTGCGCACTCCTGTAACAGCGCCTGAAAAAAAATTGACTTTATGGCTCCTGCAGAAAGAGCCAAATCTGGCCCTCAAAAGAGCCGGATATGGCTCGGGAGCCATACGTTGCCAACTCCTGATATAAGGTGTAAGATGTTAATCTAAACCTAATTTTTCCCATACTACTTTCCAATTTTCCCAGCAGTTTTTGTCAAATAGTGAGTTCTTGTTCCAAAAGCTGGGATCTTTGGGTTTATCAACCACTAGCTTGCTGAGGCCATTTACGCCTAGTCTATTCCATTGATCAACCCTTCTATCTCTTAGCCAGTACTATAAGAATTTTCTCTTCCAAATTTTCAATAGCTGTGGATCCTGAAGTGGTATAGAATCTGCAGAAGTAGTAGCCAGGTTGCATCTTCATGAGGGTTGGTTTCCTGGATGATGGCAGTGGGAGCTGGGCTGAAAGCAAGGTTAGTAGTCTGGCCTGTATTACTATGACTTGAATCTTGGGTTTAGACTTCTGGATGGCCTCCATTGTAGTCTGAAGGAACATAGTGTTCAGAATGGTAGTGTTACTTTCATTTTCCTGATACATAATTCCATTTTAGCTCTCCTTCGGGGTGCTATGTTGCTTCAGCTAACCCAGCTTACTACAGGATAGCAGTTGGTTGGCAGTGCTATAGAACCCAGCTCTAACATTAAGTACAAAGTCAGGAAGTAGTCTAGTGTAAAGGTTATTCTCAGGCTGCACTAATGACTCACAGCAGCACAACTTAGTTTGTGGGTTTGGGCAGTCTTTGGGCCAGTAACAATCTAACCCCCGTAGGCAAAAGCTAAGAGACCTTAACACAGAGGGCCCCAGGCCCAATGGCTCCTTAGTAGACTATAACTAGATATCTTTAGATGATAAATATGGCTTGAAAGGTAATTGCCAATACTGAAGATATCTCTAGTTGTTAGGGTGAATTCACAGGCTGAAAGTTATGTGGAAAGCCTATGAAGATCTCTCACAGCAGCGAGTCACTCTCAACTGCCAACTCCTAACAAATATGGAGAATTCCACGGAGTGAAGATGGTCTGAACAGTAAGATGACAACTGCTTCTTATAACTGGTAATCTCTTTAATTAACTAAGGAAGGTATTAACAGAGGATGTTGGGAACTTAGGAAAGGTGGGGAAGGACAGAGGTTTCAAGGAAAACTAATACTAAATCTAATAGTGTGGGAATGAGGTCATTCCCCTTTCAGGGAAAGTCTCTGATGAGGTTCCACACTTAGCTTGGTTACAACTTCTGCTCTCTAGCTTGTAGATGATAGGGCTAGTTTGATCAGATAATGTTAAGTGGCTATATTTCTTCAGAGATGATTTGTAGACGTTGATGGCAATTGATTGATGAAATATATAAGCTGCAGAATGCAGGTGGTAATAGAGTTAGACCGGAACAGCTGGATACAGTACTAACAATTCAGGCTAATCCCAATCCTGAAGTAGATTACAGGGGTTCAATGGAGAGTACCACAAATCTCCCTTCACCCTCTCACCCATGCTCAGGACTGAACTGGTTTGTTTGGGATCCACCTCCTTATATAGTGCTGCCCTGAAAGTCTTTTAACTGACTCCTGGCTTCTTTGGGAATCTAATTCTGAACCCCAACTTAATGTTGTTTTGTAGAAAAACAGCCACTTGCACAAGATGACTACACTAGAAATAATGGACAAACAAAAAAAGAACCCCATTATACTAAGCTATTACGGTGGCAAGGATGATCCAGAAGAGAATGATTCTATAAGCATTACCTCAAGAGAAAAACATTACATAAGCACAAACTCAACTAGAATTCCTTGGAGAGATGCAGCTAGAATTTTCTTCAAAAGAATTAAAAATTTTAAATAAATGGAATGAGACTGCTTAAGGAAAAACTAGAAAACAAATTAAACTGGAAGAAAAAATGAAAAGAGAAATGGCAGAAGGGATTAAAAAAAACCAAACCTCTAACAAAAAACCCTTATCTTCTGTCTTAGAACTGATACTAAGTATTGATTCCAAGGCAAAAGAGCAGAAAGGGCTAGGCAAGTGAAGTTAGGTGACTTGCCCTGGGGTCACACAGCTAAGAAACATGTGAGACTAGATATGAATGCAAGACCTCCCATCTCCAGACCTGGCTCTCTCCAGTAGGGCACCTAACTGCCTCAAGAGTTAAAAAAGTTTGTCCAAGCAACAAACTCCTTGAAATTCAGATTAAACCAAGTGGAAGCTAATGACTCCATAAAGCAATAAAAAAATATTAAAACAAAGTCAAGGGGATATCTATGGATTAAATAGATTGAGAGCCAGGCCTAGAGATGGGAGGTCATATTCATATTTGTCCTCAGATATTTTCAAGCCATGGAGCCCCCATTGCCTAGGCCTTATTATTCTTCTGCTTTGGAAACAATACATAGTATTGATTTTCAGATCAATGGAATCAATGGAAAGTAAGGATTAAAAAAAAAAGTAGAAAGGCTAAAAAAAATAGAATTAAATGTTAGGTATATCTCATTCTCAAAAACAAATGATCTGGAAAACATATCATGGAGAAAGATTTAAGAATCATTTGAATAGAAAGGTAATTGAATGCCATGACCCAAAAAAGAGCTAGGCATCATATTTCAAGTAATGTTAAAAGAAAACTGCCCAGATGTTTTACAACTAGAGAGCAAAGTAGAAACAGAAAGAAACTACCAATAATTTCTTGAAAGGAAACCCCCTAATGAAAATTTCCAAGAACGTTATAGTAAAAATCCAGAGCAACCAGGTTCAAGGAAAAAAAAATTCTAAAAGCAGAAAGAAAGAATTCATGCACTGAGGAGCTACAGTAAGGATTAGACATGACTTAGTAGCCATCACTTTAAAGGAGTGGGGAACTTGGAATATTACATTCCAGAAGGCAAAAGAATATGTTTTTACAGCCAAGAAAATCTTGCCCAGCAAAACTGAGTATAATTCTTCAGGGAAAAAATGAATCTTTAATGAAATAGAGGACTTCAAAACATTCTTCATGAAAAGACTAAAACTATATAGAAACTTTGAAGTATGAACACAGGACTGAAGAGAAAAATAAAAAGGTAAACATGAATGAAGAATAATAGAAGATAAATGATAATAAAGGATTAAACAAGGATGAACTGCTTTACATTCAAATATGGAGAGGATGTCTCTTCAGATTCTTATCATCGTCAGTATTCATAGAGGGAGTTTAATTAGATAAGATTTGGGAATAGTTTTGTTGGGCCCTTATGATTTTATGAAGAAGAGAGATATGCTAGAGGGAAAGGGAAAGGAAGATTAGGGAAAATTATTATCTCATATAAGGATGGCATACAATTATCTATACAAACAAGGAGGGGATAGAAGACAGTGGCTGTCACCTGAACCTCACTCTCATCTGAACTGATCAATTGTTATGCTAATAATAGAGCTAAAAGGTAACTGTATAATGCTTCCAAATCCCAGAAGGAAATTTTAATCTTATGTAAGGCATCTGAAATTTCACATAAGAAAGATGAAACTGACAGATTTCAATTCTTGGGGACTTTTCAACTTCTACATACCAACTAAAGAATTTAAAGTTTTTCATTTTGAATATGCTGGTAAATCACTGGACCCCAGGAAAAAAGTTAAATTCTCCCTCAGATATAAAAGAGATGGGGGTACCATTTCCTCTCTCCTCTATCCTACTCAAAAAACCAAGAGTGAGGTGGTACAGGGTTAAAGTTTCCAAAAGCTAAGGAATATTTTCACGGAAGGTTTTTAACCTGGTCTAAATGAAGTTACTGCTGCTAATCACAAATAACAAAAAATAGGATGGCAATCTGAAGTGATTTCTAAAATATAAGAAATGGTTTGATCTTTAGAACATGGAACTGTAGGATACCACAAGACAATATAGCTGGCTAGGTCACTGTTAGCTTATTTTTCTCTTTTTTCTTGTTTGGCAAATCTTCTTTCTACCGATAAATTCTGATTTCTCAATAAACAGCCCCTGCTAGTAGGAATGAAAAATTGGCCAACTGTCTGAATAGAATTGTAGAATGAAATTTGGAACTATGCCCAAAGGGCTATAAAAGACTGCCTGCCCTTTGATCCAGCCATACCATTGCTGGGTTTGTACCCCAAAGAGATCATAGATAAACAGACTTGTATGAAAATATTTATAGCTGTGCTTTTTGTGGTGGCAACAAACTGGAAAAGGAGGGTATGTCCTTCAATTGGGGAATGGCTGAACAAATTGTGGTATATGCGGGTGATGGAATACTATTGTGCTAAAAGGAATAATAAACTGGAGGAATTCCATGCAAATTGGAGAGACCTCCAGGAAGTGATACAGAGCGAAAGGAGCAGAACCAGAAGAACATTGTACACAGAGACTGATATACTATGGTAAAATCGAATGTAACGGGCTCCTGTACCAGCAGCACTGCAATGACACAAGACAGCTCTGAGGGATTTATGATAAAGATGCTACCCACATTCAGAGGAAGGACTGCAGGAGAGGAAACATATAAGATAAACAATTGCTTGAATGCATGGGCTGAGGCGGACATGAATGGGAAATAGACCCTGAACAAGGACACATGTTACAACCAGTGGAAATGTGCATTGGCCATGGGTGGGGGGAGAGCAGGGGGTGAAGGGGAAAGTAGGGGCATAAAGTATGTAAACAGGTTAAAAACGAATATTAATAAATGTCTAATAATAATAAAAAAAAGAATTGTAGAATGACTGGTTGAATCATTCCTCATGTGATCATTTTAAAGTAGTGAAAAGAATTGGAGAGAGTTGGTCATCGCTACATTTCTCTCAAAAAGCTCATGACAAACTTATCCCTAATTCCGACTTTAGCTCTTACTGTGGTAATAAGAATGGGAAAAGAAACTCACTCCCCTCCTCCCATATATGTGCATTTCAAAAAAATCTTAATGCAATTGAGCTCCTTTTCAAATCTAAAGGTCATAGAATTTCATTAAAAGGAGAAGAAAAACCCAAAGTAATTAGTACAAAGGAGGACTCACCAATGATACCACTATCTCTGCTTTCAAGTGTGGATGTTGGACTTGTGACAGCCCCATAGTTGCAATCCTTGGCTGTTGCACTGGTATTGACTGGTGGGAGAGTAGAACAAGGGCTGTTGGCTGGTGGCGAGGCAGTGCTGCTAGTCAGGGTAGAACAAGGACTTATTCGTTGAGTGACTGCTGAGGTCTGAAAGATGGAAAGCAGGAATATGTTACTTGCAACAATCAATAGTTGAAGAAATGACTATCAATAAGGCTGCAAAACAGAGCATATCTTTGGAACAGCAAAGATCAGAAGAAAAAGCATCCAACATTGCTCAACCTCTGTCAAAAAACAAATGAAGAGCTAGTCAGAGCTTGGTTAGTTTCTATTTCTTTTCACCTCTGGGCATGTTAGCTTCCAAGTCTAGCCTTCAACACAAAATTCAATGAATTTAAAACAAGCAGAAACTGAGAGAAAAACAGGCAAAGCAGGGTAAATTCTCACTAAAAAGTTACTTCAATATATCTAGTATCTGATACAAATCACAACCCATTTTAAAATTTGGTAGGTGTTTTGAGATCTGCCTAAAGGCCAGAGATCAACTGACTGTCCATTATAAAAGAAGTATTTGAACCTGATTTTCCTGAAACCAAGTACAGAATTCTATTCCCCAGGCCATGCCATCAACTTGTCAATGTTCTTATTTCAATTAGTATCAAATTAGGATAAAGTGAGCATCATCCTTAAGAACATCCTTAAGGTTGCAATTTATTTTTTTAGTCAGGCAAAAGGTAGAGAAATGTCATAGATAAGGTAATAACATGATCTCACCTTCACTGAAAAGTTAATGGCATGGCTCAAAAGCTCAGAATGGTGATGATTTCATCAATTTGGGTGTTCCCTGGGGCTGGGGAGGTGGTGATTTGATTCCCTGCTCCACCCCCTGGATTTCTTCTCTGGTGATGTAGAGTCAGGGATAAAGCCACAGATAAGGAAGGTTGGATGAATCAATGAGATGTTAACACTCCTGTACCCTATTACAAACTATAAACAATTTTCTGATTGATTCAAAAAGAAGCAATATCATTGGACAGAAAAAAGGCAGAAGGAAAGCCCTTATGGAGTTTTAAAAACTAATTCCTGAAAGAGAAGTTTGAGGTTAGAGAGTTCAGGTAAATTAATTAACTGCTGGAGGCTAAAACTCCAGGGAGACTGGGATGGGGCACAAAGGAAGCAGATTTCAAATCACCCACACCTTATTCCTCAAGGTCCCTAGCAACAGAGTTATTCTCCCAGAATGACACACCCCATCCAGTTGGAGAGTGCCTCAAAAGTGCCACCCTATATACCTACAAAAGGCAGATCAGAATCTATCAATATCTCCCTAATCACAAAGGACCTACTCAATACATTATAAGTCTTCTTTATTTTCTCTTGACATGATGAGGATACAAGTGAAGCATGTGGATTGTCTAACTGTTCAGTTAGTTATCCCTTGGGTCAACTGTGTCATCTCTTTCTCACACATTTTCCTGGTGACATCCTTAACTCTTCTCCTTCAAAGTTCCTTAGGTTATTATGGTACAATCTGCTCATACCCACTATCTGATGCTCCACTGCCCTTCATATAATCCCTGTTATGTCAAGGCATTAGTGTACAAAGGGAATCCTAGAAAACTTAGAATCATTTTCAGTCATCCAAAAATTTCACATGCTTATAATTTTTCTTCTTGAAGTTTCTTTTATGTAAGGAAAAACCTGACAATATATCTATATACCAAGAGAAGAAATAAAAATTTCCTCATCCAAATAAATGTTTTTCTAATACAGGAGTACTCTGATCCATTTAATAAAGCTCAATTCAAAATTTGCCTCTTTGATGAATTTCTCCCTGATATCCTTCAGTTAAAAATTATGCTCTGCTTTGCTTGGACCATAAAGAGCACCTTGTATGCACTTCAGTTATGAACTTAACCATGTTTCAGTTATCTTTATTATGGGCATCCTCCTACTAGAGTGCAAGCTCCATAAAAACATCTCTTCTTTTAACCTTCATCAAAACCTAGTACAATGCTTTGTAATAAAAGCTTAATAAATTGTTATTTTTAAGCAAATTAATGAATACTGAGAAATGATTTCAATAAAAACTGAAAACTACTTGTGCTTAATGTAGTACCTGGTACACAGTAGGTACTATGTAAATATTTTTATCTTAACTAGAATGCAAAGAAGAAGCCATCATGGAAGGTAATAGGGACTTAATAGTAATAATTTCATTTGATTTATTATTATTTTTTAAAACCTTTATCTTCCTTCTTAGAATCTTATAACTGGAATCAATACTCTATTGATTCCAAAGCAGAAGAGCAGTATTGGGTAGGCATATATACCTCTGCCACTTACTAGTCATGTGTGGATAGAAATCATTTTACCTGACTAATCCTAGTTTCCTCATTTAAAAATCAGAATAATAGTACCCTACTTACCTAAGAATTATTATAAGCTGCTATTATTATCCTAAGGATTATTCTTCAGTAATATTAGATCTTTACCAAAAAATTATTTTATAAAACTAGAAAAAATAATAACAAAACTCACCTGGAAGGACAAAAAGTCAAGAATATCAAGGGAATGAATAAAAAAATGTGATGGATGGTGGCCTAGCAGTACCAGATCTTAAAATGTACTATAAAATAGTAATCATTAAAATAATCTGGTACTGGCTAAGAAATAGAAGGGTGGATCAATGAATAGACTGAGGTAAATGACCTCAGCAATCTAGTGATTGACAAACTCAAACATCCTAGCTCTTAGGATAAGAAGTCAGTATTTAACAAAAACGGCTGAGAAAACTGGAAAACAGTATGGCAAAAATTAGGTTTTGATCAGTATCTCTACCAAGATATGGTCAAAATGGGCATATGATTTAAATATAAAGAGTGATATTAAAAGTAAATTAGGTGAACATAGAATAGTTAACTTGTCAGATCTATGGAGAAGGAAGAATTTATAACCAAACAAGAGATAGAGAACATATAAGATGCAAATGAATCATTTTGATTATATTAAATTAAAAAGGTTTTATATAAACAAAACCAATGCAACCAAAATTAGAAGAGAAGCAAACCGTCAAGCAAACTGGGGAAAAATTTATAACAAATTTCTCTGATGGCGGTCTAATTTCTCAAATATATAAAGAACTAAGACAAATGTATAAGAAACTGTCATTCCCAATGGTCAAAGGATATGAATAGGCAGTTTTCAGATGAAGAAATCAAAGCTATAAATAATTATATAAAAAATGTTCTAAATCACTCTTGATTAGAAAAATGCAAATTTAAACAACTCTGAGGTACCACCTTAAACCTAGTAGATTGGCCAATATGACAGTAAAGAAAAATAATAAATGTTAGAGGGCATATGACAAAATTGGGACACTAATGCATTGCTAGTGGAGTTGTGAATTGATCCAACCATTCTGGAAGGCAATTTTGAATTATGTATAAAGGGCTTTAAAAGAATGCATACCTTTTGATGAAGCAATACTGCTACTAGGTCTGTACCCCAAAGAGATAAAAAAAATGGGAAAGGACATGTTTGTACAAAAATATTTACAGCTGTGCTTTTTATGGTGGCAAAGAATTGGAAACTAAAGGGATGTCCCTCAGTTGGGGAATGTTGTGAGGAATGGCTTAACAAATTGTGGTATATGATGGTGATGGAATACTACTGTGCTCCAAGGATGATGAACAGGATGATTTTAGAAAGAACTGGAATGTGAACTGATGCAGAATGAAATAAGCTGAACCAGGAGAACATTATACACAATAACTGAAATACTGTGGGACAATGAAATGTGACAGACTTTGCTACTAACAGCAATACAACTATGCAGGACAATTTTGAGGGACTTATGAAAAAAGAATGCTATTTACCTCCTGAGAAAGAACTGTTGGAAGCAGAAATGCAGATGAAAACATTGATCACTTGTTTATTTGGGTATAGGAATATGGAATTTTGGTTTTATAAGATAATTCTCTTACAAAAATGAATAATGGGAAATATATTTTGAGTAATAATACATGTATAACCCAAAGTAATTGCTTGTCAGCTCTGGGAGAGGGGGAGGGAAGAGGGTAGAGAAACAACATGAATCATGTAACTTTGGAAAACCTATGTGTAAATTTGTTATTGGAATAAAATAAAGATAAAAAAATAATACTGGGTGTTTTTAAACCTTATCATCTGTCTTAGAAACCATATTAAGTATTAATTCTAAGGCAGAAGAATAGTAAGGGTAGGCAATTGGGATTAAGTAGTCTGTCCAGGGTCACAGACCTAAGCATGGAGGCCACATCTGAACCCAGGATCTCCTAATTCTAGGTCTGGCACTCTACCCACTGCTCTACCTAGCTGTCTCTTCAATAATGTTTTAAAAGAGAGACTTCTGTGTGCCTGTTGTTTCTCTTTAGTTCACCAAGAAAAGCCTATAAATTAATACAACACTTCCTCAATCATATTCTTGCTCTAGAAATTATATTCATTAATTTCTTTTTAAATCCAATATAATTCCAATTTAAGTGGATTGGAATTTTGCATCATTATAGTTAATAATAATAATTCTTTTTTTAATAGAACCTTAAAATACATCATCTCATTTGATCCTCATGACAATATAATCCCTGTTTTATGAGGCAATTAAGTATTACAGAATTTAAGTGACTTACTGAATGTGTTATTTGAAATTTTGGGGGTTCCATTGAGAGGTATTTGAGGCTCATTTGAGCCTTGGAATACTTAGATGTATGACAGACTTCCTGTGGACATTTGGGGGACTTTGAAACTACATTTTCCATGATTCAATGAGTTCCTGGCTTCTGATGTGATGACGTGTACCAAGGTGGAGCGTGACTTAAATTGGGTGGTCTGGTTTGGGACTTCCTCTTTGGTACATAGGAGAGGTGATAGAAGGTAATGGCTAAGATCTATTTAAAAACGCCGCCATCAGCCATGACCTAAGCTTTTCTCTAGCCTGGCTAGCGTTTACTCTTCAAACAAGGACCACATGGCCTATTTCAAACTGAAACACAGGGGAGAAATTCACCCCGTACACACACTAAGCCTGCTCAAGACTTGAACTATATATTCCTTATGCTCAGAGCAGAGCTCGTTTAGAAGAACTTTGAATTGGACCAGAGGTGGATTTTAAAACCTCAGAACTGCATGGGTTTTATTTCTGTTTTAAAAAGTCTCTGTATCTTACTGTATTTTGCTGATTAGTTTTGTGAATTAATTTTGTCATTTTTTGTTGATTTTTCTGTTGCACTGAATCAGTTTAAGCTAATGAAGTTTTGGCTGCTAGATTAATTCTGTAACTCCCAAACAGTGAAGAAAATCTATTAGAACTGGTACAAAGAGGTTTTGACTGTATTGCTTATAATCTGTTTCTCATATTGTATTTCTTTAAAGTTTCATTTTTTCTGTATCAACACAATTCTATTATATGTACCATTTATGAACATCTTACACATTTTTTTTAAGTTGTAAATAGCCTTATGTATACTGGATTTGCCATCTCAACTATAGGGGCACATGTCTTAAGCTTTTATTCTATCTTGATAATTGTGTACGACCTTGGAGTTTTTGATGCCTTGAGAATTTAAATTATAATTTTATAAGAGGTCTTTAATTTGATTTTAGATACCTAGTACCCTTCTGTATAAATGACAAGGTTTTATATATTTATTTTGAAGAATTGTTGTCTCAAAGAATAAGGTTTTATATATTTTATTGCGAAGAATTGTTGTCTTATTTTTTTTGAAACAGGAAGCCAGGAGAGCTCCTGTATGCTTGATGTGTTTTTTTCCATCAGAAGGATCTAGAATTCCTGAGGATAATTTAGACTCAGAAAGTTTTTTTTTTAAAATCAGATTTCCTTTTAGACTCTGCCCCACAATTGCTATGGAGGCAGTAATAGAGTTCATTGAGAAAATATCTTAGCCATGATTTACTACACCTGTTGAATTTGTGACAAGTATATGATTTTTTAAAAAACATCATAGAAAGTGATTATAATAATGGGTTGTTATCTTTAAATGTGTTATTAGAAATTTTGGTACTTTATTTGAATATATATTATGAATCTGCTATTTTGTAAAACCCATTTATACTCACAATTCATGCAAAAGCTTAATAGGAAATGGATCTCATTTTTGGGTGAAAAACTTTTCACTAGTTCTAAGCTATATTTTTTGATTTTTAAAACATTCTTCTATTTTTCTTCCTTACATGTGCAATGCAATATATGTTCTTTTCTCTCATTTCTTATCCTTGAGAGCATTGTATTTTTTCCCTGAATTTTAAATTTTCTAATTGCATTTCCTTTTAATTTTTTAAATTAGAGCAAATGATTTTTTCCTTTTTCCTTGTTTTTGTACTTAAAGTACATCTCATCAATGTTAATCCTTTTTAGATTTTACAGTAATATAAGCTTAATGCAAATATATATTTGCTATAATATTAATGCATACTTGAAAAGCCTGAGCCTATGGTAACCTGCCAATTATTGGTAAATATTATGGGACGGTGATTTAATGTCTCTCTGTCTGATTCCAGGAGAAGTGTTAAAAAGAGCCACTAGGTCATGGAGACTGACTGAGAATCTACAAAGTGCCAAGGAGCATATTACATACAGACTATGGATTGAGGAGGATGCCAATACTTAAGGGCTTAAAAACTGGGGTTTGAGTTTTAGAGTTGCAGCTTTTCTAACACTTTAGAGGCCAGGCTTCCCCTTAACTTAAATTCCTAAAAAGCACCTAAGATTGGTTATCATTATGGTTCATTCCCTGAGAAGGTGCAGACAAGCCAGACCAGGGAAAGACATATCCCTTGCTCACATATTTAGTCCTGTTATTTCTCTTATATATAGAATGGCAATTTTCTGTAGTCCTGGCCCCTGAATGGGTAATTGCACACTGCTTAAATCACTTTAACTGGGCCTTGATTGAAGGACCTGTTGTAAGTTTATTTTTTCCTTACATTTTTTGCACATAGATTTTGAGATTTTACATTTCATTCACAAGTTATTCTTTTTCTCTTTTTTAACTGAATTTTATTTTTTAATTTATTTCTTTTGCTAATTGATTTCATATAACCCCATGACTCAGCCACGTATCCTTAGCTGACCTGAGGTATCCACTTCAGGGGAGAAATGTGTTATTTGGAATTTACCTCAGGTGTGTGCAAGTTTTATAATCATAATGTCTGGATTATAATCTATAATGCAAAAAAATATTTTTAACTCTTTTAGGAGTAATTTCAGGGAGATAATGTATAATTCTCAGAAGGAAATGTATGTTTTATAATCGATAATGTAAAGTTTAAATTCTTTTGAGAGTAATTTCAGGATAAGAAGTTTGCCATCTCCCCAGAATCCAGACAACGAACCTGTTTGGCAAAGACACCATGAAGATGCCTAAAGAGCCTTCACTGGATCATGAAGATCCAAATTGAACTTTGGGGTGCAGTTGATTGAACTATGGGGAATTGAATGCATTTGTTTTGAATGTACACTCTTATGCCAATAGGGGTCTGCCCCAAATCGGCTTTTTTTCAATGAGGCTATTTTTTTATCCTCTTTTCTTTTATCTCCAAATTCCTGTAATATAGAAGTTGACTATGTTTTATAAGATCCACCGAAAAAGACCAGTCTTTTTTGCCAGATCTCAGGGGGAAAATGTGTTATTTGGAATTTTGGGGGTTCCATTGAGAGGTATTTGAGGCTCATTTGAGCCTTGGAATACTTAGATATGTGACAGACTTTCTGTGGACATTTGGGGAACTTTGAAACTACATTTTCCATGATACAATGGGTTAACAGACTTCCTGTGGACATTTGGAGGACTTTGAAACTACATTTTCCATGATTCAATGGGTTTCCAGTTTCTGATGTGTTGACGTGTACCAAGGTGGAGCGTGGCTTAAATTGGGTGGTTGGGCTTGGGTAGAGGTGATAGAAAGTAATGGCTGATGGCGGCATTTTTAAATAGATCTTAGCCAGGTACATGGTCGATTTATTCTACCAATATGGCCTTGATTAAAATATTACTTCTCCTTTTACTCTCAGTCTCTATTATTTTTAATTATTACACAAAGGCTATATGACAAGTGGCAAGTGGCAAAGTCAAAACTAGTATGGCATCCCAGGTATATTCTAATCTTGAAGGTATTATTGATGTATTAATATTGTAAACTATGTGCTCATGTACCAGACTCATAGTCATTATTTCTTGATCATTGTATTTAATTGACACTCTATTAATTCTGACTACTCTCCAAACCTACAGGTCAGGAGAATTCCTGGGCAGGACCTTAGCTGTCACAGGGTCCTAGCAACTACCTTGACAGATCAGATTCCCTACCAGGTCACATGTTTGATTAACCTCCTTCTTTTTGATCTTGTGGTTGTCAATTGAGTCAATGTTAAATAATATGCCATGTTCCATGTTCATTAGCTACCTACCTCCCATTCCCCATTCCTTAATTATCCAATAAAAGACTGGGGACATGTGTAGCGCTCTCTCTCTCTCTTCCGCCATCAGAGGCTCATGCATGCTGGATCCCATGTTCTTGAAGCCTTGCCTCTGAGTCTTTCTTCCTTTGTTGTGTTCTCTTTTTCTCTCTATCCCCTTTATCCATTTCCCCTTCTCAGGTGTCTACCCACGAATATATTAATTTGTGGCTGCAGGCAGCCACAACATATGGCTCCCAACATGGGGCATGAACCTATGACCTTGAGATTAAGAGATTATCATGCTCTACTGACTGAGCTAGCTGGGCATAGCAGTGCATGTCTGTGATTCCTGCTACTGGGAGGCTGAAGCTGGCAGATTGCTTGAGTCTGGGAGTTCTGAGCTGCAATGGGCTATCCTCAGGTGTGTCTACCTAGGAATATATTAATTTGTGGATGCAGGTAGCCACAACAATTAGAATGCAGGACCAGTCCTCTTTTAAAAAAATAACATTAAGAAGAAATCCAAGTCAATCAATGTACTATATTTCACTACATTATGATTCAAATAATGCAAAACCAGGATTCAAAGAGCTTTTTATTGGCCAAAAATTGGGTTTTGAAGAATCTCAAAGCAACTGAAAATTTTCTTTAGCATCTCATATGAAATTCTTCAAACACATTCCCTTTGAACTCATCACATAGGCCCCATCATTTCTCGTTTAGACTATGGCAATGACCTCCCAATTGCTTTCTCTTATTATCCTCACTCCAAATCCATCTATACACAGCTACAAAATTGATTTTCCTTAAATCAAGTCTTGTTATTTCCAAGCTTAACAAATTACTGCCTGTAAAATAAAATAGAAAATATAAAAAATTTCTGTTTCACTTTCAAACCTCTTTAGAGTCTGGCCTTAACCTCATGTGATAGCTTCATTATACACTGTCTCCTTCTATAATGTAATTATACATTATACATTCCCCTTCCTAGTCTGGCCAAAATGACCTTCTCTTTGTTTCTCATGAGACTCCATCTTCACCTCCATGCCTTTGACCTGTTCCCCATTCCTGGAATGCACTTACTGCCACCACACAGACTCTTCTATTTCCCCTAAGACTGCTATTACTATATTATAGTCCATACGAAACATTACCTGAACTTCTCCAACTGGCAAAAGCCCTTACCCAAATTTCCTTGTGTTGTGTTTATACTTATATATGTAATATGTTGTCCCCACCAATAAAATGTAAGCTGCCTAATAAGCGAGGACTATTTCATTTTTGTTTCTGAATACCAAAACCTAGCTACACAAACTAGAACCAGAAGATACACCTATATTAATTTACTGAATAGTTGGTAGAAGAGTAATTTTCTACTTTGTTGAGTTGAATGTCAAGAAATAAAAAAGAGATGAATTTTAAAATGTTTTGTTTATTGTTATTCATTGTTTCAGTGTCAGAAAACTAGTTTTCCTGATGCCAGTCCTGGGCACACTATCCCACTGTACCATCTAGCTATTCCACAACCTAAATAAATATGGCTAAATCATAAAAATAAACAAATAAAAATAAAATGGTTTCAGTTTATAAGGCAACAATTTCTGTATTCTTTATTGTTAGCAGGAGTCAATGGTGAAAATTTTCTAATTTTTGTTTATTTTCAGTCACTGCAAAGGATAATATGATTATTGAATATTTAAAGTTGTATATTAATAACATAAGTGGCTATTAACACTCTTAACATCATAATTGTAATGTATTTCCCAAATTCTATGAGATGTATTGTTTGAGGCTGGCTTTGAATTCAGTCTTCCAGATTCCAGGCATAGCACTTTTTCCACTGTGCCACCTAACTGCCCCAAAATGTTCTACAGAGATCACATTTTCTATCTTTCACCATTGATTCCTGCTAATAATAAAGAATACAGACTAAAAAACTAAGAAAATATGCAATTTTCTAACATCTTTAATCCTCACATTATTGGGGGAAAGAACATCTTTGAAATGAAGCTCTTCAATAGAATGCATTTGCTTTATAAACTGAAACCATTTTATTTTTATTTCTTTATTTTTATGATTTAGCCATATTTATTTAGGTTGTGGAACAGCTAGATGGTATAGTGGGATAGTGTACCCAGGCCTGGCATCAGGAAAACTCCTTTTCCTGAATTCAAATATGGTCTCAGAAACTTACAAGCTATGTAACCCTGGGCAAGTCACTAAACCCTGCTTGGCTCAGTTTCTCATGAGCTGGTGAAGGAAATGGCAAACCATCCAATATCTGTGCCAAGAAAACGCCAAATGCAGTAACAATTAGACACTTTGAATGAAACTGAAACAACAACAAAATTTAGGTCATTAGTAGCACAGATCCCAGGTCCTATAGCTCCAAATTCAGAATTTAATTTCCACCATATAATAATAGAGTTAAATGTGGTATTGTGTAATTAGTATCTGTTTCCCTGGACTCCAATTTCCAGCATCCCACTTTCCTTCTTACGTTATGTGCTAACATAGGGAGGAAATTTTATGTAGGTCCTCCTCTCTCTTTCTTTCCCCTTGATCGCAGTGTGAGAAGTGGGTTGGAGGCTTTATTCATGTGGGTTTACTTTTTGTTAGATAATAGGTTAGAACTTCTATTTCTCTTAGTTTATTTCCTTTCTACTTCAAGTGATTATTAATAAACTTTATAAATACAATTCTTGGGGTTATTACATATTAATTTAAATCTTACATAATGGTGACCAGAAGTCTGGAGTTTAGAACCCTAGCTCTGCTCTAAGATGTAGAGCAGTTTTTAAAGAAGATTAGTTTTAAAAGCCTCTGCCACTGCCTCTCACATTTGACCAGACACTGACTGGGTGTCCTTGTGAGACACTTTCCACAGAGTTGGTAAAGTATAAACCCCTCCCTTTCCCTTACATTGCTAACAGCTGAGTGCTTGCTGCTGCCTTAGAAGCCCAGGTGTTTCTTTTAGGCAACAATTAGTCTCCTAAAGGCTTTTACCTAAGAAGACACTTCCACCCTCTTAACTCCCTGCCCACATGGCAGTGGAAGCAAGCAAGCTCTCTAGTGTTTTTTTACCCCTGAGGGGAGGGGAAAGAAGATTACTCTTCCAAACATCTTACCTTTTCTCCTAACCATATTAGGGTAGTGCCACCTACAGAGAGGAAGTAGATTTGCAACTAATTTAATAAGTAGAATTGCAAGCATGGCCCACTGTATGAAAGAGCAGTGTATTATCAAAGTTTTAGGATGTCTTTTCTTCCTACCATTTCTGGGTGCACTTGTCCTTGCGATTAACTTGAGTAATCGTCAGATTCAGGGGGGAGATTCATCTCCCTACACCCCCTTGCCATTTTGGCCTGCCCAGTCTCTGCAACACATCCAATATGGGGTTCATTCACACTATGCCCAGTGCAGGCATGGGCAACCCCAAAACTGTGACCAAAGGAATCTAGATGGATGATAATACTGGGGATGGGAAGGAACCTAAAAGAGTCTGGAGGTGAATTTTTAAGCCTTTTCAGATTACATTGTTTTTTCAATGTTAATTGTTTCAGTTTGTTCCCCTTCAAATAGTGAAGAAGTCTTTGTAATGCAGCTATCGGAACTGGAGAAAAGGACCCTTGAATTCAGTGCCTGTATCCTGTTACATATGTTGTATTTGCAGATTATTTGTTTAAAGACTTAATTTTGCTTTTTAAAATTCACATACTGATCTAATCTAATCTATTCTGTTACACTATGTCACTTTAAGTTACTGTGTTTTGGCTATTAGTTATATGCTCTGTATATTGTTTTTATTTGTACTGTCCTATACCTGGACTGTAGAAAATACCAATGTAAAAGTCCATAAACAACTGTGCAAACCTTTTCTGTGGCAAAACTATCAGTACTTATGGATGCTGGGTTTGTCACCAAATTCATTGAGGTCACATGTTGCCTAAATGGCATATCCAAGTGAGCTGACAAATCTAATAGGTTAGTGTAATGAATATGGCCTTGTTATTATCTTCACTGCCTTAAAAGCAGATAAAAATCCACTTTAGAAGATAGATTCTATTGGAGCTGCAAGGAATAGGAAGGCTGTGACATAAATACAACTTAAAATAAATAATTAAAAGGCTTTTCCCCTTAGCTATCAAAATGTAATACCTATGAAAACCAGATTCTACAAGACAAATGATTTCTCCATAGGCCTCAAGAGCATTTACCATCATTTTCCCTTCCAATCTAGTAGCTTGATAACCTGCTACACAGAGCATATAGAAAGTAAGGAGTTCCGTTCATTTACCAAGCTGAAAGAAAGCATCTCACCTGATTTTCATCTTGCACCTCCATGCTGTACTGGGCCCCTGGCTGCACTTCTGTGACTTTCTCTCCAAGGAGGAAGCCCAGGCGAGTCATGAGTGTGTTTGCTGCCTCATCTACTGATGGAGGGGGTCCAAGTTCCTGTTCCACATCACCTGGAGTAAAAAGATTAAAATGAAACAAATAAACTTTTCATTGTGGAATGAGGATGGCTTTGTTCCTTCCATTGGGCTATTTCAATGACTTGTCTACTTTTAACATTTCTATTTTCAATCATGATAGGTTTCTACCTAGAAACAGATTTTCACAATGGGACAATATCTAATTTGCTCACATTCTTGAATTACTTACTTTAAACCTGTAATTGAGGGAAGGTGTGTTTTAAAACATCTTGAAAGAAAAAAAATTCTTCACTTTGGGGAGCTTCATCATAATACAGTCCTAGGTTTGGCTTCTGTCAATATTGCATAAAATCATAGCATTTCAAATTTGGAAGAAAGTCCAGTTAATTTTATATATACGTTGAAAAAATTCTGCTATACATCATACCAGGAAAAGTGATTTTCCAGCCTTTGTTTGAAGACCTCTAATGTGGGGAGGGGGAAGATCTACCACCTTTGGAGGCAGCCTGTTCCACTTCTGAATAGTTCTCATTGTTAGGAAAATTCCCTGATAGCAAGCAAAAATAAAATCTGCCTCTTTACAATTTGTACCCGGTGTTACTCATTCTTCCTTAAAGGATCAAATAAAATGTGTAAACCATCTTTCACCTGCTAGTCCTTGATCACTTAAAGACATCTATCATGACTATCCTAAATCTTCTCTAAGCTAAATACCTGTAATTCCTTCAACCCATCCTTAAATGTGTGAACTCAGGTTCCTTCTGTAACTTATATTTGTATAATCTCCAGGTAATTAAGCTTTATCCTAAAATATGTCCAAAGCAGAATATGAAGTGAAACAGGGCTATTATATCCTCACTGATTGAAGTGATATCTCTTGAGAAACATTCAAAGATCACATTAGCTTTTTGGGTGGCTGTTTCACATTGTGGATTAATATTGAGTTTGTAGCTACTAAAAATCCCTCATCCTTTATTTTATAACTGTGAAATTGAGCATTTGAAGCCAAGCATGAGATTCGTATTTATTCCTATCAAATTTCATCTTATTAGAGTTTGGCAAATATTCTAGTCTGTTGAGAACTTTTTGGATTCTAACTTATTATTCAATGATTTTGCTTTTCTCCCAGCTTTGTATGATAAGCAAGCCATCTATACTTTTATTCAAGTTTAAGATAAAAAATATTTAGGAAAAAAAAAGCAACACAGAGAGTCACACAGAGGTCCCTAAATCACAACACTAGAGACCTCCTTCCAAAGTTCACATGGAACCATTCACCTCTCTTCTTTATGGCTAGTTATCCAACAGTACCAAATCTATCAAAATTGTATTCTCATTAGTCTACATCTATCTGTCTCTTCCACTACAAAATGATAATCATTAAATGCTTTGCTAAAATCTAGGCAATTTTATCTATAGTATTCTGAAAACTGTCTCTCACAGTTTGGAGTATCACAACACTCAACACTCCAAGAAAACAGCAAGAAGACCAATCCGGATCTTCCCTTCATAAAATCGCAAGCCCAACTCTAACATAAGGTCCTAAATCAGGAAGTAGGCTGGAAGAATGGATAAAGAAAAAAGAATCCTACCATAAAAAGTTCTTATAGTGATAGGGCCACTCCATATCAAACTCAGTAGAAGAGAATGTCTCCAAAACATCTATACGTAAAGCATCAAAGTCTGAATCTAGACAAAAGCAAACTTTTCACTTTATTAATTTTTTTCTATTTGAATTTTCTTTCACAAAAGGATCAATATGGAAAAATGTTTTACATGACTGTACATGTAAAATCTATATGAGATTGCTTACCATCTCAAGGTGGGTGGAAGGTTGGAAGGGAGAGAGTGAGGGAGAGAATTTGAGACAATATTTCTTGGAAAATGTTATGAACTATCTTTACATGTGATTGGGGAAAAAATAAAAGAAAAATTAAAAAAGAAAACCTCACCTGATTATAGCAACTCACCTGGGACTAAACTTTAGTTCTTAGAGGGAGAGCCTATTTTTCTTTCTTTTTTCCCCACAATAAATCTAGATACTTTATTTTATTTCTTAAATTAAAAAAAAAAGTATGCATATAGCAAATAAGGGAAGAGATGATGAGTCAGTGGTTTTAGGAATACATGGCAAAACCTATATAAACTGAAGCAAAATAAAGTGAGAAGAACTTGGAGTTCATTATGCAGGTTCAACAACATTGTAATTATGATCAATAGAAGAAGGGAGAAGTGGGAAGGAGCAAAGGGGAAGTGAGGAAGAACAAGGACTAGAGGGAGGAGGAAGGGGGAAGGAAGAGAAGGAGATGATTGTGGTGGTGGTAGTAAAAGATCTGGCTACTCTGATCAATAAAAGGACTCATGATGAAACAATGCAATCTACCTGCAGAGAGAGAACTGATGAACTCTCAGTGCAAACAAGTATAGTTTCATCACTATTTTTTTCTTACAATATATGGTTAATATGGAAGAATGTTTTGCATGATTTTCACATGTATAATTAATATATTGTTTGCTTTCTCAGTGGGTTGGTGAGGGGTATGAGGGAGGAAGAGAATTTAGAACTCGAAATTTAAAAAGAATGCTAAAAATAAAGAAATAATATATTTTAAAAAAGAAAGATCTAGAAAAGCTTTCTTTAAAAAAAATAATTTTATGTTTCTAAGGAAAGAAAAATTCAGCCTGAATATAAAGTGTCTAAATATTGCCTAACAGGTTTTTGGCAGGAAATGCAGAAAGATATTTTAAATTGAAACCATTGCTTGCTTATAGGTCTTGAAATCCAGGTTTGGAGGACCTATAGACATTGCTTTCTTCTAGTTCTTTGACATTTAAAGAATTACTAATTTTAGATGATATCCCAAGTCATCCAACTGTATTTGGTTAACTGTGTGGGAATGTGAACATGCAAATTCACCGAAATATGAATAAAGGTCTCTACGCCTACCAAAGATCGAAAGAAAAGAGAAGACAGTTCAGTCTATGCTGCTAAAATGTATTTCAAATGATTCACATTTTCATCATAACATCAGTGTAGGCTTAGGCACAATATTCAGTAATTTTATTATTTTAAAATTTTGCTTTTTATAATGACTCTATTGCTTTGAAATAAATTTGAATAAGAAATAGATTTTCAATCCTTTATATTAAAAAAAAAGGTATGGGGCAGCTACTAGCACAATAGATGATAACATAGGGCCTGAAGTCAGGACTACCTGAGTTTGAGTCTGGCCTAAGACACTTAACTATCAGACTGTGTGCAGGTCACTCAACCTTGTTTGCCTCAGTTTTCCCCACGTGTAAAATGAACTGGAGTAGGAAATGACAAATCACTCCAGTGTCTTTGCCAAGAAAACCCCAAATGGGGTCAGGAAGAGTCAGACATGAATGAAATCACTGAACAACGACAAAATTTTTTCAAGAAACAAAGTGGTTCCCAGCACCGTGGCCTTAGTACAAGTTCTTCATGTTTCTGGTTTTCTGGCACGTTCTCTTTCCAAAAACTCTGGACTTCCTATCTTCTGGGGATAAAATGTGGCATGGTTTAGTGCTCTTGGAGTGTCACTGGGCAGATTTGTTTCTTATTTACTTGTTCTCCCACTAGCTTCCTTAGCATAGAAGTTTGCATGTTTCTGAGTATCTTTTTGTGCAGTCCAAAGCTGGATAAAGTAGATTATTATTATTATTCCTGTTTGGAATTTCTTTTTAAAACCCTTACCTGCTGTATTACAATAAATATCTATTCTAAGACAGAAGAGTGGTAAGGGCTAGGCAATGGGGCTTAGCTGACTTGACAAGGGTCACACAACTAAGTGTCTGCAGTCACATATGAAACCAGGACCTCCTGTCTCTAGGTCCAGCTCTCTATCCACTGAGCTGCTCCAGGAGCTCTTGATTATTATTTGATCTGATGCCCTTTTAAAATCTTTGCTGGAGATATGAGGGAGATCTAAGCTGCTGAATAATCTTTCATGCTGCAATTTTAAATAATGTGCCAGAAAGTCTGGTATAACCCAAGTTGCTTGCTTCACTCTTCTCTCTAAAATTTTCCAGTATTTCTAAAAGGGAGGAAGAGAGGTCCAAAGTGTCATTTCTCATTTCATGATAATGAAAAGTAGATATTCTTTATTAAAAAGATTGTAGACCCTAGAAATGGTGAATGGGGACCAGGAATAGGTTATGTTTCTAATTCTGACAGGAATGTAACTTATCCAAATAAATAAAATAGTTTAAAGGCTAAATTCAAATAACTCAAAATTCTAAAATACAGAATCTTCTCATGTAATTAAAAATATTACCAGCTCATACATTTTACATACTTGGCAATGATTCCTCAATTATTTTTTTTAATGTCTTCTAATTTTTTTTCTCACATCCCTTTTATAATAATTAGCTATCAAAACACAGAAGGATATTCACTTTGTTGCCTACAGGATAATGCTTATTAATAAAGGATTTTGTACTACTAGCAATTATCTGATAAAATTTCTGTAAAGCCTTCATATATCCATACCAGGGCATAATGAATTATTGTTACTGTTTGTTCCCTGGTCATTCCCCTGCCCCAGGTGCTAGGTTAGTTGTTATTCTTTGTATTCAAAGAGAACCAGTATTTCATTTCCTCATTCTGTTTCATGGGGCTTTTTATTTTATTTTTCAGAATATAAACCACCACTGTCCCTTCCCACTAGTAAGGCTTCTATTATAATAAAAAATAGTTAAGCAAAATCAACTAATTCTTAAAGAATGATAGGAATCATTCAATATGTCAAGTTATAAAACCCAGGTCCTCTCTCTTTCCTTTTCAAGATCTCTCATCACTACAATGGTCAGCTTCTCTTATCTCTCATTCTATAGCATGTCCCCATACCAGCTCAGGTGTTTATTGCCTCCACTCTTGTATTCTCTCCTATGAGGTAAGAAGCACTGCTAGGAAACATAACTGTTATTTGAATAAATCAATCAGCAAATCTATCCTTTCCCCTCACTGTCTTGCTTCCCATAGGAATATTCTTTGATGGTACTGTTTCATTTATCTTTTTTAGGGTATCATCCACTTTCTATTCCCCTCTTCATGGAACCTCTCCTACTGTCTCCATTCTTTATGAGAGATAAAGGAATTTATTACCCTTACTCTGTTCACTTTTTAACTCAGTGGAATGAAAGGAGTATTCAACTCTTGCTTCCCCTCTTCTTGTTCCAATAACTTCGTATTGTGCTATTCCATCTATAAAATATACCAATTCAATTATTAAAAAGCATGGAATTTAATCTAATAAATATTAACATACTTTTCCTTTTTCCCTTTTCATGATTCTTTAAAATCTCCTTAAAGCTTTACTTTCTTAAATCCTTTATGTCATTTGATAATCTCTCTTCCTAATTTTACTTTTCATTCCAATTTTTTAATGGTCTACAAAGAGACAAAAACAGTTTTATTGGTCTTTTCTTAATAATTGTATTTATTTGCTTTTCTTGTGCTTCTCCTGTTTGAAATGTTTGCTAACAGAATGTTCTGATCTCTTTGTTTTGTTTTTCAGGAATGTCTCAAATGTCTTTCTTTTGTTAATGGACCATCTTTCAAAAAAATTCCCTGGTTTAATTTTAAAAGTGACTGGTCAAGCAGTCTAATGCTGGGTTCTCTTTTCAATGTTCATATTTTTGCCAAAATCTGAAAACTAACTTATCTGAGACTAGAATGTCTACCTAACAGTAAGAATGAAGAAAGCATCATATTTTGACATTTACACTCAACTCCAAAAAATAATAGCACTCCCAAATGTCTCTGAAATAAAATTAAAACTGTTAGCTATAATTTAGGGAATAAGTCAACAAGCTCTCCCTTATTTAATTTCTTTTACCTTCTGATTATGCTTTCTTCACCAGACTAGTAAGTCTGTTCTTCATAATTTCTTTGCAATACCTATGACCAATTTCAAATATTTGTTAGTCATTCTTCTGTTAGTAATCCCTGATCTAATTATTTTAGTTAAATCATTTTTTCTACTTAATTCCTTTTCATTATAACCTAACTGTGAAATTTTCACAAATTAACCTCCACACACACTATAGCAACTCCTGAATAAATTATGAACATCTTTAAATAGTGAAGCATAAATTTCTTTGTTTTTAACATGTTTGTTTATTTTCAGTCTAGATCTATGACTTTATACCTGGAGAGAGCTCTTCATATTGAAACACCTTCCAAAGATCCAGAGAAATAACTTACCATAAATTATAGTTTTACTCTATTCACTGAGAGGTGGTGACTTTTCACCAGTCACTTAGCTAGTATGTGTCAAAAGGCAAGACTTGACGTAGATGACGGTCACTGATAAGTCCCCACATATAGCAAAAAAGATTTTTATGCTTTTAGTAGCAATTTTTTTTAACATTTATTAATATACATTTTTAACATGGTTACCTGATTCATACTCCTCTTATCCCCTTCACCCCCCCCCCCGCACTCCCCCCACCCATGGCCGATGCGCGTTTCCACTAGTTTTGTCATGTGTCCTTGATCAAGACCAATTTCCAAATTGTTGGTAGTTGCATTGGTGTGGTAGTTTCGAGACCACCCCCTCAATCACGTCCACCCCGACCCATGCGTTCAAGCAGTTGTTTTTCTTATATGTTTCCTCTCCTGCAGTCCTTCCTCTGAATGTGGGTAGC
>NC_058133.1:205436240-205506324 GCF_016433145.1 Gracilinanus agilis | reverse complement strand
CACCTCACACCTAGCAGATTGGCTAAAATGAAAGAAGGGGAGAGTAATGAATGTTGGAGGGGATGTGGCAAAATAGGGACATTAATGCATTGCTGGTGGAGTTGTGAACTGATCCAGCCGTTCTGGCTGGCAATTTGGAATCATGCTCAAAGGGCTATAAAAGAATGCCTGCCCTTTGACCCAGCCATACCATTGTTGGGTTTGTACCCCAAAGAGATCATAGATAAACAGACATGTACAAAAATATTTATAGCTGCGCTGTTTGTGGTGGCAAAAAACTGGAAAAGGAGGGTATGTCCTTCAATTGGGGAATGGCTGAACAAACTATGGTATATGCGAGTGATGGAATACTATTGTGCTAAAAGGAATAATAAACTGGAGGAGTTCCAGGCGAACTGGAGAGACCTCCGGGAACTGATGCAGAGCGAAAGGAGCAGAGCCAAAAGAACACTGTACACAGAGACTGATATACTGTGGTAAAATTGAATGTAATGGGCTTCTGTACCAGCAGCAATGCAATGACCCAGGACAATTCTGAGGGATTTATGGTAAAGAATGTTACCCACATTCAGAGGAAGGACTGCAGGAGAGGAAACATATAAGAAAAGCAACTGCTTGAACGCATGGGTCGGGGCGGACATGATTGAGGGTGTGGACTCGAAACTACCACACCAATGCAACCACCAACAATTGGGAAATTAGTCTTGATCAAGGACACATGACAAAACCAGTGGAAAAGTGCGTTGGCCATGGGTGGGGGGAGTGCGGGGGGTGAAGGGGAAAATAGGAGCATGAAACATGTAACCATGTTAAAAATGATTATTAATAAATGTTAAAAAAAAAAAGAAAACCCCAAATAGTCAAATAGTGTCAGACACAACTGAAACAAACTGAACAACAACAAAATTTTAGAAATACTTGCTTCTTTTGAATAAAATAATCAAATCATTATTTAATCTCCCTGAATGTTTACGGAATTAATCCGTGTAAAATCTAAAATGTAAAAACGTTTTATTAAATAAACAATTTAAGTTATATGAAATACAAATTCATATCTTGTAGAAAAGTATTCAAATATTTAGTTGGTATGTGAAATTGACTGGGTTTAAACATAGTTCAGCATTATTAGTAACTCCTAATTTAATAATTAATGATATATACATAGCTTTACTGTTGACAAAATGTTTTATATTCACACAAACTTGTAAGGTAGGGAGGGTAATTACTATATCCATTTTATAGATGAGGACTTGCTCATAGTCTTACACAGTAAATTATATAACTATGGGTAATGATTGAGGCATGACTGAAACCTGCATTTTCTTATTCCTAATCCAGCATTCTTTCTACTACACAATGGTACTTTCCAAACTGAAATAATGTGTTATATTCAATGTGTTATTTGTGGCATTCCCCAAAACACTAAACTTTGAGATCTTAGATGTCAAAAATATTCAGCTATATTAAGTGTCTACTACAAACAAAATTCCTCATTTCAGGTGTCAGACAAGCTTTCATTGGGGTTTTTATCTATACCAAGGAACGAACATATTACTAATATGTCTTCATTATAACTTAGATAATGGGAAAAATCATTTTTACATTCCTTTTTTTTAGCCCTTACTATCTTAGAATTGATACTAAGTATCAATTCCAAGGCAGAAGAACAATAAAAGTTAAATAATTGGGGTTGTGACTTGCCCAGTGTCACACAGCTAGGGTGTATCAGAGGCCAGATTTGAACCTCTTGTCTCTAGGCCTAGTTCTCTATCCACTGAACCAACTAGTTGCCCCTCATTACTGTCGCTAAATTTTTATTTATTCATTTTTATTTATTTATTTTTTAAAAAACCCTTACCTTCCATCTTGGAGTCAACACTATATTGGCTCCAAGGCAGAAGAGTGGTAAGGGTAGGCAATGGGGGTCAAGTGACTTGCCCAGGGTCACACAGCTGGGAAGTGGCTAAAGTCAGGTTTGAACCTAGGACCTCCCGTCTCTAGGCCTGGCTCTCAATCCACTGAGGTACCCAGCTGCCCCCTTACTGTTGCTAAATTTGAGATGGGTCTATAAGGCAATTGATCCCCCCCCCCCCAACAAATCAGAAAAATATGTATTTAAGTGAGCATTGTTTTACAAGTAGTCACTTTGGTAAATTATCCATTTATTTCAAATATACTGGCATTGTTCAAAATGTTTTTCTCTGGGCACTGCTTTCATAGACAGTTGGTGAATCATATGAAAAAAATTTGGCTCTCAATACTTAATAGTTATTTTTCAGAATGATATTAGGCAGCTTGACTACCCATCTTATTCACTTGGTTCCAAATATAATCCTAATAACTTTGTTCAAAAATCAAGCTGCATTTTCAGATGATGAGTACTTGTAAACACTGAGATTATTCACAAGACTATACCACATGTTCTGAAGGTAGTTCCAAAAGAGGAATTCCAAAAATATTTTGTATGATGTACCCCAAGTTATGGCATGATAGTCATATTATTTTATAGTAATATTTAACAGGAATACAACACTACTGAGACATGCTTAAATTTCCTTTATTTTTAAAAAATTGACAAACAATAAATTTTATTCTTGAGTAAATTTGTTATCAGTCAAACTGTTTTCAGCCATATTCTCTCAAGGGATATGTGGAAAGTCAGAACAATGCAATGGCTTTGATTAAGCAGGAAAAGAGGGAATAAGTGTTTTGCTGGGGATAACATTAAATATTTCACTTTACTTTGCCTTTCCCAATACAAATTTTATATATAATAGGAAAGATATTATACCATGTTGCAAAGAAAAGTAGCAACTTTTGGAAACAGTTTCCCAAGCGATACTTTTAAGGTAGTAATCAGTGCCATTTGAGGCTAAAATATACCCAGAGAAGAGCCCAAAGATCTAACAAAAGCAGAGGTGAAAATCTAGGGACAAGGGGAAAAAATGATATACAATTTATGCCTGACATAAGATATGGGTACTACTAACCCATATGCTACCATATAAGTATATTTAGATTCTACTTGAAAATCTCTAAGCAGTCAAGTGCCATATAATCTACTCACTTATTTGTAAAGTCAAATGGAACATAAGTACTAATGCAGAAATAGCTTTTAAACAGGAATCACATTTATAATTTAATCTTTAAAGGCAAATTGGAAAGTTTTATGGACTATTTAAGACAGATATATATCTTATTAAATAGGTGGAGAACAGTTAGTCTCTCTGTGAAAATGAAGAAGCCAGCTTCTAATATTAAGAGAAATTTGCTTAGTTTATTCTATAGGCTTAACCTTAACCTTAAAGACACTCTTCTGGTCTTCATTATCCTCTAACAAATTGAAAATGCTATACAAACTGTGACATTCTTCATAAACAAATCAAATTATAGCTTAATTATAGGGCAGGACAAGTTGAAATTCTTTATATTCTCATTACACAGAAGAGAACAAAAAGATCTAAAAGAGAGCAACAGTTACTAACTAATGAAGGGCTAAAATAAACTATAAATTGATTTTTTTTAACAACAAACATGTCCTCTCAATCCAGAGTGTGCATTTTGGTGTAACACAGGCAATTACTATGCAGATACACCAGATATTATGCTAATCTCAGGGATGGGGATAGTCAGTGTAAAGAAATGGAGATGAGAGATGGCGCTCATATGGGAAGCAGAAGGCAACCAGTAAAGCTCAACAATAGGAGTCACTTGGTAAAGGATTTAAATGCCAAACATAAAGAGTTTACATTTTATACTTTAGATTAACACATAGACATTAAAAAGTTCCCAAATAGGGAAGAAACATGATCAGATCCATGTTTTAGGAAAATTACTTTAGCTGTTGTGCAGAGAATAGAGAAAAGACTTGTGGCAGGGAGTCCAATTAGAAGGCTAATTCAATAGTCAGAAGAAAAGAATCTGAACTATGGTGGTGGCATGGAGAAGAAATATACTGAAAAACTGTTGTAGAGAAAGAAATGATGAGATTTAGCAAGTGATTGGATAAGTGGGATAATAAAAAGAGGAATAAAAAATAATATGGAGATCAAGAAGTTGATGACTACAAGAATGGTAATGACTGGGAAGTTTAGAAGGGGAATTGATTTTGGGGGGGGGACAATGAGTTTTGTTTCAAATATGTTAAATTTGAGATATCTATGGGATAATTAGTTTAGATTTCCTGATGGGATGCTGGTGCTGTATGGCTGGAGTTTAAAAGAGACTAGGGCTGGATAAATAGGCATGAGTATTATCTACATCAAGATGATAATTAAATCTATGGGAGACAGGATCATAAAGTGAGAGAATATAAAAAGAGAAAAGGGCTCAGGACTGAGTCTTGGGAGATATCCATAATTAATAGATATGATATGGATGAACTTGCCAAAACAGAGGCCGAATAGTAATCTGATAACCAAGAAATCAGTCATGGCAATAAGCATTTATCAAATTCTTAATATGTCAGAGAGGAGTAAATAATCAGGTAGGAGAAGGTATATAGTAGTGTTAAATGCATTTTGAAGTTGCTTTAGATGTAATTGCCTTTGCTATTGTTTTTTTCTAGAACGTATTACTATTTGGTGTGTTTATTTTGTTTATTTATATTTTACTAAACTGTTTAATTTAATTATTGCTATTGATTCAGATTTTTAAAGCAAATTATTTGTTATTGTTATTGTTTGTTCAGTCATTTTCATTTATGTCAGACTCTCTGATATGCCATGAGGTTTTCTTGGCAAAGATCTTGAAATGGTTTGCCATTTCCTTCTCCAGCTCATTTTACTGATGAGGTAAACAGGGTTAAGTAACTTGCCCACACCTGGCTAATAATTGTCTAAGGTAGATTTGAACTCAGTTCCTCTTGACTCCAGGCCTTGTACTCTATGCACCATGGCACCATCTAGCTGCAAAGTAAAACAATAGTAGCAGTAAATAGGGGCATTTTTTTCCTTTCTCTTGGTCTTTATTTTTGCCTTTAATTTCTTTCACTTGCCTTATTTCTTCTCCATGTCTAGCAACTTGTCAAAATAATGGTGGGGAAAGGAGTTGTCTTTGCCTTAATGTAATGTTCTTTTAACTGGAAAATTTTCCAAGGTTTTCCTCATTGTGACTAAGGTTTTTTGTTTTAAATATTTTATCATACTAAAATTGCCTTCTATTTCTATGCTTAGTAAGTTTTTAAAACCATAAATGAATGTTATAATTTGGGAGTTCCCCCCCCTTATCTATTGATATAATCAAGTATATTGGTTTTTCCTTTTTGATATTATATTAGTTGTTTTTCTAATGTTAAATCATCCTTCTATCCCTGATAGAAATCTAACTGGATAACAGTGAATAATTTTTTGATATACTGCTATAGTCTTTTTTGCAAGTGTATTATTTGTAAATTTAAAATTAATTCATGATATACACTTATAGTTCTTTGCTTTATTCTTCCATGTTTTATTATTATAACTATATTTTTACCTTAAATATGTTTTTGAGTGTTTTCTATCTCAATTTAAAAATAATAATTTGTGTATTATAGAAATTGTTATTCAAATGTTGGATAAAATTCACCCAAAACTTCATCTTGCCAAGGCCACTCCCATCTCTGCCCCCCAGCCATGGTAGCCCTATTGTAGTAAATTCTACGAAATGGTATTTTTAGGATTTCTATTTCAATTTCTATTAATTTAGACTTTTCTAATTTTGCGTATAATTTTCCATTTATTTTATTTTTATTTATTTTTAAACCCTTAACTTCTGTTTATTGATTTATAGGTGGAAGAGTGGTAAGGGTAGGCAATGGGGGTCAAGTGACTTGCCTAGGGTCACACAGCTGGGAAGTGTCTGAGGCCGGATTTGAACCTAGGACCTCCCGTCTCTAGAACTGGCTCTCAATCCACTGAGCTACCCAGCTGCCCCTAATTTTCCATTTATTTTAAATTCTCAGTTTTTCATTTTTATAATTGTGTGTACTGGGTTCTGATAAGCTTTTGATTTCTTGATTTTTGTGATTTTGAGTTTTACATTTTTCATTTTTGCTAATCTGATTTTCCTACTACAAGCTTTGAAAAGCTTCTTCCAGTCAGAAATAGTAATTTTGTGTGTGTGTTTTTTAATCTTTACCTTCTGTCTTAGAATAAATACTGTGTATTTGTTCTAAGGCAGAAGAGCAGTAAGGGCTAGGCAATGGGGGTTAAGTGACTTGCATAGTCACATAGCTAGGAAATGTTTGAGGTCATATTTGAACCTAAGACTTTCCATCTCTAGGCCTGGATCTTAATCCACTGAGCCATCCAGCTGTCCACTGTGTTTCTTTTTTATTTATCCCTATTGCTTAGCCCAGTGCCTGGCACCTAATAAGTGATTTCTGACTGACTGATCAGGTTAGCTTAAGCGTCCCCCCCCCCCCCCGGGGTTTACATGTATTATCAAGCAAAACATTTCCATATTATTCATTTTTGTAAGTCAATAGTCTTATAAAACCCAAATCCCCAAACATATACCCAAATACACAAGCGAAAAATCATATATTTTAATCTATATTTCTACTTCAACAGTTCTTTTTCTTGAGATGGGTAGCATTCTTTTTCATAAGTTCTCTAGGATTGTTCTGGATCACTGCACTGTTGTTAGTGGCAAAGTCTATCATATCTGATCATTATACAATATTGCTCTTACTGTGTACAATGTTTTCCTGCTCATTTGACACTGTATCAGTTAATGTAGGTCTTCCCAGCTCTTTCTAAAATCATCCTGTTACAGCACAATAGTATTACATCTCATCATATATCACAATTTTTCAACCATTCCCCAATCAATGGATATCCCTTTAGTTTCTAATTCTGTCACCTCAAAAAGAGCAGCTATAAATATATTTGTACAAGCAGGTCCTTTACCATTTTTCATTTCTTCAGGATACAAACCTAGTACTGTTATTGCTGAATCAAAGGTCATGCATTCTTTTATAGCCCTTTGGGCATAATTTCAAATTGCCCTCCAGAAACACTACCCAACTCCATCAGCATCAGTGTCTCAATTTTGCTACATCCTCTCCAAAATTTACTGGTAAAGCTGTGGACCTCTTCTCTCTTTTTTTAATTTAAGGAAATACAGTAAAAAATAAAATGTCGTTTTTTTCTACTCAAGTTGATAGATCCCTTTAAATCTATGCTGAAGTCACAGGTCCCATATTATGAACCCCCTAGATTATCCAAAAGATTCTTCATTTTGTCAGTCTTTAGAAAGAACAAAGGTTTCATCTTAAAATCAGTTCTATATTCTTTTCCCCCCAGTTTAAATATTTCTTCGCTAATTTTACAATTTGCTACTTTTGTGCCTATTTCTGGATTTGTTAATTTTCTATTTCTTTTAACTGTATATTTTATTAATTAATCTTTTTTATTTTGTTAATGTTTGACTTCAAAAATATAACTTTTACTCTGAGGAGGCAGCATAACATAACAGTGTAAAAAGTATGATTTCTGGAATCTTTTACAATACATAACACTAGAAAGTTTCCCTAGGGCAAGTTTAGTGATTGGCTTGTTAGTTTGAATTTGAATTTAGGTCTTCCTGACTGAGGGGTTGGCTCTCCTCCATCTATTTTGCCACACTTGTCCTTCAAGCTGGTTCATTTTAAAAAATATTTTATTTTGAGGCATAACTTTTGTTTCTACATAATGTTTTATTTTTGCATACATCCTTCTCTCATTCCTTACTCAATGAGACATCCCTTGTAACAACAATAACAACAAAAGTGGTTCATCAAAATTAACCAACATAAACTAAGTCGAACAATATATGCCATATTTCACATCTTTTGCGGTTTACTCTCTAATGTCTTCTACCTCAGTGAAGAGAAGGGATGAAGCTTATTAATTTTTTGGAGAGAATCCACAGTAAAGGAATCATTTTTGTACCTGACATGTTTAAACTTCACATGGCTGAAAATTTGAAAATATCAAATATTTTAGAAAGTCTAATTAGAAATTATTGACAACCATTACATATTATAATTGTTTTCTATAGTGTTTAGTTAGCCACAATTTGCCAGTGGGAGCATAATCAATAGTATTTGATAACACACAATAAAACAAAGTAATTGCTAAATATTCTAAAATGTATTCTTGTCTTTGTTTTTCCAGAGAAGCTTTACACTTTACAGTATTTATAGGAAAAATATTTCCCACTTATCCACTGTACATAGGGATTAAGTAATGATAGAAATGTGGCAAGGACTAACATCCAAAACATTCAGTTCCATAATCTACATACCTAACTAACATGCACTCAAATAACAAAGAAAAACCATAGCTTTAGAGTAACAGACACTTAATTTTCAATGTTACCCAAGCATTTTTAGCTATTAAATTCTATCAGGTTATCTCCTTGATTTAATTGTGAACTACTTGTTCTTAGCTATTTTAAGATTTAGAAACTACTGCCACATTAAATCAAATAAAGCATCCAGTATCTCCTCCCTCAAAGGAATATAAAAATTCAAACTAGCTCAACCTTATTGCCAGGGAAAACCTACTTATATTTTCCATTATTTCTTCTTGATTTACAAGCGGACTTTAGTATTTCTAAAAGCATATTAGAAAATGGGTGTATCCTTAGATCAGAAGCTAGAATCCTACATTTGTATCCAAAATGGCATGTAGCCAAACTTCTCTCCCAAAAAACCTATGAGTAGCTGCCCATCATATATCTATTTTTTTTGAGAATCATTTCCAACAATTCTCCCCACCCCCACCCCATCCAATCCAACTCCAGCTGAATCTAGGGCATTATTCTTAGCATATTTGAAGAAAAAGGATTCCCAGTCTGGCACATTAAGTTTCAAAAGTCACCGAGCCTTGATTTAGACAGTAAATGTTTTAATATATTGACCATCTATAATATTTGCTTAACAGAGTAAGTGCAATATAAAAGTAAATAATGATTTGTTTGTAAGGTTACTAAAGGTTCATCAATATTAGCTGTATGTTAACCATAAAAAATTCTTAGAAAGCGACTTTATTAGAATGAAATGGAGACCAACCAGGTGTTATAATGGATAGGGTGCCAGGACTAGAGTCAAGAGGACCTGGGTTCAGATATGACCTCCAATACTTCCTAGTGTATGTAATCCTGGACAAGTTGCTTAACCCTTGTTTGCCTAGCCCTTGCCTTTCTGCCCTAGAGCTGATACTTGGACAGAAGGTAAGGTTTTTTAAAAAAAAGAATGAAGGATATCACTAGTCTCTGTAGAAGTGGGAGCTGCTAACTGAAAGTTTAATTATGCTTACTTTCCTACAAATACAATTTTAAGTTAATAAATATGGCAGTAACATCTATTAATTTATCTGATGCTATAATTCTTTTCTTTGTCCAATCCATCCATTTTTTTCTTGTACACCCATCCCTACTCTCTTCTATTTATCTACTCATATTAGTATTTAGGTGAGTTGCATCTCTTCTGAATGTTTCTGTTGTTCAGTCATTTTACTCAGGTCTAAATCTTTGTAAGCATGTTTTGGGGTTTTCTTGGCAAAGATAATGGTGTAGATTTCCATTTTCTTCTCTAGCTAATTTTACAGATAAGGATACTGAGGCAAACAAAATTAAGTGACTTGCTCAGGGTCACATAGTTAGTTTGTATCTGAGGTTCGGTTTGAACACATGAAGATGAGTCTTTCTGATTCTCAGCTCAGTGCTCTAGCTATAGTGCCACCTCTAGGTTAGTCTATTTTAACGTATATATGTATGTAGTAAATATTTCCTTATGTCTTTAGGGTATAAAGAAATGGGAAGGTTCTATGTTTTGTGTCAAAAATCTAATTATTAAATATATATAGTCGTATGTGTATATGTGGTGGTGGGAGTATATATGTGTTTGTGAGTGAAGGAATCATAGTGTTCTGTGTCAGTCCTGTGTTGGCTAGAAAAGAAGGAATCACCAAATTACAGAACCACAAAGCCATAAAAGATTAAAGCTAGAAAGAATCTCAGAGATCTTCTAGTTCAACTTCCTTATTTTAACAGATGAGAAAACTGGTTAAGAAAAGCAAAGTCACTTACTCCAAATTACATTGCCAGTTAATGGTAAAGACAGAACTAGAAAATCCATTATCAATATTGGTCAGACTTTGTATTAGGGAATGATGTTCCACTTTAGACTAAGCTAGTCAATCAGTAAGTTATATTAAGTTCCAGTTATACAGATGGCACTGTGATAAGTGATGAAGATACAAAGAAACACAGAGGATAATCTCTATTTTTAAAGAGCTCAGAGTCAGAAAGGGGAGACAACATGAAAACTAGGTACACACAAGATGTATATGGGAAAAATCAGAGATAATCAACAGAATGAAAGAACTAGTATTAAAGGAGACTGGAAAAGCTTCTCAAAAAAAAAAAAAAAGGTAATTTGTGCTAGGGCTTGACAAAAGCCATGGAAAACCAGGAGATGGTAATGAGGAGGGTTAGCATTCTAAGCATGACAAATAGCCAGTGAGAATTCCTGGACTTGGGAAATGGAATGTTTTATGTAAAAAACATCAAGGAGGCCAGGATCACTGGATGACATAGTATGGAGTGGGGAATAAAGTATAAGAACAGAAATGTAGGAGAATGTCAGGTTGTAAGGGGTTTTGAATACCAAAAATGAGAATTTTATATTTGATCCTGGGGATAAAAGGAAGGCACTGAAATTTACTGAATGGAAACTGGGGGTTGGGAAATAACATGTCACATCTGTGCTTTGGAAAGATTAATGTCAGAGTTGAATGGAGGATAGATCAGAGCAGAGAGAAACTTGAGCAAAGAGGGACTGTACCATGGTGGTGGCAGTGTCAGAGGAGAGAAGGGGAAATATGTGAGAAATGTTAAGAAAGTAAAATCAATCAACAAAATTTAGCAATATGAGTTAGTGGGGTGAGTGAGAGTGGAAAGTCAAGGTCATAAGTATCAAGAACTGGGAAGATGATGGTGCCCTCAACAGTAATAGAGAAGTTTGGAAGAGGGGAGAAGAGTTTAGGGGAAAAGATAATGAGTTCAATTTGAGATATATGGAGTTTAAGATATTTTGGGGATATCTAATTTGAAATGTTTAATAGATAGTTGGAGAGGCAAATATGGGGATTAGGAGAGAAGGTAGAGTGGTAGATCTGACAATCAGAAGCATAGAGATGATTATTGAAACCATGGGATTTGATGAGATCACCAAGTGAAATAGTATAAAGGGAGAAGAGAAGAGGTTCTAGGACTCAGTCCTAGGGACACTCACAGTTACCTGGTGTGATCTGGATGACAATACAGCAAAAGACAAAAAAGTAGGAGGAGACCAGAAGATAGCAGAGTCAGAAAAGTTAGAAAAAAGAGAATATCAAGGAAAAGAAGGTGATTGACAGTGTCAAAGGTTGCAAAGAGGTCAAGAAGGATGAGAATTGAAAAATAGGCATTAGATTCGGAAATTAAGAAATCACAAGTAAATTTGGCTGCTAGGATAGATAGAAGTGGATATAGGAATAGTGGATAAAATACTGGGCCTAGAGTCAGGAAGAGTTCAAATCTGGCCTCAGACACTAGCTGAGTGACCCTGGGCAAATCAATTAACCCTATTTGTCTCAGTTTCCTTATCTTTAAAATGAGCTAGAGAAGGAAATGGCAAATCACTCCAGTATCTTTGCCAAGAAAACCCCAAATGGGGTCATGAAGTGTTGGATGTGATTGAAAATGACTGAACAACAAAATAACAAAAAAGAACTTTGGAGAGGGGAGTTTAAGCTGAATGTTGAAGTCAAAATCCAGCCTGCAGAGTTAAAAACAGAGTGAGCAAAAAGTGAATGGAGGTTTTGATTACAGAAGGCCTTTTTAAGAAGTTTAGCTACAAAAAGGGAAAGGAGATATGAGATCACAGTTTGCAGGGATAGATAGATAGATAAAGGATTTTTTTAAGAGAATTGGGGAGACATGCACACGTTTGGGGTAGTAATCACAAAAAAATTTAAGATAAATGAGAGGGTGAGGATGATGGTAGGGGCAATCTGCTGGACAGAATGGGATCATTTGTGCATACAAAGGTATTTATTTGCCTTAGTAAAGAGAAGGGCCATCTCTTCAAGCGAGACAGGTAAAGGGGAAAGATAGTGACAAAGCATTTGTGTGATGTAAAATGAAGAGAAGATGAAGCTTTTAGTTAGTGGTCTTAATTTTTTCAGTAAAATATAAGGTGAAGTTCTCAGCTGAGAGGATTAGGGAGGAGAAGCCACGGCAGGTTTGAAAATGGATGAAATGGTTTAAAAGAGTCACTTTGGTGAAGAGGACAAGTGAATTAAGTAAGGAGGTATAAAATGATTGCCTTGAAGAATTTAGGTCGTGAATGAGGTAACCCAACTTAAATTTTTAGTAGACCTAGTCACCATGGTTTCATGATATTCTCCACCTTTACTCAGTAGCATGTATGTAAGAAGAAGGGCAGCAGATAGTAGGAGTGATTCAAGGGTGAGGTTTAGGAGAGCAATAATGGTGATATGATAAGGAAGCCAGGGACACAAGAAAAGACAGTTTAGTATTGAACTGGTGAAATGTCAAGAACATAAAGCCAACAGGAAAGTGACAAAACTGGCAAAATTTCTAGATAATAGCCTTCTCCAGCTTGAATATATGTTCTCCAACCCCAACACCACTCTGGTGTAGGCCCCCATTATCTCTTGATTATTGCAATAGCTTGCTAATACCTGCCTGACTCAACTCTTTCCCTACTCTAATCCTACTCCAATCCATCTTCTCTATTCAATAAGTAGGATCACTAAATTACTAAAGTGATTTCTTAAAGTACAGGCCCTACCATCTTAACTCCCCAACTCAATAAACTTCAGAGGTACTATATCACCTCCAGGATCAAATACAAAAATCCTTTGTTTGGCATCTAAAGACCTTCATAATCCAGCCTCCTCCACCTTTACTCAGCACATACTTTTTAGTTCCTTGTATTTCTGCAAACCAGAAAGACTAGCTTTCGGCTCTGAACGTATTTTCTGACTATCCATCACCATTCTTAGAATGTTCTTCATCTCTGCCTACTGGTTTCTCTGGCTTCTTTTAATTTACAACTACAAGTCTATATTCTAGAAGCCTAACCAAATCTTAATTCTAGTACCTTCCCTTTCAGTTGTTTCCTACTTATTCTGTACACACCTTGTTTGTACATGTTTTTTTGTTGTCTCTACCCAGTAGATTGTGAGAGCTTCTTAAAAAGGAAACCAATCATACGGATATAGTTATCAAAATATATTTTTTTAAATTCTAGGACCTCAAGTTAAGAGATCTTGATCTCTATCATTAAGCATTAGAAAACCAAGACACTTCTCACAGATGAAACTATGTTGTGAGATGTTGGTTCTTAATTCCTGCAAAATGCTTATACTGAAAAGGAATAATCACAATATTAATACTTGGAGTCTATGGGAAGGTTAAATAAGTACTTTGGGGTTCATAGATGATATAAAAGTAGATTTTGTGAATTTTGCCTCAGAACATAAATGTGAACACTAGGAGACTCTTATGACACTGAAAGATTGAAAAATCTAGCTCTTAAGATGCTAAGTATGAAATCAGATTGATTGAAATTGCTAGAAAAGTAAGTTAACAGGATTTGCCTATTGTGGCATGATCCTACTTATTGAAGAAAGCATCACTTTGCTATTAGAGAAAGACTATAGCATGTTTTTGGAAGCTCACTGGAAGAGAATTGGATTCTATTACTCCCTGAGCTCACTGTCATCTGGTGACATCTATAGCTTGAGGAAAGATTACAGAAGTACCTGATTATTCTTCCTTGTCTACTCTGGTTTAAGAACAGAAGGAGAAAAGGGGGGGGGATGGGAGGATGGAGGAGAGGGAGAGACACAGAGAGAAAGAGACGAAGACAGAGAAGGGAGAGAGAGAGAGCGCAAGAGGAGAAGGCGAGAGAGAAGGGGTTGGGGGTGAGGCTTGACAAGGATGAGAGAGCTTGAATTCAGCATCCTGCTGAGTGAAGAGCTGGCTAGGTCTGTTGGCACTGTTAAATGCCAACTACTACTAATGTCTTAGTAGAATTACTTGTCACTGTAATAGCATATTTTCTCATCATTCTTTTAGAGGTGGTTGTGAGTTAAGACAGTATCACTGAATTATCATCTTGGGAACAATAGTGAAGTTATTAGGATCAGAAAGGGAACAGCTAACAGAAGGGTTTTGTGTGGTACAAACTGTTCCAGAAGGGACCAGACATCAAACTCTGACATTTAGAGTTGTGATTTACTCAGAGCAGATGGATTTCCCTATGTGTCTTTCAGCGAAGTTTTTATGAGTGTATGCCTACTCTTCACCATGGACACTATATATACATAAATATACATATACACATACATATATATATGTATTGGTAAAAGAGTATAAGCCATGTTTATGGATACATTGTGAGGTATCTATTGTCTCTATATTCGCCTTATATTGAGTAGCTGTGATATTATTATTGATTTTGCCTTATCAGTAAGTAAATGTATACCACTGTGACTGATTTCATGTAAATGAGGATACTGATCCATGAGGGTTCATGAATTATAATGGTACGTAACAGGAATATATCCCTGCTGTGAGACAGTTACCCCTAAGATCCTAAGTCAGAGTCTGAGTTGTAGGACTGCAATAGTGGCACTTTTCTGGGAAATTGGACTTGCCAATATGAATATAAGCTGGGGTTTAAAAGCAAGCAAGCCCAAAGAGTGTAAGTAATTACAACACTCAGGCTACATATAATTATCTAGCTTAACAGACATGGTAGAAAATTCGTATATCTATCATCTGATTAAAGGCAAATAGAAAGGAAGCATTTAGAATGGGATCTGGAAAATAAATCAGACGGCCTTGATATCTTTAGTCAATAATTAAGAAATTTAAGTCAAAAGGTGATTAACATGACACGAGAAATTAAAGCAAAGTAAAGAACAAAACAATAAAAATTCAGTATCAATTAAAACTATATTATAAAAACATGAAAGGCAAAATAATTAGAGAAGAAGACAGGAGAGATTAAGGGAAGGAAAAAAGGGAGGGGGAAAGGAAGAAAGGGAGAAGGAGATAAGTAAAAAAGAGAATATGGAAAATTTCTGGTCACTGATTGGCAAGAGAAATCCAACACAATTAAAAGTACAGGTTGGCCTAAATGCTAAAAAGAAAACTTGTGTATTATTAATATAATAAATGACACAAATTATATCAAGGGAAGTGACTACCTTCTCTGAAAAACAGGAAAATTGCAGTAAAGCTGGATAAGTTCCATAACTGTTGGCTCAAATGTTCTACAAAGACATAGGAATTTCTAGCAAAGCCCTTTATTGAGTAGCTATGATAGATTTAACCAAATTTGTTTAATGCAACCCATTTTTCTTAACAGAAGGTATCACATAATGACTAGTGACATATGAGAACCCCAGTGATACTTCCAACTGTAGGTCATTTATGTACTTTAAGAATGTCTACAGCTTATTTAATCATAAAAATCTTTAATTGTTTGCAAGAAAGTAATATACAGATTTTGGGGTAAAAATGGCATGCTAAAAAAGCAACTTCTTTATCAATTTGGCAACTACCAAAATAGCCATCTAAAAGAACTGTAACACTTATACTCTTCTTTATCGACTATCCCAAAGCATTTGTCTCTATTCTAAACTCATGCCTCAATCATATACTGAAAATATATTTAAAAGATCCAAGAATAGTGAGAATGATAGTATTAGGTCAACATAAACACATCATACACAAAACAACATAATACAACAACAAAAACTATTCTCTAATTAAAGCACAACAAAAACTATTCTATAATTAAAGCACAACACCAACATAAAGATGTCAAGAACAACTGATGAAGGGTATGCTATCTTCCAGAGGGACATTTAAAGATTATTTTGAAATTTTATCACAAGACTAGTGGCATAGAAGAACCTCAATAATTCCTTATCTTTTTTTTTTTAAACCCTTACCTTCCGTCTTGGAGTTAATATTGTATATTGGCTCCAAGGCAGAAGAGTGGTAAGGGTAGGCAATGGGGGTCAAGTGACTTGTCCAGGGTCACACAGCTGGGAAGTGTCTGAGGCCAGATTTGAACCTAGGACCTCCCGTCTCTAGGCCTGGTTCTCAATCCACTGAGCTACCCAGCTGCCCCAAATCCTCATCTTTTGTATGACTGGATATATGGATAGATGAATAGACAGATGGATGAATTAAGGATTTAGAAGTTTTGCTTTGTTTTGTTTTGGTTCTTATCTATACTTTTAACTGTATAGAGAACTTCCAGGATATTCTATTAATCCATTACATATTAGCAACTCATAACTTTTGACCTTAATGGCTAGGACAATGTTGACAAACCTATGGCATGTGTGCCAAAGATGGCACACAGACCATTCCCTGTGAGCATGTGTGCTATCATCCACCAGAGTTCGTTATTAGAAAGGCAGAGGGACTCAAGAGGAGCTGATCCTTTCCCCCTATCTACTGTGCCTAACGACTTTTTTCCACATCACTTGCCCCTCTGCCCAGCAGCCCAATGGGAGCCCATACTCTCCCCTCTCTCTCTACCTGGGCTGAGGACATTATTCATTTCACTCATCCATCTGCCCAGTAGTCCAATGGGAGTAAATGTCCAATAAGAAATAGTTATGGCTATATATGTCAAGAGATTGGCTAGAATCCAAAAGTAAAAGCAACATTGTAAGAATGCATCCAGAGTACTTAACATCTATACAATGCCTATTAACATAAACTTTTGGTCTGGTATATATAATGGATGACAACGTTTATAGAAAATGTCCAATCAGAAATTCTATATAATGTTAAAAACACAGAGCTCATGACTTTAAGGAAGCTATAAAAAAAAGGTTTTCTCAGACTACACAATAAACATGCTAAAAATTTACAGAAATATTTTTGTAACAAACAAACTCACTTCACAAAACAATAGTAAAGGCTAATAACAGAAACAAGCCACCAGATTTGTCAAATATAACCCAAAGTGGTATATATTCAGATGCAGCAAATGAAATCCAAGAGTAATTCACAAGTGATTGGATGAGATCTAGAGTGTATTTAAAAGGTGTTCGAGAACCAACCTCTACATGAACTCATTCAATACTACATCGACAAAGATCTATTGACTGAATAGCTGAATAAATTGAATATGTTTATATAAACAGAAGAATTTATACTAGAAATTCATGATTAGGTTACTGTCACCAGGAATTACAGAAAGATTATCCTTAAGGAGACTATACTTACTGATTGATATAGACTATGTAATGAGGTGATGGAAACTTTACAACAGATGCAAAATGCAGATTTAGTATTTACCTGATAGCTAGATATACTAACAAGTGGCCAAAAATATGCCCTACAATTAATACATATTATTTCCTTGTATTACAAATACAAATCTTATAAATATTGGAGAATCCAGTAAATAAACTACAGGAACCTGAGTATCATAGCAGACAGATTTTTTTTTTTTTTTTTGGTCCATAACTGCTCTGGAATGACACTGAGCTATAACAACTTAAGAACGTTTTCAATAGAAGTTGTCATACCAAATATTAATCATTTCTGAGTTTACTGTAACAAAAATTATCAAAATATCTTGAAGAAGAAATTAAAATGACATGAAAAGAGAATGAGGCAGATGTCATCCCTGTCATCCCATCTGTTACTGGAGTTGTCCTACAGATGTTTTCAGTGAGTTTATAGAAGATAAACATACATCACAGAACTTTTGTTTTATTACAAAAAGGCCTTATTTTATCCATCCACAGGTCAGCAGAACATCAAATATATAAGGATAAATTGTAAGATAGTGATTTGTCCTCATTCTATTTCTAGCTTAATATCATAATAGTAATAATAAACCACAGGTTAAAAACTTATGGATGAACAAACACTACTTCAAAAAAAAAACAGGAAAAGAATAACACTTGTTAATCAATTATACAACACTAAACTTAGAAAATGTAATCAATAAGAGATTACCACTAGCGGAACCTATGAAACTGCCATCATTCAAAGATGAAGCCAAAAGGCCCCAATAATTTATGTAGTACCTACTACCTGTCAGGCACTGTGCTAAGCACTTAAAAGTTATTATTTCATTTGAGCTTCACAACATTGCTAGTAGGTAGATGTGATTATCATCCCCATTTAACATGCAAACTGAAGTAATAGAAGTTAAGTGACTGTACAAGATTGCACAGCTAATAAGTGTCTGGCATAGGATTTACATTCAGGTCTTCCTGACTCCCAGGCCAGAGCTCTATGCACTACAGTACCACCCAGCTACCATACAAATCAAACTATGAAAAGAAAAATTTATAGAGCTAAACAGAATAAAAAATTCATCTGCAGGTACAAAAAAATCTAGAATCACAAGGGAAGTAATGAAAAGAAGTTGTGACAAAGGAGTACAGTATATATGGACTTCAAATTATTTTATAATTTACTGAAAAATGAATAGAAAAATTAACTAGTAGAATAAATTTTAAAAATAGGATTCAGAAGCAAATGAATTTAATAAACCAATGTTTACTAAACCTGAAAATATATGTTAATTGTGGAAGGATTCAGAAAAACTACTTGTAAGTTTAGCAGAAATTAAGTTTAGGACATACACAATATAATATGTCAAAATAAGTTCAAAATGAATATTACTCAAAATATTAAAGGCCATATCATGAGAAAGTTAGAAGAGAAACAAAACATACTTTTTACCACTATAGCTAGAAAAGAATTTTTAACTAAAGAAGGTAAGAAATTGTCCTATAAAATAATTCTGGTTACATAAAATTTAAAAGTTTTTGTATGAACAAAGAACTAGGATAAGACAGGAAAAGGTTAAATGGGGGAGCCTTTTTGCATCAAATATGTTTGATAAAGGTCTGAAATACAAGATACACAGAAAGGGGAAGTTAAGTGGGTCAGTGGCTAGTTCGTGTGCAGATGGGAGGTTCTATGTTCAAATGTGACCTCAGACACATCCTAGCTGAGTGACCCTGGACAAGTCACTTAACCCTAATTGTTCTGCTTTGGAACTGATACTTTGTATTGGTTCTAAAACAAAAGATAAGGTGTTTTTTAAGAAAAAAAAACAGAGAACAAATACAAATATATATTACTAAAGGCAACCCCCAATGAATAAGTAGTTAATGTATTTGAACAAAATCTGCAAAATCCCACAGGAATTGCAAAATACTGACAACCATTGCAAATAATAAAGGACAAGTAAATCAAAACAATTTTTAGGTTTCATCTACAAAATTGAAAAAAATGTGATAAAATATGGGAATAATTAATAATTGAGAGGCTATTTTTTAAAAGGCATATTAGTAAGTTGGTGGAGGTATGAATTGATCCAAAGATTCTAAAGAGTGATTTGGAATTATGACAAGAGAGTGACTAAAATGCCCATACCTTTTGGATCAAAGATATCAAAACTAAAAGTATAATTTAAGGAGGTTAAAGGCAGAAAGGTTCTATGTACATCAAAACATTTATAGTAACTTTTTTGGAGTAGCTAAAAATTAGAAACAAAGCAGATGCCCAATGATTGGGGAATGTAATTATAGTGAGTAAGCTTGTCTTAAAATAAGATATGAGGAAATGCACCTTCCTTCTTTCATTAATGTTAGGGGATTACTTGGATAATTTTGCTGAATAGCTTTCTTTGGTCTCTTTGCATTTTTTGTTACTAGTTTGCTGGGTGGGAAAGAAAAGAGGGATATATCTAAAAATGAAATTGATAAAAAAATAAAAGGTTAAAAACAAAAACTTAAAACTAAAGAAAATGAAGTTAGTCTTAGAGGAATGAAAGCAGTTTAAAGTCAATGGCCTTCTATTTCATTATGTAACTGAACTTATGGTCTTCCACCATAGGAGAGGCATCAGTAAAGTTTGAATTAATTATCTAGGAGACCACCAAATCCCTGAAATCTTCCATTATAGGAATCACAAAACCAGGTGTCTTAATTTGCCAAAGTGGCAGGAGGGATTCTGGATAGGTGGAAGTCAAGGAATGTGACATGTAGGGGTTAAGGTAAAACCGTGGCCAGTTGGAGGATCTTGGGGGAGAGTTTAGATGGAGCTTAAAAAGCCAGTGTGAAGTGGGCTTGCTCTCCCTGCCATTTTTTGGGCTTGAGAAAGGAGCTTTCTTACTATCAGGCTGGTGCTTATCTATGTAAGCCATCTCTGGCAAGCCAGGCCTGCCAAATTCAGGAAATACAACTTCCAGCGCCTGCTGGGGACTTACATTAAATTAAAAAGGCTGAAAAGCTTATTTTTCTCTTTCTTTCTCTTTACTAATAACTACTTGTAATTTAGTATAAAGTCTCCAAGATTCATTTTTATTCATAACAATTATAATGTAATACAGTGATTCCCGAAGTGGGTGCTGCAGCAATCCAGGGGAGCGGTGATGGCCACAGGTCCATTTGGGGGCAGTGAATAACTGTAAGGGGCGGTGATAGTATGTGACGGGGGCGCTAAGTAATACTTTTTCTGGAAAGGGGGTGGTAGGCCAAAAAAGTTTGGGAACTACTGATGTAATTAGCTAAAATTTTTATAGCACTTCCTACATACCAGGTACTTAGCTGAGCACTTTACAATTATTATCTCATTTGATCCTCCCAAAGATGTGGATGCTATTACAATCCCCATTTTATAGATAAGGAAACTTGAGCAAATAGAGGTTAAATAACTTGTCAGGTTCACATAACTAGCTTGAGGTCTGAAAGGACCTCACATTTTTCTGATTCTAGACATAGTATGCTATCCATTGTGCAATCCAGCTGCCTCAGAACTTCTTTTTTTAAAGAATGTTTTTGGGGCAGCTGGGTAACTCAGTGGATTGAGTGTCAGGCCTAGAGATGGGAAGTCCCAGGTTCAAATCTGGCCTCAGACACTTCACAGCTGTGTTACCCTGGACAAGTCACTTGACCCCCATTGCCCACCCTTACCACTCTTCCACCTAGGAGCCAGTACACAGAAGTTAAGGGTTTTAAAAAAAAAGAATGTTTTTATTATACTTTTTTCAATCACATATAAAAACAATTTTAAACATATTTTTTAACCCTGACCACCTGTCATAGAATCAATACTAAGTATAGGTTCCAAGGCAGAAAAGTGAAAAGGACTGGGCAATTAGGGTTCAGTGACTTGCTCAGGGTCACATAGCTAGGAAGTGTTGAGGCCAAATTTGAACCCAGACCCTCCAGTTTCCAGGTCTAGCTCTCTATCCATTGAATTACCTACCTGTCCATTAGCATTTGTCTTTTATTGAGTTTCAAATTCTTTCTTTCCCTTTCCTCCTACATCTTTGAGAAGGCAAGCACTTTGATATGGATTATATATGAGCAGTAATACAAAATATATTTCCATATTAGCTATGTTGCAAAAGAAAACAAACAAAAAGATAGGGGGCAATTATTAAGAGTTATTTTGCACAATTATATGACAATCTATGTGAGATGGACAAATATTTATAAAAATATAAATTGTTCAGATTAACAAAAGAGGAAAAGAATACTTAAATAATCCCATATCAGAAAAAGAAATTGAACAAATCATTAAGGAACTCCCTAAGAAAAAATCCCCAGTGCAAGACGGATTCACAAGTGAATTCTTTCAAATATTTAAATTACAACTAATCCCAATTCCATACAAATTATTTGACAAAATAAGCAAAGAAGGAATCTTGTCAAATTCTTTTTATGACACAAATATGGTACTGATTCCAAAGCCAGGCAGACCAAAAACCGAGAAAGAAAACTACAAACCAATCTCCTTAATGAACACATATGCAAAAATCTTAAATAAACACTAGCAAAAAAGACTAAAGCATGCTATCACAAGGATTATTCACTATGACCAGGTGGGATTTATACTAGGAATGCAAGGATGGTTTATTATTAGGAAAACCATCCACATAATTGACCATATCAATAACCAAGCCAACAGAAATCACATAATTATCTCAATAGATGCAGAAGACAAAATACGACACCCATTCCTATTAAAAACACTTGTAAGTATAGGAATAGAAGGACCCTTCAACAAAATAATAAACAGTATATATTTAAAATCATCAGCAAGTATCATCTGCAATGGGGACAAGTTAGAAGCCTTCCCAATAAGATCAGGAGTGAAGCAAGGATGCCCATTATCACCTCTATTATTTAATATTGTACTAGAAACACTAGTGATAGCAATTAGAGAAGAAAAAGAAATTGAAGGGAATAAAATAGGCAATGAGGAAAGTAAACTATCATTCTTTGGAGACGATATGATGGCATACTTAAAGAAGCCTAGAAATCAGCCTAAAAAGCTAGTGGAAATAATTAACAACTTTAGCAAAGTTGCAGGGTACAAAATAAATGCAAATAAATCATCAGCATTTCTATATATTTCCAACAAACATATTTTTGTTGGAAATAAAAAAAGACTTCCATTTAAAATCATTCAAGAAAATATAAAATATTTAGGAATATATTTGACAAGACAAACACAGGAATTATATGAACTCAATTACAAAATGCTTTTCACACAATTAAAACTAATTGGCAAAACATCCATTGCTCCTGGGTAGGACAAACTAATATAATAAAAATGACAATCCTAACCAATTTAATTTACATATTCAGTGCCATACCTATCAAATTCCCAAGAAAGTTTTTTTATAGAATTAGAAAAAACTATAACAAAGTTCATCTGGAAGAACAAAAGATCAAGAATATCAAGGGGAAATAATGAAAAAAAAATGTAGTACCAGACCTTAAACTGTACTATAAAGCAGTGGTCATCAAAACAATATGGTACTGGCTAAGAGACAGAAGGACAGATCAATGAAACAGACTAGGGGTAAATAACCTCAGCAAGCTAGTATCCAATAAATCAAAAGATCCCAGCTTTTAGGACAATAACTCACTATTTGACAAAAACTGCTGCGAAAATTGGAAAACAGTATGGGAAAATTTAGGTTTAGATCAACATCTCACACCCTATATACCAAGATAAATTCAAATTGGATAAATGACAAATATAAAGAGGGAAATCATAAATAAATTAGGTGAACATAGATTAGTATACCTGTCAGATCTATGGGAAGGGAAGGAATTTAAGACCAAGTAAAAGATAGTGAATATTACAATGTGTAAAATGAATGATTTTGAATATATTAAATTAAAAAGGTTTTGTACAAATAAAACCATTGCAACCAAAATTAAAAGGAAAACAACAAACTGGGAAAACATTTTTAAAGCAAAATTCTCTGACGAAGGCTTAATTTCCCAAATATATAAAGAACTAAGTCAAATTTACCAAAAAATCAAGCCATTCCCCAACTGATAGTCAAGGGATATGAATAAGCAGTTTTCAGATGAAGAATCAAAACTATCATTACATGAAAAAATGTTCCAAATCCCTCCTAGGTTAGAGAAATATAAATCAAAACAACTGAGGTACCACCTCACACCTTAGTAGATTCGCCAATATGGCAGCAAAGGAAAGTGACAAATGTTGGAGGGGATGTGGCACAACTGGAACACTAATACATTGCTGGTGGAGTTGTGAATTTATCCAATCATTCTGGAAGGCAATTTGAAATTATGCCCAAAGGGCTTTTAAAGAATGCTGCCCTTTGAGCCAGTCATACCACTACTGGGTTTGTACCCCAAAGAGATAATAAGGAAAAATACTTGTACAAATTATTTATTGCTGTGCTTTTTATAGTGTCAAAAAATTGGAAAATGAGGGGGTGTCCCTTGACTGGGGAATGACTGAACAAATTGTAGTATCTGATGGTGATGGAATACTATTGTGCTTTAAAGAATGATGAACTGGAGGATTTCTATGTGAACTGGAAAGACCTTCATGAATTGATGTGTAGTGAAATAAGCAGAACCAGGAGAACATTACACTGTGACACAATCAAATGTAATGGACTTCTTTACTGTTAGCAAGACAAAGATCCAGGACAATCCCAAGGGACTTTTGAGAAAGAACGTTATCCACATCCAAAGAAATAACTGTGGGAGTAGAAACTCAGAAGAAAAACATAAGATTGACTACATGGTTCGATGGATATATGACTGGTGTTTTGGCTTTAGAAGAACTCTATTACAAATATGAACAATATGGAAATAGGTTTTGAACAATGACATATGTATAATTCAGTGGAATTGCTTTTCAGCTTCGGGAGTGGGGAGGGAAAAGGGAAGGGAAAGAACATGAATCTTGTAAAAATGGAAAAATATTCTAAGTAAATTTAAAAAAAAGATAGCTCCAGAGTATGGATGAATCGGTGTAAGTCAATCACTGCTACTAGAAAAAAATAATCTCAGTGGAATGCCCAACTAGATGATCTGAGGCTAAGATCATCATTTTTGGATTGGGAAGATTATAAATTAAAATAATTGTACTGATTTCTGCTACTTTATAATATTTGCATTTGGTAATATAAAATGAAGACCCAAAGAAACTGACAAGAAATATATTAATAAAATTCTTTAAAAAAAGATAAAGTTAAAAAGTGTTTTCAGACTATCTTTCTTTGTAGGTTAATAGCATTTTTCATTATGAGTCCTTCAGAATTGTCTTTGATCTGCCTCATTTCTAAGAACACAATTCAGCTCAACTAATTTCAACATAAAAGTGATGAAGAGTCACAGGGATAAATAACTTGGGTTACTTGTGCAATAAGTTGACTGTGATTTTAAAAGTGATAGTATATGTAGTTAAGATTTCAGTAAAGCTACAGGTTTGAAAAGGGCAAAAACAAAGACAATGAGAATTAAAAGGAAAAAAAGTTCAGCTATAAAGGAAACATTACACACCTAAAATGTGACTGAGGCTTGAGTAGTTCAACTGTATATGAAAAGGCCACGTAGACAAGTAACTTGTCACTTAGGCACAGGCCACTACCATTCCTTTATCATCTCCACTACCAAAGACATAAGAATCTACAAAAAATGGGGAGTGTAACCTGGGCAATCATAAATAAAAGTGAAGTCCACACTTGGGGAAGTCACCTCTGAACCAGTAGTATTGATAAATAAGAGAAGCTATAACATATCCTACCTCTTGAGGTGAGAAATCTTAGAAACCAAGATTCTAAGGAAGTTCAAGATGAGAGAGACTTCTATTTATTCTGAGTTATGGGTTGTTGACCTTATTAAAAAAAAACACTGTAACCTTCCAGCTAAAAAGAATATAGTAATAGCCTACAGACCAGCAACTAGAGATGGAAAGAATGATGCTGTCCAGTAGGTTGATCAAATAGTAGAGAATCTTCTCCTATAAAAAGCTCAGTTCATTATAGAAGCAGCAGCTCAGTGGCAGGGCTATGTGATACCATTAGGCAATAACTTCCAGGGGTCAAGCAACATGTTGGCCGAGTCTACCAGCAGCTAAGTCACACAGTCAAGCAATTTCTTGACACAGCCTAGCAGCAGACTGACCTTGTTCATCTAGGACTCGATGCCCTGCAAGGAGTGAGTCCAGCCAAACAATGCAGCAACATGTGCATTACTAAATCCTTATCCCATTTGAGAACTTTTGTGAGTTATTCAGGGAAAGAAAGATCATTGAAATGCTACTCTTCTAGTTATGAGCCCTCTACACGTGTCTCATTATCACTGTTATTTGACTTTGTTCTGCCACTGGACTTTGATGACTTTGAAAGAGAGAGTAGGGCTGACAACTTTGCAACTCTGCCCCACTTAAATCCAATTTACACCCAAGTCAAGACATCACTGTCTGATGAACAATGAATAACAAACAACAATCTGTGTATTTGTGGGAGAGTATACTTTAACTTTTTGGAGAAATGCTTTGCAACTACTGATCTTGTTATGCCATCTGAGCAAATACTTTTTTCTAAAGTGCTGACTGAGGCTAACTGGCTGATTGTTCAAAAAAATTATTATTTAATCCTTACCTCCTGTCTTAGAATTGATACTGAATATCAATAATATTATAATATAATAATCAATAAAAGTTTAAATAATATAATAATCAATAAAAGTTTAAAGGCAAACAAATGTAAAGTGCTAGGCAACTGGAGTAATTAACTTGCCCAGGGTCATACAGCAAGTAAGTGTTTGTGAGGCTGAATTTGCAAACTCAGGAAAATAAGTCTTCCTGACTCCAGGTCTGGCATTCTATCCACTAAGCCACTTCACTGCCTGGATTCAGGAGGACCTGAATTCAAGTCCATCCCGAGACACTAGCTTTTACTATATACTACTTACTAGCTTTTAAATCACTTAACCATTACTCTTGGCCTCAGTTACTCATCTGTAAAATGAAATAAGAGAAGGAAATGGCAAATCACTCCAGTAATTTTGCCAAGAAAATTTGAGATAGGATCAAGAAATGAGACTGGAAATGACTGAACATTTCCTGACTTCAATGACAATACACCAGGGGTCGGCAACGTATGGCTCTTTCTGCAGGAGCCATAAAATCAATTTTTTTCAGGTGCTGTTACAGGAGTGCGCACTGTGAGCACTATACAGCTCTCATGAAATTACATTTTAAAAAATGTGGCGTTTATGGCTCTCACAGCCAAAAAGGTTGCTGACCCCTGTACACTGTACTACCTAGCTGCCCCTATATACAAAATAAATATAAAAGAGAGGAAAAAGCAGAGCATTTATAATTAAGGTTTTAGGGAAGGAGAGTACTAAGAATTGGAAAGATAAGGGAAGTCATTTTCTGAAAGTAGGATTTGAGTTCATTTTGAAGGAAGAGCTTTCCATGTAGAAGAGGTAAGAAGAGAATACCTTCCAAGCACAGGCAGTGATCAAAACAAATGCCTAAAGGAGAAGGAAGATAAAATGGATTTGATGAGAAGAACACAGAGAAAGTAATTTTGTTTAGATCACAATTTGGTTGGAAGGGGAGTAATATACAGTAAGTGAGGCTGGAAAGTGAGGTTGGGCTTGATTGTAAAATTTTTTAAAAGCTATAAATAGAGGAGTTTATATTTTGTTCCAGTGGTAGTGAATTACTATTACCTATGCCTTTCAGATACCAGAAAAATATGACAGAAACTATGTGACTTACTGACACTTGTGCCTCCAAAGGAAGACAATAATTAAAACTCACAAATATATTAATAATGTCAAATGCTAGTGAATACAGCACATATCATTAGGATGTCATCCAGGGAATTTAATTTTTTAAAAGGTGAACATTTATTGACAACTCAATCATAAAGAACATTATTTTTATTCATCAATCTAAGGAAACCCAAACTCAACTCAATTTTTTAAATGAGCAATTATGCTACAATTAAAATACAAATTTTAAAATATGATACAAAAATTTATTTTTATTTTGACATGACCTTGTGCCTGGGCACTCTCAGTAAGCCCTGTATGTCCATCAATGCACACTACTATCAAAGTACTCATTTATAATGCTTATCTATCCTTTCTTTCCCTGTTTCCATGAGGTTTTCCAGAAACTTTTGATTAAAAAAAAGACATTACCTAGAAAAAGAAAGGTATAATGCTAGTTATTTAAAAACCAAACTAAACCATAAATTACACAGGTGTTATTTCATTCTCCTTACAAAGCTTGATTAAAAAAAAAACACAGATAATGGTTTATTTTTTCCGCACAACATCCTGGGCCACCAGGTACTGATATAATCCAAAATCCAAGGAAGAGTGAGTGGCTTTCCAGTTAATGGAAAGGATCCATAGGGATATTTAATTAAATTACTGCTCTAAAAGGATGCCTTTCAGTATAAGGCAAAGTAAGCAATATATTTTACACATATTTGCTTTAGGATTTGTGACTCAATATATCTGGAGAAGATTTAATGATACTAAAAATAGATGCTGTGACATGATTAATCTTTCAAAGAATTACCAAGCATTTATTAAGCTCCTTTTATGTGTCAGGCACTTTGCTAGGCATACAAAGACAAAAAAATAAAATAATTCCTGCTCACAAGGATTTTATGTTAATGTGAAGGAGGTCAACATGTACACATATAAATTCAAAATACATCTGAAACACCCTTTATATATAAAGTAAAAAAAATAGGTAATAAAGGGTTGACTAGCAGCTGGGAGGGATCAAGAATTAATCATTCAGCAAGGAAAGGGGATGAGTATTCCTTCTCATTTATTCATTAATTTATTATCATTAGGCACCTACTACATAACAGGCACTGTCCTAAATAATATACAAATATATCACTTGATCCTCATATCAACTCTGAGAGGCAGATGCAATTATTATCCTCATTTTACAGTCAAGGAAACTGAGGCAGGTTAACCGATTTTCCCAATGTTTCACAAACTAGTGTCTACTTTATTTGCCACTGTACAACCTAGTTGCCTACATACTATGCATTTATTGAACACCTGCTATATGGCAGGTATTGGACTATGCACTAGAGATACAGAAATAAAAATTAAATAAGTTTTTGCTCTTAAGAAGCTTACTTTTTCTATTGGGAGAGACAACATGTACACATAATATGTAAGAAACACAACACTGACATAAGGTAGACTTGAGTGGAAAGCTGTAAGAAGCTGAGGGACACTGGAGAGGAGTCCTGAAAAACAGTAGGGATTCCAAAAGGCAGATATGAAAAAAGAAAAAGAAAAGCATTCTAGGCATTAGGTATGGTTAGTATAAAGACATGGGGGTGGGAGAAGGCACTCCATTTTCAAGGAACAGAAAGTAAGCCAATATGGACGAATGTTTGTTGAGGGCAGTAATGTAAAAACAGGCAGAAAAAAGTATAGGTCAGGTCAGGTTGTGAAGAGTTTTAAATGCCAAATAGAAGTTTATATTTGATCTTAGAAGAAAAACTTTAAAAAGGGGGGGGTGTGACATAAGAAAGTCACATTGTTAGATGAGTGGAAGATAGGCTGGAATAGAGTGTGTGTAGACTGGAACTTGAGGCAGGGAGTATAACCAGTATGTTCTTGGAAATGTCTAAGCAAGAATTGGAGCAGCTAGATGGTGCAGTGAATGGAGAGTTGGGTTTGGAATCATGAACACCTGAGTTCAAATCCACCCTCAGAAACTTCCTGTTTGTATGATCTTGGATCAGCCACTTAACTTCTGTTTGCCACTGGGAAAGAAATGGCAAACAACTTCAGTATCTTTGCCAAGAAAACTCCATGGGCAGATATCCACATGATCATGTAGAGTTGGATATGACTGAACAATAGGCAAGATAATGTCCTGAACTGTGGTGGTAGTGTGAGGGGAGAGAAGGAGATAGGAGTAAGAGATGTAGAATCAGTAAAACTAGGTTAGGCAATTTATAGGAAATGTGAGTTTAGAGAGTGCGAGGAGTAAGGATAATGCCAAGATAGAAAACCTGAGTGATCAGAAGGAAGGTGGTGCACTCAACAGTCATAGAGAAGTTTGGAAGAGAAGAGTTGGGGAGGGGTTCTGTTTTGACCATGAGATTTGACAGTTAGAAGATAACTGAAAACTTTGGGGAGTTGCAGCTGTTTTATGAGCCATTTTACAGAAGGCTAAGAAAAGAGTGAGAGGAGGGTAAGTGCTAGCATAAAGTGTAGATGGTTTAATTAAAAGAATTTAGCTGAGAAAGAGGAGAGAATATAGTAAAAGAACCAGTGAGGATGGTGTTATCCAGCCAATTAAAAAAATTTTTTTTAAGATGGTGAGGGGAGACATGATAGGGACATGTTTGTATCCAGCAAGGAAGGAACTAAAAAAAGAGAGCGACAGAAGATTAGAGAAAGAACAGGTGATCCTGGGAGCAATTTACTGAGGAAAACAGGAGAGAACAGAAGGTCTAATGTTGAAAATAAAGTTTAAGCTGAGCTTTGAAGGAATCTAAGGATTCTAAGAGATGGAGGTTAAGAGGGAGTACTCTAGGCATAAGGGCACAGCCTGTGTAAAGACACAGATATAAATCAAGAAAATGAATGAAGAATGTTCAAATAAAAAGATTAATCTATAAAAGCATCTGCCCACTCAAACCACCATATGGGACATTTATTTTAAAAAGAACATCTGTAGTATACTTCCTGATATTTTTTGTAAGCCTTTAAAGCATGGGGATTGACTGAGTTCAGCAATTCCACTCCATATAATCTGTTCTAATTGCTTTCAAATCTCTCTTTATTCCTTCTTGTCTTATAGCCTGTACTTTCTTCTGATTGTCATATATTCATTCTATCTTCTAGTCCACTTACTATCTACTTTGGCTCTATTTTTTCTTTTGTGTGTTCCATATACATGTTTATAAACCTTTGATTTCAATACTAACTTTATTTACACTTCACCTTATTAACCTCTATTGTGTCTGCAATATATTATGTGCAAAGAAAATTAAAGAAAACAGCAAAAGAATGAACAATGAAGGTTTAAAAAAGGTATTGTAGATTTCAGACAACCTAAGTAATACACTAATTAGAAGTGGAAAATTTAATAGAAAGGAAAATTTGTATATCTAGATATTTTAGACATAAAGGTGACTTTTGATCATTTTATTGGCATAAAAACACATTAAGAACTAGGAAGAAAAATAGTTTAAAGGTATTTTAAAAAATCTCATCTAGAGTACAATAAAGAGGGGAGTCAATAGTAACTCTGTAATTTATTCTATTATGTACATTATATCATTTACTTTATTTACTGATTATGATCACTTGTATAACACAGAAAGTAAAACCTCGATACAAATGATTGATAGAAATAGAACTTATATCTAAAAGACAAAATGAGAGGATTGTGTCCACCAAATACTTTGCATGAAAAGGTTAAAAAATATAAAATAGTTATGAATGTGACTAAATTTATTTGCCTCTCAACTGCTTTCAATTCTTGACTTTCATGTACATTCTAATTTTGTTTCTGTCACCTTGAATAATTTCCTAAGAACACTGCTGGTTTCTAGATTTAAATGGTCAATTATCAAAAAGAAGCACCCTAAAGTCCTCTAGAAATATCAGGGATATTTCTTGTGCACTACGAGAAGATTGTCCCGACTGGAACTTTATGGCCTAATATGATATGACAAAATGTCCCCTGAGCCCACCTCTTGGGGCTTTATATTGTAAGATTGTGGGGGCTGACTTCTGAATTAGAATCGGAGTGGAAAAGGACCTTAGAAGACCATCCAACCCAACCTTCCATTAGGAAAACATGCTCTTGCAATGGTATTCAACATATGACTTACATCATATATCAAACAAAGAATCACAGGAATTTAGAGTTGGAACCTTATAGATCATCTAGTTCTACTTCCTGAAAACTGAGGAACAGTTAACTTAGATGAAAGACCATGGAGTAATGATGGCCCCCAAAGAAGAGATAAGAAAATACAGCCCCCTCCTTTCTTTGTGGAGATATGGGGCCTGGAGGAAAGAGAGAAGGAAGAATATTGCATATATTGTCAGATTTGGTTGTGGTATTGGTTAAACTGCTTTTTTGTCCTCTCTTTTAAACTCTTGGCTACAAAGGATGGCAGTGGTGGGTAAGGGAAGCATACTAATTTGGAAAGTACAGTGATATAAAAATAAAACGTATCATTAAAAATTTTAAGTCACAATCAAGTTAGGATAGAAATATAAAATACATTTAATACAAAATATATCAATCATTTAAATTTATTTCTAAAATAATTCAAAAGATATTTTAGAATCTTAAAGTACCTTAGGGCTATTATTGTGAACATAATCACTGTACAGTATTATAACTCTCATGAGTACAGGAGATGGGGCTAACTTTTGTACTGACTAATGTATATCCTAATAGTTGTTTTCTTTATTTTCTTCTTTTTTTAAAAACCCTTACCTATGGTCTTGGAATTCATACTAGTATCAGTTCCAAGGCAATAAGGGCTAAGCATTTGGTGTTAAGCAAATTGCCCAGGGTATGGAAGTGTGTGAACACAGACCTTCCCATCTCCAGCTTAGCTCTCTGTCCACTAAGCTACCTAGCTGCCTTGGATAGTTGTTTTCTTGAAGAAATCCTAGAGATTTATGTAACTTATTTACATTGTCATTTGTCCCTTTCTGATGAAAACAAATATAAATTGTACCCCACTTGGTCCCAAAGAAATCTGGTTATTTGAGCTTTCTGGCTGTCTGAAGTGAGAATTACCTACAATGTTGCCTATTGTCAAGTCAGCAAACTTGTATTAAGTATATATTATGTTCTTGGTCCTTTATTAAATGCTGGGGACATAAAAAACTAATAAATAAATAACTGGTACCTCCTCTCATATTCAAACAACTGGGTGAAAACAGATAAACACAGGATAAATCGAAGATCCTCTCAGAAGGAGGGTGCTGGGATTAAAGGAGACCTAGAAAAGGTTTCTTTTTTTTATGTTGGCATATCTTAATTTTATTTTTTAGAAAAAATTTTTTTTCATGGTTCCATAATTCATGTTCTTATTCTTCCCCCCTCAACTCCCCCTTCCTGTAGCTGACGCACAATTCCACTGGTTTCTTCATGTGTCATTGATCAAGAGTTATTTCCATATTACTGATAGTTGTACTAGGGTGGTCATTTAGGGTTTACTTCCCAAATCATATCCGCATCAACCCATGCATTCAAGCAGTTGTTTTTCTTCTGTGTTTCGACTCCTGTACTTCTTCCTCTGAATGTGGGTAGCGTACTTTTCCATAAATCCCTCAGAATGGACATTGCATTACTGTTAGTACAGAAGTCCATTACTTTTGATTTTACCACAGTGTATCCGTCTCTGTGTACAATGTTCTCCTGGTTCTGCTCCTTTTACTCTGCATCAATTGCTGGAGGTCATTCCAGTTCACATGGAATTCCTCCAGTTTATTATTCCTTTGAGCACAATAGTATTCCATCACCAACAGATACCACAATTTGTTCAGCCATTCACCAACTGACGGGCATACCCTCATTTTCCAGTTTTTTGCTACTACAAAGAATGTGGCTATAAATATTTTCATACATGTCTTTTTCCCAGTTGTCTCTTTGGGGTACAAACCCAGCAATGGTATGGTTGGATCAAAGGTCAGGCAATCTTTTAGCGCCCTTTGAGCATAGTTCCAAATTGCCATCCAGAATGTTTGAATCAATTCACAAATCCACCAGCACTGCATTAATGTCCTAGGAAATGTTTCTTGAAGAAGGCAAAGAGATAATGATTCTTGATGACAGAAGATTAAAAACCTCAGATGAACTTGAAGATTGAGATCTGCACCTTTGCTGTACCCAGCACAGAATATCTAATTTCTCTAGTTTCATTCCACCATCACTCCCACTCCGACAAAAAACAAAGTAAGTATAATCAACAGAATTCCTCAACTAAATCTGTCCCATGAAGTCTTTTGAGTTCAAATCCTGCCTCAGACACTTAATACTTGTATAATCCTGGGAAAGTTACTTAACTTCTCTCAGATTTGGTATCTTCATCTGTAAAATGGGGATAACAAAATCACCTACCTCACAGTGTTGTTGTGAGGATTAAATGAGATACATATATATGCATATATGCCTAAACAAATATAAATATATATATATATATATCAATAGGTTAAACTCAAATGGAAACAAATCTCAGATTGAGTTAAACACAAATTAATATTATATGTGTTGTATAGTATTTTTATTTATTTCATTAAACATTTTCCAATTACATGTTCAGAGCTATTTGGAGGCTGCTTGTGGTCTGCAAGTTTGATACTTCTGATATAAAGCACTATAGAAATGGTAGGTACTGTTATTATCTACCCAGATGATATAATTACTTTGTCTAGTTGTTTTCTTTGTCTTGTTCACAATGCTACTGTTGTTGATTGTTTCCCTTATGTTCAATTCTTTGTCATTCTATTAAGGGATTTTTCTTAGCTATTTCCATAACCCAGCTCATTTTATAGAAGAAGAAACTGAGGTAAGCAGGGATTAAGAGGCATGCCCAGGGTCACATAGTTAATAAGTGTCTGAGGCCAGCTTTGAACCTAGTAAGGTAAGTCCCACTGACTCCAGGCTTAGTATTCTGTCCACTACTCACATTGAATTAAAGTTATTTTATATGTTGTATTTTCTCCTATTACACTTCAAAATCTTCCTGACTCTAGGTCAGACACTCTATCCACTGTGCTACCTGGCTGTCCTTTTCTGGGGCCTAGTAACCTTTAGGTAATCCATGATTTGCTATGGTTCCATCCATAGCTTCATACAGATGATCACACAGGAATGCAGATGTGCCTATGCAAACCAAATAAACAATACATTTCCATCCTTTAAACCTAAAGACTTCCTTCCTTCAACTTAAACATAGACAGGAAGGAGTTAGGTTTGAGTAATACAGATAAGAGTTATATCTACTTCATTCAGTTAATTGTTATAGGAGAAATTTTCTATGAATAGATATTAGATACAGAAGCACTTCCAAATGGAAAACCTGAGAAAAATATGGAAGCAACTTAGAGTAAAGATGGCTCCATTTGTGGGACAGACTAGTTTTCTGATCTTACATGTAGAGCAGACAAGCTAATAATGTTAGTCCATTAACCTTAATTTGATCCATATAATGGAATACATCTTTTAAATAAATAATGGTAGAATGTGATGTAAAGGAAAAAGTTAATCAAAAGTCAATTCTACTGTTGATTTTGCTTTAAAGTTAAAACAAAAGAAAATAAGTACATCATTCCTAAAGTCATCACTAGTATTTTTTTTTCCCCTAAGAAACCTGAAGTTTAGAAAGGTCAAGTCATATGGCTGATGTGTCAGATAAGGGATGCAAACCTAGGTCTTCCTGCCTTTAAATCTGGTACTCTGTCCAGTATGCCATGTAGTAATAAATTAATGTTGACTGTGGATAAATATAAATAACTATGTAGACTGAATTTTAATAATACTACATTTTCATAATATTTCAAGATTAATATTTCCTACTCTATATAAATCATTACCATGCTCCTTAGACTCCACACTGGAGTACCTCAAGGATGTCAAAACAGTAATTGTGCAATGGAAGATTTGTATACTTTGATTGATATTTGGATATGTAAATCAACATATCTGAAACTGAGCTTTTATCTGCCTTCTCCCTCACCTCATTTTAACTTACCTATTACATTAAGGGTCCTAACATCCTCTGAATCACCAACCTCAAAAAACATGTATTATCCTAGATTCCTTACTCTTACTCTCCTATCCATCAGTTGTCAAGTCTTGTCATTTCCACTTTCCTAACATCTCTTGTATATACCCCCTTTTCTGTGACAATGCCACCATTTTAGTGATGATCCTTATCATCTCCTGCTTAGACTATTGCAATAAGGTTCTGTGTGACTCTTTCCTACCTTTCCAGTCTTTTTATACATTATTCCACTCCACCTATTTTGCCTTATACTGGCAAAGGCTTTGCTCCTCTTCACACAGGACACTTCACCTCTGACTCCAAGCGTTTTCACTGACGTTGTCTCCCATAACTAGAATACCCTCCTCATCTCTGCTTTCTAGCATATTTTTTCTTTCTTGAAATTTCATTTTCTTTAAGACTTTCCAAGTCCTCCTTAAACTTCTCTTAGTGCATTATCTCTGAGACTACTCCCAATTTATTATGTATATTTACATATGATATATACATATATATATATATAATTTGTATATACAGAGTTGTCTACTTGTTTTCTCTCTTATATATAATATGAGCCCTTTCAGAGCAGGTGTTATTTTTTTGGTTGATCTTTGTATCTCCAGAATTTAGTATAGTGCCTGAACCATAGTAGGTGCTTAATAAATGCTAGCTAACTATACAGATTTTTCTCTCTAAAGTAAAAGTTGATGTTTCTCCTAGCATTCAGAGAAGGCACACAGTATGGTTATTAATGAACTGGTGGTGCTTATTAATTTTTATTACTTTCATTTTCAGTTCATTTTCAGCATCAACAAACTTGAGAGTTAAGGAGTTAGGAAAAGGACAATTTTATATTGTCCAAACAGCATATCTACCATGAAGATCTCAAAACCCCACCCCCATAGCATTATAGAAACTTTTGTTCCCTTTTGGAAATAGAAAAGTCAATTCCTAAAATGTGGTGATTAATTTAAAAGGGAGTGGTTACTTCTAAGAATGGAAACATGAGGCACAGCGCCTCTACCACAAGAGATAAGAAAAATCATGAACTGGTTTCTTAAGCATGAAATCAAATTCTTCTTTTACTTGACAAACCTGGATCCCTTTTTTCCTCCTATGATTCTCTTCTATCTGGCTCTATTGCTGCATTGTTTCGATAACCAAAAATGGTCCTCAGAAATCTTACCTCAGGTCACATACTTTCTACAGTTAAAAATATTATTTAAACCAACTCCTTTGTAATTAAGAATATAGTGGTCACACATAACTGTGGCTTATCAACAAGCCTGAAACACCAAAAGAAACTCTGATGAGTGAAACAAATATTTAAAAGCAAGCTACATCCATTCTGGAATGGAACATCCCTGACATAGCTGTATAGAAGTAGTTGCATGATAGAAAAGTGGTTGCCAGGCAACTTATCCAAGTTCAGAAGAATCTAAGCACTGATAATGAATCTGAACTATAGTTTGGCATCTGTATATGAAATATTTCAGTCAACTCTCATATCTGTTCATAGACTACTCAAAAGAGGATGTATCTCTAAAAGTCAGACCAAATGCAATAAGATACCAATTCAAGGAACTATATTAATTTTCCTCTATTGAATTTACTACTGATAATATCTTTGAATGTCTCTATACCTGTTTAGAAATCTAGTAGGTTTCAAGTATGAAGGTCTACACTTAAAATATCTACTTAAATATATAAGAATGTAAAGTGCTTTTTTTTCTATACAAGGTAATTCCCTTAAGCAACTCTCATCATCAAAACATCTCTGAAATGGTCTGTGTATTAAAATTCACATGAATTCCCTTGAAAACTATCTTTAAATTTTTTTCAGCTCATATTTTTATGATTATGATGGTAGCAAAAAAAACAACCCCAAAACAGAGAAAGATGTCTGCCATGGAGCAAGGGAAAAAAAAGTAATACATTGGGAAAGAGTATAACGATTTTGGTGTGTGTGGTATGAATGTGAAATATTGCTCTGCTGAATTGGCCCGATCCAATCCTCCCTCTTTCAAAGAAGACACTTTGCATGCATGCTTACCAGGGCAGTATTCATCAACGTCCAGTTTCTGTGCTGAAGTGAGTGTTGGTGAGCCAAGATCAGATTCTGGGATTCGTGGGCTCTCAACAAACTTTGCCTTCCTCAGAGGGGCTGAGATGAAAGAGAGAGAGAGAGAGAAAGAAAAAGAAAGAAGGAAAAGGAAAGGAAAGTATAAAGGAAGAAAGAAACAGAAGAAAGAAACATAAAGGGAAAGAGAAGGGGAGAAAGAGAGAAACATAGAGGGGTCATGAGTAAGGGGAACAGCAGGCAACAGATGGAAGCACTTAACTGAACGACACTGTCAGACAGATCAAGTTACCCTATTTTTTTGTGTGTGTTTGCCAGGAAAAAAAATTATCTGCATTCTTCACAGAAGAGATGGGTCTCTTAAAAAAAGGTCATCAAAAAATGGAAAACTTTCTAAGTGTTTTGATTATCTACCTATAAAGAGATTTTTTTCCCTTTCTTAAAAAAATGCAGTCTTATCTTGTGATTCTTAGCAATAAAGAGAAGCAAATTGGGAGAAAGTATAGAATTAAGTTTTAGGTTTTTCTTTACAGAAGCTTTGAATTTTTATCACTTTCTTTGGGTAGAAGAGACACTAAAATATTATTAATTCATTCTTATATCAATAGGATTTAATATAAACTGTTAAACTGAATTGACTTTGCTTATCAAGGAAATCAGTTCTCATAGAACAGTACTATATGCCCAGGGTGCCCCACAATTAGAGTAAGAGATCAAAATTATTTTTTGGACTGATACCATATAAACTAACATAATCATATTAATAAGCCGCTACAGAAGTGAGACAAATTAAGCATTCCAGCTATGAATAACTTTAGTTTGTGATGTTAATATGTATGAAATGTATTATACTGATCATAGATAACTAGATTTTACAAAGGAGATCTCATCTAACCACTTCTCCTTCCAAACAAAAACAAACTGCAAATCTGTCATACACAAATAGGTTGCCCAAATATTTTTAAAAATTGTTTTGTATTTAAAATTTTAGACCATTCATTAAACATACCCAGAAAATGTGATAGGTCTAAAAGACTTTAAATATACAATGATTTTGTATTAACTTAGAATAATAGTAGCTTGTGTACATTTACATAGCACTTTAAAGCTATGTTACTTGTTGATGTAATTTATCTCATTTGATACAACACTGACGAATTTATAATAAAGTGTTATTACCCTGATTTTATTGAAAAGTAAATTGGTTCAGAGAGTTAAAAGATTTATCCAAGGTCAAGCAGATAAGTAGTAGGGCTAAAATTCAAAGTGTCATTCCAACTATAAATGTAGTCTTTCTTTCAATGATAGAATGCCTTTCTTCATTCATTCATGGATTCAACATACATTTATCATTATCATCATCATCATCATCATCATCATCATCATCATCATCATCATCATCATCATCATCATCATCATCATCATCATCATCATCATCATCATCATCATCATCATCATCATCATCACTACTCTATGCAAAGTGCTGGGTATACAATTCACAAATGAGATTATCCCTGTCCCTAAGGATTTATGTTCTACTGGAAGGGTAGGGGGAAAACACACATATATACATGCAACTCATATTCACAAATATATAAATACAAGTAAAGGTAAGATTATAAAATAGAAACACAAAGTGACTGGATGGGAAATTCCCCAACAACTAATGGAAGCAAGAAAAGTCTGTAGAAGGAGGTGTCATTTAAGCTGAGCCTTAAGGGAAGCTAAGAGTTCTAATAGGGAGAAATGACAAGGAAGAACAATCTATGCACCAGGAACAATATGTGTCAAATCTTGGAGGAGGCAGATGGAAATATCATGCAAAGAAAGTAGTTTGATTGAAATGCCTAGTGAAGAATGAGGCCTGGAAAGATAAGATGAAGGAGTACTTAAAATGGCAAAAAGTAGTTTGTATTTTAAACTAGATAAAATAGTCATTGAAGCTTTTTTAAAAACATTTTATATATATATGTATATATTTTAAAACATAAAAATTTGCTTCCTCTCCTTCTACCCCTCCTCTACCTTTCCTTAATTAAAAATGAAAGACAAACAAAACCCTTATTGCACACAAAACAAATTTCTGCATTATACAAATCCAAAAAAACAATGTCTTATTCTTCAATTGAAATTCTTCACTTTTGTATTAGGAGGTGGATAGCATGTTTCATTATAAGTCTTCTGAAATCATGATGAGTGATTAACTGATTAGCAGCACTCCTAATTTTTTCAGTTTTTGCATTAAACATTTGCTGTCACTATATACATTCATCTGGTTCTATATACTTCACTATGTAATAGTTTTGTATCTGAAACCATTTCCTTTACCAATTCTTTTTCCAATTTACCATACCAGTACAATAGGATTCTATCATATCTATGTACTATAACTTGTTCAGTAAATCTCAAATTGATGGATACCTCCTCAGATTCTTTGCTACCTCAAAGAACTATAAATATAATTTTCTAGACCTTTACATTCCAAAAGAATCAATATATGGAAGAAATAGAATACCTAAATAATCCCATATCAGAAAAAGAAATTGAACAAGCCATCAAAGAACTCCCTAAGAAAAAATCTCCAGGGCCTGATGGATTCACAAGTGAATTCTATCAGACATTCAAAGAGCAAATAATCCCAATACTATACAAATTATTTGACATGATAAGCAAAGAAGGAGTCTTACCAAATTCCTTTTATGACACAAATTATGGTACTGATTCCAAAGCCAGGGAGATCAAAAACAGAGAAAGAAAACTACAGACCAATCTCCCTAATGAACATAAATGCAAAAATCTTAAATAGAATACTAGCAAAGAGACTCCAGCAAGTAATTAAGAAGATCATCCACCAGGATCAGGTGGGATTTATACCAGGAATGCAAGGATGGTTCAACATTAGGAAAACCATCCACATAATTGACCATATCAACAGTCTAACAAACAAAAATCACATGATTATCTCAATAGATGCTGAAAAAGCCTTTGACAAAATACAGCATCCATTCCTACTGAAAACACTGAAAAGTATAGGAATAGAAGGACCTTTCCTAAAAATAATAAACAGTTTATACCTAAAACCATCAGCAAGCATCATATGCAATGGGGATAAATTAGAAGCCTTCCCAATAAGATCAGGAGTAAAACAAGGATGCCCATTATCACCTCTATTATTCAACATAGTACTAAAAACACTAGAAGTAGCAATTAGAGAAGAAAAAAAAATCGAAGGTATCAAAATGGGCAATGAGGAGACTAAGCTATCACTCTTTGCAGATGATATGATAGTCTACTTAAAAAATCCTAGAGAATCAACTAAGAAGCTGGTAGAAATAATCAACAACTTTAGCAAAGTTGCAGGATACAAAATAAATGCACATAAATCATCAACATTTCTATACATTTCCAACACATTAGAGCAGCAAGAGGTAGAAAGAGAAACGCCATTTAAAATCACCCTAGACAATATAAAATACTTGGGAATCTATCTACCAAAACAAACACAGCAATTATACGAAAACAACTACAAAACACTTTCCAAACAAATAAAACTGGATCTAAACAATTGGAAAGCCATTAATTGTTCATGGGTAGGACGAGCTAACATAATAAAAATGACCATTCTAGCCAAATTAATTTACCTATTTAGCACCATACCTATCAAACTACCAAAAAACTTCTTTACTGAATTAGAAAAAACTATAACAAATTTCATTTGGAATAACAAAAGATCAAGAATATCAAGGGAAATAATGAAAAAAAAATGTGAAGGAAGGGGGCCTAGCAGTACCAGATATTAAACTATACTATAAAGCAGGAGTCATCAAAACAATATGGTACTGGCTAAGAGATAGAAGGGAGGATCAGTGGAATAGACTTGGGGTTAATGATGTCAGTAAGACAGTGTATGATAAACCCAAAGAGCCCAACTCTTGGGACATGAATCCACTATTTGACAAAAACTGCTGGGAAATTGGGAAAACAATATGGGAGAGATTAGGTCTAGATCAACATCTCACACCCTACACCAAGATAAATTCAGAATGGGTAAATAACTTGAATATAAAGAGGGAAACTATAAATAAGTTAAGTGAACACAAAATAGTATACCTGGCTGATCTCTGGGAAAAGAAAGATTTTAAAACCAAGCAAGAGTTAGAGAAAATTACAAAATGTAAATTAAATGGTTTTGATTATATTAAGCTAAAAAGCTTTTGTACAAACAAAAACAATGTAGTCAAAATCAGAAGGGAAACAACAAATTGGGAAAAAATCTTTATAACAAAAAACTGTAATAGGGGTCTAAATACTCAAATATACAAGGAGTTAAATCAATTGTATAAAAAATCAAGCCATTCCCCAATTGATAAATGGGCAAGAGACATGAATAGGCAATTTTCAGGTAAAGAAATCAAGAGTACCAAAAGCACATGAGAAAGTACTCTAAATCTCTAATAATTAGAGAAATGCAAATCAAAACAACTCTGAGGTATCACCTCACACCTAGGAGATTGGCTAAAATGAAAGAAGGGGAGAGTAATGAATGTTGGAGGGTATGCGGCAAAACTGGGACATTAATGCATTGCTGGTGGAGTTGTGAACTGATCCAGCCATTCTGGCTGGCAATTTGGAACTATGCTCAAAGGGCTATAAAAGAATGCCTGCCCTTTGATCCAGCCATACCATTGTTGGGTTTGTACCCCAAAGAGATCATAGATAAACAGACTTGTACGAAAATACTCATAGCTGCGCTTTTTGTGGTGGCAAAGAACTGGAAAAGGCGGGTATGTCCTTCAATTGGGGAATGGCTGAACAAAATGTGGTATATGTGGGTGATGGAATACTATTGTGCTAAAAGGAATAATAAACTAGAGGAGTTCCAGGTGAACTGGAAAGACCTCCAGGAACTGATGCAGAGCGAAAGGAGCAGAGGCAGAAGAACACTGTACACAGAGATTGATACACTGTGGTAAAATCGAATGTAATGGGCTTCTGTACCAGCAGCAATGCAATGACACAGGACAGCTCTGAGGCATTTATGGAAAAGACGCTACTCACATTCAGAGGAAGGACTGCAGGAGAGGAAACATATAAAAAAAACAAATGCTTGAACGCATGTGTTGAGGCGGACATGATTGGGGATGTAGACTCGAAACTACCACACCAATGCAACTATCAACCATTTGGAAATAGGTTTTGATCAATGACACATGATAAAACCAGTGGAAATGTGTTTGTAAAATTAGTTAAAAGAAAGGTTGGCAATTAATTCAGTTATGCAAAATCCACCTCCCAAAATTGGGATACGGACAACATACAGAATAAAATATAAAAGTTCTGTAATGATTACTATAATAAACTGTCTTCACTATCAATGACAATAGAATCACTACACTTAGATCCAACATTACAGTCACACATGTAGATAGGTTAGGTTGGCATGCCTGGTTAAGGAAAACTAACAGCATAATATACTATATTAATAATGAGAACAATAGAAAAGATTATAGCATTTGATGAAGAAAAAGATCTTAACAAAATACAATATCCATTTCTGATTAGAAAAACAAACATTAAAAACATAGGAATGTAAGGCAGGTAAATGGCTCAGTGGATAGAGAGCCAGGAAGTGCTGGATTCAAATCTGACCTTAGATACTTCCTAGCTCTGTGACTTTGGGCAAGTTACTTAACCCCAATTACGTAGCCCTTACCATTCTTCTGTCTTAGAATTTAATGCTTTTTATCAATCTGAAGACAGAAGGTAAGGTTTTTTGTTTTTTGTTTTTTAATTAATTTATAAATTCTTACCTTCGGTCTTAGAATCATTACTATGTATTGGTTCCAAGGCAGAAGCCCAGTTAAAGGACAGGCAGTGGAGAGTTAAATGACTTGCTCACTGTCATATAGCTAGGAAGTATCTGAGGCCAGATTAGAATGTTAGGGATTTTTTAAAACAAAAATAAATGCAGCATAGCCATGGAATTTTCCTTAACAAAGGCAGTAGTATCTTTCTAAAACCAAAAGTCAATAAGTTCATGGCAAAGTAAGGATGCTCATTATCATTGCTAATATTTGTTGCTAGAAATGCTAACTACAGCAATAAGACAAGAAAATGAACTTCAGGAAATGAGCATAGGCAAAGAGGATGCAAAGTTATTGCTTTTTGCAAATGATGTAATTTTAAAGAATCTTAGAATCAACAATTAAAAAATCCAAAACAACATTTTAAGTAGAATTATAGAATATAAAATAAATTCACAAAATATAAGAATTTCTGTATGTTACTAATAACATTCGCAGTAAGAAATAAAGAAATTCCATTTAAAATAACTACAAAATATACAGATTAGTTGGGAGCCTACTTATGGAGACATAGCCAAGAAATAAATGAACACCTTACTAAAATACTTATCTAATTTTGAGAACTATTAATTGCTTATAGAGAGGCTAAGCTAATATTATAAAAATGACAATACTACCTAAATTGATTTACTTATTCAGTAATATATCAAACTTTTAAAGGCTAACAAGGAATAGAAAGGATCACAGAAGATAATAAAGAAGATGAAATGGACAACTTTTATTATAGTCAAACATTCAGTTCAATGAATAAAATTAAGAAGAACAAAATCATTCATAAGTCATCAAAGGAAACAGTTTTGAAAAGAAGTAATACATAGAAAGCTACCAATATGAAAGGAAATACTTCAAATCACTAATAGAGAAATATAAATTAAAGCGAAACTGAGGTTCTATCTTATAGCTATCAGATTGGTGAAAATGAAAAACATTGGAACAGCTATAGAGCAACAAGCACTATTGATAGAGCTATGAATTGGCATATCCTTTTAAAACTATTTAACTTTTTTTAGTATCAATTCTAAGACAGAAGAGCAGCAAGAGCTAGGTAGTCAGGGTTAAGTGACTTGCCCAGTAACTGAGCTTTTTAGTGTCTGAGGCCAAATCTAAACCCAAGTCCTTCCAACTCTACATCTGGTGCTCTATCCATTATATTATCTAACTGCCCCTAAAACTACTTAATTTATTGAATATTTATAACAATTTAGAACTAATCCCTCAAAGATGGTAAATTATAAATATCTTTTAACTCCTGTGATTCATATAGATAACTATTAAGCCTATACCACCAAAAAAAGGTTTTTTAAAAAGAGCAAAAGAACACGTGTGTGTGTGTGTGTGTGTGTGTGTGTGTGTGTGTGTGTTTATAGCAACTCTTTTTTGTAGTGGGAAAGAACTGGAAGCTAAGTGAGTGTCCATCAATTGGGGAAATTCTGAAGAGATTATAGCACATGATGATAGAACACTATCGTACAGTAAAGAAGTGATAAAAGGTATGATATCAGAAAAAAAAACCAGGAAGATTTATATGAACTGATGCAAGAATAAAATGAACAGAACCAGAAAAACAATTTATATAATAAAGACAACACTGTAAATACCAACAACTTTAAGAGACTTAAAAACAGGGCAGCTAGGTGGCTTAGTAGATAGAGACCCTTGGTATGTCACTTAACCCCTAATTGCCCAGTTGTTATTGCTCTTCTACCTTAAAATCAATATTTATTGTCAATTCTAAGATAGAAGGTAAGGGTTTTAAAAAAAGACTTAAAAACTAATAAATAAGTAACTAAACATAATTTGAGAGAAATGGCAATGTAACCTGCTACCATTTTCTGATGTAGAAGTGCTGGACTTAAAGTTAAGAATGAGATATATTGGCAATATCCAATACAGGGATCTGTGTTGTTTTACAATACTTACTTGTTACAAGGATTTTGTAGGTAGGAGATAGATGGAAGTGAGTGAAATCTTTTTAGGAAATTTTTTTAAAATTTGGTTTAATTTAAAAAATTCATTTCAATTTAATTTAAAAAGAAACCAGTGATTTTAAAAATACTCAGTGAAGAAATTAGAAGAGAAATTCTCATCAAGAGAGTGCATGATAAGAAGAGAAAATGGGTTGGTCACATGGTGATGAATGTTCCAATGGTATCCTTGTAATGTCTAGAGAAAGTGACTGGCAATCAGTTAGTAAATATTTATGAATAATCTGACTTGCCAGGATCTATGATAAGCAGTAGGGATATAAAGAAAAACAAAAAGAGAGTCCCTGCCCTTAAGGAGTTCACAATCTAATCAGATAGCATGCATATGACTACATACAAATTGTATACAGGATAAATAGCAAATAATTAGCAGAATGAAGGCACTAGAATTAAGAGAGACTGGGAAAGACTTCATATAGAAGATAGAATTTTAGTTGGGACTTGGAGGATTCCAGAGATTATGATGGAGATTTCTGGCATGCAGGGCAGCCTAAATACCTGGAGATGAGAAATAGGGTACTTGTTCAAAGAATCTCAAGGAGAGCGAGAGTGAGAGAGAGGTATGTTTGCCTCTTCAAAGGATACAGGAGTGAAAAAGATAGTGGCAGAACTCATCTCAGTAATATGAAATAGGGGAGGGGGTGGAAAAGATTTACTTAGAATGAATAGTTTCAGTGTTTCAGCAAAATATGAGGCAAGGTTCCAGTTGAAAGAGGGTAAGGGTATAAGCATCATGGGACATTTTGAGAGGGATGAAAAGGTTTAGAAGATCTTCTACAGGGATAAAGTGAGTTGAATAGAGAGTTACAGGATTGCCGAGTAACAATGAGTTGAGACTGTGGAACATAACTTTTTAGTTGAACCAGTCAGAATGATTGTGTGATTTTCTCTACATTCATTTAGTAACAGGTGTGTAGCAGTGAAGGCAGTAGATGGTGGGAATGGTCTAAGCCTCAGGATTGGCAGGGCATCATCACCAATATGATAAGGGGGAAAGGAACTCAAGAGGAGGGCAGTGCAGAGCTGAACTGTTTCATCAAAGGATAAAGAGAAGGAAAGGAGAAGTGTGGGGATGATGGCCAAGGAGAGAACTTACAGACCAAGGGAAGTAGGGCAGGCCTCCAGCATGTTGAGTAGTTCCCCTGGAGAAAATTTATGAGAGGACATGAAGAAGAGTTGCATAGGATGAGAAAGCATGGATGTTTTATGATTTTCATTACTGGAGGAACTTTTAAATTAATGTGATCACAGATATAACTGAGTATAGTAGGCACAGAACCATCACTAAAGCTTCAAAAGAGATTCATGAGATGAATATGCATTTGTAACTACTTTAGCATAAATATAAATAATCAACCATAAAGCTGGCTAAAATAATATTATGTCCTTTCAGTTGGAACTTAATATACCCATTCTCAATGAAAGCAATTCTTCCATATGTACACTGAGTATCCAACAAAGATGTATTTTCTCACAATGGAATTCTTAGTGTGAAAGCATATTACACAGTCCTCAATATGTTAAGCTTTCCAAAATTTGGGTCTAAAAATAACCTAAAACCTTGTGTTTCCCTCAATAGGTAAGAATTAAATGTCATTAAAGTCAAGGAACATTTAGTTACATCTTACTGTGTGAAAGGCACTATATCTCCTCTGAGAAAGAATATCTCTCATCATACTTAAACATTGTATATTTTATAATAATAAGTGCTCAAAATGCATATCTCTTAGTTCTCTCTCTTCATTATGTCATAAATTCTCTGGTAGTCATTTTTTATTTTAATATCCCCACTATCTAAAAAGTACATTACACACAACAGATACTTCATAAATATTTGTTGAATTGAACTGATATGAAAGAGCATAGTGACTATATAACTTTTTTACATCTTCCACAGAGTGCCTTTACTATATCTAGAACTCAATAATCACCAGTGAATTGGAAACCAGTAACTAGAACAAGAATAGCAGCATCTTCCATTTTATGTACCTTAGAGTTTTACTTCAGCACCACAATTTAGTATTTTGTTCAATGACTGGCTTTTTTGCAGTCCTAGAACAAGTCACACAATCTTTTGAATCCAGGCATTTTCTCTGGCTGTCCTTCATGCATGAAATGCTCTCTTCACTTCTGTCTCTTGGCTTCCTTCAAGTTCAGCTAAAATTCTACCTTCCACAGGAAGCCTTTCCTGATCAACCTTAATTCTAGTGCCTTCTCTCTATTCATCCTCAACATGGCTTGTTTGTTGTGGTTTAAAAAAAACCCCATACCACGCCAAGTATTGGTTTCAAGGAAGAAAAGCAGTAAGAACTAGAAGAGTGGAGTTAAAGTGACTTGCCCAGGATCACACAGCTAGATAACGTTGGAGGCCAGATTTGAAACCAGGACCTCCCAACTCCAGGTTTGAAACTCTATCCAAGGTGTTACTGACCTGTCCCTTATCTAGTATATTTTTTTGTATGTTGTCTCTCCAAATTAGTGTAGGAGGTCCTTGAGTATAGGGGTTGTATCTTTCACCTTTTTTTTGTATCCCCAGTGTTTAGCATAGTACCTGGCACATAGCAGGTACTTAATAAATATTTGATGGACCAAATGGATAATCATAACTTTTTTCCAATACAGAGTTGGAGAGCTGGGCTAAAGTCCCTCATGTCCTTTCCTATAGGAGATAGCTCTTAGGACCTTTTCCTATCCCAAACTGTTTGTGTTGCTTTAAAATGCCAAATTACCTGCTTGACCTACCCAATAACCTTATTATTCTGGGTTAATTGCTCCTTTTTAAAGGATTGCTGTAATTGCTTTGAGATTTCATGGGTCCAAGAGAGTAAATCTATAATGATATATATTTTGTCAGAAAGAGGAAAATTTTACTTTATAGTGACTATTTGCTTAAAATACTATTTTCATACATTTGTTTTAAACTATTCTTAACAAAATTTTTCTATTGACTAGAAAGTTTATCCTACAATTCTGTGTTTACTCTTGTGGATTACCCTTGTGGTCAATTCTTTACTAATTTATTCACTTACTATGTTCCAGGCACTCTGCTAGACTTTGGGAATACAAAGACAAAAATGAAAAGATTCCTCTCCTCATTCTATGAGGAAACAACATGAACACAAATCAGTAAATAAAGAACTGGAGGGAGTGGAATCTGAAATTATAGTTTTTGTGCTATAAGAAGCTTCTTGTTATAAAAATTCCCTTGATTAATGTAGATTGGAAATTGTTCTTTTATTTAGAATATTTGCCACTCTTTAAAAACAGTTTGTAATTGCTTGATGCAATGAGAGATTAATTGAATTGCTCTAGGCTCACAGAGTTAACAAGTGTCAGAGGTTTAACTTGAAACCATTTCTTCCTGACTCCATGGCTATCCTCTATCCACTAAGTCATGCTGTCTATACAAAGTAGAAAAGAAATTATACTGAAGGAGGAACAGGTATGACAAAGGACAATAACAACTAGAAGGATCAGGACAGGCCTTGTTTAGAAGCTGTTACTTGCAATAAACTTTGAAGGAAGCCAGAGAGGCAGGATGAGGAAGGAGTGTATTTCAGGTATATGGGACTCTTATGTGTAAAATACTTAGCTAAGTACCACCGCAGATACATGTTCTCTGTTCTAGAAGTTTACAAACAAGTTTAAGAGACAAGTCATATATGCATAAAAAGACTAATTGGTGTTTTGTTCTATGGTTTTATGAGGTTTGTTGTTGTTCAGTCATGTCTGATTATTTGTGACCCTTTTAAGGTTTTGTTAGCAAAGATACTAGAGTGGCTTACCATTTCTTCAAATCATTTTATAAATGAAGAAACTGAGGCAAACAGGATTAAATTACTTTCCCAAGGTCATACACAAATTCAAATAGATTTGAATTTAGGAATATGAGTCTTCCTGAGACCAGGCCTGTTCTAATCTTGGGAATACCATGAATTTCTCATAGTGATGTGGCTAATAATACACTAATTGGTGAAAAATTCTAAATGACCAATTCACAATTTCCTCCAAAATTTAACAGTTCACACTGATAATATCATAAGTCCTCTAATCAATTTCCCTGACTCTATCACTACCTCCTCTTTCCCCCCTAGATCTGCCCTTACCTTCTGTTTCTGTAACAATTCTAAGATAGAAAAGCTATAATAGCTAGGCAAGTGGGGTTAAGTGACTTGCCCAAGGTCATACGGCTAGGCAGTGTCTGAGGGCAGATTGAACCAAGGTCCTCCTGACTTCTGGCCTGGTGCTCTGTCCAATGTACCACCACCTAGATGCTTCTTGTTCCTGCCTCTATTCAGTATCCACTCCTGTATGTCTTGTTAGCACATAAACCTTCCTAAAACACCATGTTCATTATGTTCCTCTCCTTCCCCCAAGAAAAAAAATTATTATATTTAAATCTTAAATAATACCCATTCCATGGAATCCTAAAATAACTTCATTTTTATAAAATGTAAGCTACTTGAAACATAAATCAAATTTTCATTTTGTATTTGCATCTCCATCTCTTAGCATAGCATAGTGCCTTGTACTCAGCAGGTGCAAAATAATGCTTGCTGTATTGGACTGATTTGCATTTATATGTTGTTACAAACAGATTAATTTCTTTGAGTAAATAATAGTCTTTGGCATAAGTATACCCAAGACAATATGGTAGAGCCTACAATGAATTCTCAAGGATGCAGTTGTCACAGACCTTACTCAGTTCTTTGGTGTTCTCTCAGACTAAAACTTTAAAAAGCCGGAAGCATGCATGAGGTCACAGCACAAAAAAATTTCAAAATTTTTATAACAAGGATCACAAAGGTACACAAGCACATACAATCACACACACACACACACACGCACGCATGTGCACACACACAAATGCATCCCAATTATCAGTCCTCTGTAGTTATATTCTCTAGCATGTCAAGAAAATTAGTATATAAAAATTAAAAAATTAGCAACCCCCATATAAAGGCCAGGTTAATAATATCAGTCCGGAAATTCAGGATCTCCCTGCAGGCAGCATAAGCATGGGAAGAAAAGCTGATTTGTGGCTACTGACAGCAGCTGATGCCTTCCTGTTCTCATAGTTCAACTGTCAGTCCTACCTGCTTCAGATTAACAATACTTTGCAGAAAAACAGGCATGCACTAAAGTGTTACTCAGATGTCTTATCTCAGTATGGAGGTTATCTTTGGATTTTCAAAGCCAAGCATAGCAAAAGTACTAGAGGTCCTATAAGCTACAAAGACTTCAAGTGTGGGTCTGGTAACAAAATTTATGTTTATATTCTGAGGACCTACCTAACTCAAGTTGGAAATATTAATTACTAGGAGCCTGATGAGCAGGAGATAGTATTTGTAAATTTGTGTCATAAAACAAACACACCAACAACACAAGTATCTATTTGCAATTGCATCAGTGAGGCACGAAACATATCAACAAAATCTTAAATACTTAAAAGTATAAAAAGTTAAAAGTGATATATTTAATGTTATATAAATATTATATTTCATTAGATGTTACTATAGTTTTGAGATGTCCAGATTTTCTTTAAAAATTACCTTTAAAATGCAATGTTCTTTAATGTCCCTTAAGTTCTATACAATTTTCTTACATTATTTTCTGCAATGTAAAATTCATGTTCTCTAACTTAAGTTTTGTGGAAACTTATGATCCTGAAAATATCGCTGCATTTGGCTTATATAAAATTCCTATGTTCTTTTAATATTGTCTTGGTTTTTTCTTTGGGAAAATTTTCCTCCATTTCAGTATTTTTTCCTCTACTTTCAGTATTTCCTTCACATTATAGTGTGCTTCTATTTTTTTGACAGATTCTCTATTATGGATTTAATTTATCCTGATCTATTAATTATGCTTTTAAATTCTGTTTTGAGAGCTCTAATTTCTGATCTATGTTCATTACTAATTTCTTCATTTAATAAATTTATTAATAACAATATCTTTGATCCACTGACATTGCCCTCCCTTCTAGTTTAAAAAAAGATGCTCCCCCCAATTCTTGGCATTTTCAATAACTATTCCCTCTGTTTTTCAGTAACTGTTTCCTCTCTTTGGAATAATGTCCCTCCTCATATCTGCCTTCTGGCTTCCTTCAAATCTAAGATAAATTCCCAACCCCTATAAAAAGTTTTTCCTGATCTCCTTACAACAAATGTCTTCATCTGTTGATCACTTCTAGCTTTCTTGAATATTGTCTCCCCCTGAGCTTCTTGAGAGCCAAAATTGTCATTTAGTTTCTTTTTATCCCTAGTACTTAGCATAGTGCCTGTTACATTTTGCTTTATTCAATCATTTTATTCATGTCTGACTCCTCATGACCCCAACTGAGGGTCTTCTTGGTAAAGATACTGGAGTAGTTTGCCATTTCCTTGTTCAGCTCATTTTACAGATTAGGAAACTGAGGGCAACAGAGTTGAGTGTCTTACCCAGGGTCATACAGCTGGGAAGTGTCTGAGGCCAGACTTGAACTCATGTCTTCCTGACTTCTGGTCTGGCACTCTATCCACTGAACCACCTACCTGTCCATTTGGCAAATAATAGCTGCTTAATGTTTACTGATTAATTGACTAATGAAAGACTACCTCAAAGTAATAATAGGAGAAATGCAAATCAAAACAACTCAACTTACACCTCAAATTCTGCAAATTGAACAAGATGACAAAAGATGGGAACACTTGATGTTGGAAGTTATGAAAGTCAGGCATTTTAATATACTATTGGTATAGCTGTGAAGTAGTCCAACTATTCTGGATATCACTTTAGAATTAGAAAAGCGACTAAAGAAGTAAGCTAAAGGACATAAATGACCATATCCTGACTCAGATGTCTGAAAAACAGCAAAATATTTATAGTGGTATTTTCTGTAGTAGTAAAGAGCTGAAAGCAAATGTTTATTTATGAGGGAATAGTCAGTTACTCTGCAGCTAGGTGGCATAATGGATAGTGCCAGACCCAAAGACGGGAAGATTCATTCATCTGTGTATATTCAAATTTGTCCTCAGACACTTAATAATTGTCTGATCCTAGACAAGTCACTTAACCCTGTTTGTCTTGGTTTCCCCATCTGTAAAATGACTTGGTGAAGGAAATGGTTAAACCACTCCAGGAAAGAAACCCCAAATGGGGTCATAAAGAGTTGGACACAAATGAAAAAGCCTGAACAACAAAAAGAAATATGTTTATCAAAAACTCCACGTAAGTTTTTTTAATCATTGCTGTAGTACATCTTAATAGATATGCCACTTTCTCTAGACATTACTCATTGCCCAAATTAAGTTATATGATGAATGCAAGGTTAACAAATTTAGCATAGATAATACAAGTGAAGAGCTTGCTTCTGCTTTCAGTTTGTATTTTCTGTCACATTTATTCAGCACTTTTAATCTATTGCATTTATTTGGCTAGCAAGATGAACCCACAGGGTATGAAATTCAGCCAAGTACAATAAACATGATAGGGAAGACAGACATCACATTAACTAGAGAAATAATTGAAGAAACTTGATTTTCTTGACCTTTAAAATTTATAAGAAGTTTGTTCAATAGTAACTGGTTCTTCCTGGAACCTAAGCTGAATTTATATCTGTATACTGTATAAGGTTTAGAGATTTTTCTCCTAAAATTAAATTTAAAGTAATTAAATAGTACACAGGATGGATTTTATGGTATGTCAAGGGCAAAATTAAGTAGAGTTATGTTGAATTGACTCTACCAAGTCATGTACCTTTTATGTCACACATGTGTCACACAGTATGTGACACAGAATCTTAGGTATTTAGTAAACAGTAGTTGTTCTTTGTAAGAAAAATATTAAAAAAATAGAATTCATTCTCTGTTGACTAATGGAGCTTGAAGACTTTCACTTAGCATTCACTAGGAAGAAAATTAAAATGAAAATACTTCAAGATGAGAATAAGGTAACTAATTTATGTTTCTGTAATAAAATGTGGCACAGAAGAGAGCAAACTGGCCCAGAACCCACAAAGAACAAGATTCAAGTATTGTCTTTCATAAGTGCACATTTAATTAATTGATCACAATTAAATTCTCTACATCTAAATCCAAATTTTAAAGTGGTGAAGAAAAGCATTAACTCACTATGGGAAAAAGAATTTCCTCAACCAGGAGCTCCCTGTACCAACTAAAGCAAAGGTACAGTAATGACACACCTAAAATATCAAATTGTTTTTTCTGTTTCTAAGATATTTTGTCCTGGATCTTTTAAAAATCAAGTTCTAAAGAAGTCTAAAATATAGTTGGGATTTGAAGGGGAGCTTGGATCAGGGACCTTAGAAGTAGGGAGAGAGAAGTAAAATCACAGAGGGCTCAGGTATAATTTCTTTACAGCTCACTCTAGTTCCACAGGGCTCAGCCCAGAACTTGGTCCAGCCTGCATGTCTATGTCTGAAATTAGAGTCTATGGCTGTTTTACCTGAAAGCGTCCCAGTTGGAGAAAGATGGGATTAAGAACCTATGTAAAGGGCTTAGTTTGGGAAGAAAAGCCACCTCATTATTAGAAACTAGAAGACAAGAGAAGGATGTCAAGGGATTTTGAGATGAGAAGGAAGGTAGAGCTAAAATTGAATGGTCTCAACTTTCTAAGTAGTTAGAGATGAGATCCTTAGCATATAGTTAGGAGAGGTAAGAATGGATGACTTGAGGAGAGAAGGCTTAAAATAGTTTATGTGGGGGGTAGGTCAGGGAATCAATTAGTACCTTTGCCATAGCAGGTCATGAAAACCACCTATTAGGGTATGTAAAAGCATAGAACTAGAGAGTTGGGCAGGTCCAGAAAGGTCATCTACTCCAACTCATACTTAAAAGGAATCCCTGGAATAACATTCTTGCCAAGTGGTCATCTAAGCCTTTGCCTGAAGAAGGAAAGGGGAAGAAAAAGGGAATATGGATTTTATATATAGCATCTACTATGTGCCAGGCTCTGTTAAGTGCTTTTTATAAATATTATTTCATTTGATCCTTATAATAACCCTGTGAGGTAGATGCTAATATATCCCCATTTTATAATTGGGGAAAGAGAGCCAGAGTACTTAAGTGACTTGCCCAACATTACACAACTATTAAATGTCTAAGGCCACATTTAATATCAGGTCTTCCTAACTCTAGGCCCAATGTTCCATCCACTATGCTATTAGCTCTACCTCCTCCTTGAACACATAATAGGAGGGAGAAACTTACCACTTCTTGATGTTGTTCTTTCCAATTCTGTGCATGTCTGAAAGGCTTTTTAGGCTATACCATAAATCAATTAATTGAAGGAACTGAGAATTTTTAGCATTAAAAAAAAAAAAAACAACTCCCAGGGGACATGACAGATCTGTCCAAGTATTTAAGGGGTTTTAATATGGAAGAGGGATTACATTTCCTCTATTTCACCTCGGGGAAGAAGCAAGTACAATGTATGGTAGGTCTGAAGTAGAAAGAAGCACAAATATATTGGTCTTGATACCTAAATAGGAGAGGAGAGGAAAGGGGATGGTAATGAGAGGAGAGGAGAGGTTGAACATATCACAAATGATCTCAATGCAAGTAATAAAAGCAATTCTGGAAAGAAAATGTATTTCTCTAAATGCTTATTCCCAAAGGAAAAGCAAACTGATGAATTTCACAAGTCATTTTAAAAAACTTAAAAATAAATTTTAAGATCTCAAACTAAGTAACAAAGTAGAAATTCTAAGGATTAATTACAAGCTTAATTAATTGATAAAACTAGGAGCAGGTTTTTCAGGGAGGGAAAACCTAAAATAAATAGGCAAAGAACTAACCCAATTTATAAAAAGAGAGAAGAAAATCAAGGTGTTTATATTAAAAATTAATAACAACTAAATAACATATAAAGAATTATTAGAAACTTAGTAACATATAAAGAATTACTTTGCTTAACTATATGCTAATAAAAATGTCAGCTTAAGAGGAAATAAAGGAATATTTTTAAAAACATCAAGAATAAAACAAAAAGAAATGGAGTATTTAAATAATGCAATATCAGAAAAAGAAATATAACAAGCCATGAATGAATTGTCAAAGGAAAAAAACTCCAGGCCACATGGATTTACAAGTGAATGCAATCAATCATTTAAAGAATAACTGAATCTAATACTACATAAACTTGTTGGAAAAATGAGATAATAAGCACCGTTCTAATATTTTTATAATACAAATATAGTCTTAATATCTAAACTAAGGAGTAACAAAGTAGACAATGAAAATCAGAAACCAACAGCCCTAATGAACACTGATGCAAGAATTTAAAATAAAATATTAGAAAGTACAATGACATATTACAAAGATTATACATTATGACAAAGAAGAGTTATACCAGAGTTGGTTCAGCATAAAGAAGGCTATGACCACAAGAAACTGTTAGTAATATAAATAATAAAAATATGATTATCAATAGACACTGAAATGAATATTTACAAAATCCAGCACCTATTAATAATAATAACTCAAGAAGGCAAAGGAAAAAAAATGGATCTCCTTTATTTCCCACCTGGCTTCAACTCTCTGAACTTCATCAAGGTAACCCTTCCCGCCCCTTCTCCAGGAACTTCATCTTCCTACAATTTTATATCTAGCCTAGAATTTACATGTCATCAATACCTCCTGTCCCTAATCAGGGCATTTCCCATTTAAAGAAGGCACCTAGGCAGTTAGTTGGTTCAGTGCATAGAATGCTGAAAGATGGTTTCTCAGATCATATTGCAATGAAAATAATAATTAGTAAGGGCACCTGGACAGGCAAATCAAAAACTAATTGGAAATTAAATAATATGATTCTCCAAAACCAAATCATAGAAACAATCAACAATTTCATTGAAGAGAATGACAATGATGAGACATCCTACCAAACTCTGTGGGATGCAGCCAAGGCAGTACTCAGGGGGAAATTTATATCCTTGAGTGCATATATTAACAAATTAGGGAGGGCAGAGATTAATGAATTGGGCATGCAACTTAAAAAATTAGAAAGCGAGCAAATTAAAAATCCCCAGATGAAAACTAAATTAGAAATACTAAAAATCAAGGGAGAAACTAATAAAATCAAAAGTAAAAGAACTATTAAATTAATAAATAAGACTAGAAGCTGGTATTTTGAAAAAACAGATAAAATAGACAAAGTACTGGTCAATCTAATAAAAAAAAGGAAAGAAGAAAACCAAATTGACAGTATCAAAGATGAAAAGGGAGACTCACATCTAATGAAGGGGAAATTAAGGCAATCATTAAAAACTATTTCGCCCAATTATATGGCAACAAATATAGCAATCTAAGAGATATGGATGAATATTTACAAAAATATAAATTGCCTAGATTAACAGCAGAAGAAATAGAATACCTAAATAATTCCATATCAGAAAAAGAAATTGAACAAGCCATCAAAGAACTCCCTAAGAAAAAATCTCCAGGGCCTGATGGATTCACAAGTGAATTCTATCAGACATTCAATAAGAACAACTAATCCCAATACTACACAAATTATTTGATATAATAAGCAAAGAAGGAGTCCTACCAAATTCCTTTTATGACACAAATATGGTACTGATTCCAAAGCCAGGTAGATCAAAAAACAGAGAAAGAAAATTACAGACCAATCTCCTAATGAACATAGATGCAAAAATCTTAAATAGAATACTAGCAAAGAGACTCCAGCAAGTGATCAAGAGGATCATCCACCATGATCAGGTGGGATTTATACCAGGAATGCAAGGATGGTTCAACATTAGGAAAACCATCCACATTATTGACCATATCAACAATCTAACAAACAAAAATCACATGATTATCTCAATAGATGCTGAAAAAGCCTCTGACAAAATACAGCATCCATTCCTATTGAAAACACTGAAAAGTATAGGAATAGAAGGACCTTTCTTTTTTTTTTTTTTTTTTAAACCCTTGTACTTTTCGGTGTATTGTCTCATAGGTGGAAGAGTGGTAAGGGTGGGCAATGGGGGTCAAGTGACTTGCCCAGGGTCACACAGCTGGGAAGTGGCTGAGGCCGGGCTTGAACCTAGGACCTCCCATCTCTAGGCCTGACTCTCACTCCACTGAGCTACCCAGCTGCCCCCAGGACCTTTCTTAAAAACAATAAACAGTATATACCTAAAACCATCAACAAGCATCATATGCAATGGGGATAAATTAGAAGCCTTTCCAAAAAGATCAGGAGTGAAACAAGGATGCCCATTATCTCCTCTATTATTCAACATTGTACTAGAAACACTAGCAGTAGCAATTAGAGAAGAAAAAGAAATTGAGGGTATTAAAATAGGCAATGAGGAGACTAAGCTATCACTCTTTGCAGATGATATGATGGTCTACTTAAAAAATCCTAGAGAATCAACTAGGAAGCTTGTAGAAATAATCAACAACTTTAGCAAGGTTGCAGGATACAAAATAAATGCACATAAATCATCAGCACTTCTATATCTTTCCAACACATCACAGCAGCAAGAGGTAGAAAGAGAAACACCATTTAAAATCACCCTAGACAATATAAAATACTTAGGAATCTATATACTAAAACAAACACAGGAATTATACAAAAACAACTATAAAACACTTTCCAAACAATTAAAACTAGATCTAAACAATTGGAAAAACATTGATTGCTCATGGGTAGGACGAGCTAACATAATAAAAATGACCATTCTACCCAAATTAATTTACCTATTTAGCACCATACCTATCAAATTACCAAAAAACTTTTTCACTGAATTAGGAAAAACTATAAAAAATTTCATTTGGAATAACAAAAGATCAAGAATATCAAGGGAAATAATGAAAAAAAAAATTTGAAGGAAGGGGGCCTAGCAGTACCAGATATTAAACTATACTATAAAGCAGCAGTCATCAAAATGGTATGGTACTGGCTAAGAGACAGAAGGAGGATCAGTGGAATATACTTGGGGTAAGTGACGTCAGCAAGACAGTCTATGATAAACCCAAAGAGCCCAATTTTGGGGACAAAAATCCACTATTTCACAAAAACTGTTGGGAAATTTGGAAAACAATATGGGAGAGATTAAGTTTAGATCAACATCTCACACCCTACACTAAGATAAATTCAGAATGGGTGAATGACCTGAATATAAAGAGGGAAAGTATAAATAAGTTAAGTGAACACAGAATAGTATACTTGTCAGATCTCTGGGAAAGAAAAGATTTTAAAACCAAGCAAGAGTTAGAGAAAATTACAAAAGGTAAAATAAATTATTTTGATTATATAAAACTAAAAAGCTTTTGTACAAACCAAAACAATGTAGCCAAGATCAGAAGGGAAACAACAAATTGAGAAAAAATCTTTATAACAAAAAACTCTGACAAGGGTCTAATTACTCAAATATACAAGGAGTTAAAGCAATTGTATAAAAAAATCAAGCCATTCCCCAATTGATAAATGGGCAAGAGACATGAATAGGCAATTTTCAGATAAAGAAATCAAAACTATCAATAAGCACATGAGAAAGTGTTCTAAATCTCTAATAATTAGAGAAATGCAAATCAAAACAATCAAAACCTCACACCTAGTAGAATGGCTAAAATGAAAGAAGGGGAGAGTAATGAATGTTGGAGGGGATATGACCAAATTGGAACATTAATGCATTGCTGGTGGAGTTGTGAACTGATCCAACCATTCTGGCTGGCAATTTGGAACTATGCTCAAAGGGCTATAAAAGAATGCCTGCCCTTTGATCCAGCCATACCATTGTTGGGTTTGTACCCCAAAGAGACCATAGATAAACAGACTTGCCCGAAAATATTTATAGCTGTGCTTTTTGTGGTGGCAAAAAACTGGAAAATGAGGGCATGCCCTTCTATTGGGGAATGGTTGAACAAATTGTGGTATATGCTGGTGATGGAATACTATTGTGCTAAAAGGAATAAGAAACTGGAGGAAATCCATGTGAACTGGAAAGACCTCCAGGAACTGATGCAGAACGAAAGGAGCAGAGCCAGAAGAACACTGTACACAGAGACTGATATACTGTGGTAAAATAGAATGTAATGGACTTATTACTTATTAATGGACTTATTACAGCAATGCAATGACTCAGGACTATTCTGAGGGATGTAAGGTAAAGAACGCTACCCACATTCAGAGGAAGAACTGCAGGAGAAGAAACACAGAAGAAAATCAACTGCTTGAATACCTGGGTTGATGAGGACATGATTGGTGATCGAAAGTACCACACCAATGCAACTATCAACAATTTGGAAATAGGTCTTGATTAATGACACGTGTTAAAACCAGTGGAAATGCATATCGGCCATGGGTGGGGGGGAGGTTGGAGGGTGAAGGGGAAAGTAAGAACATAATCATGTAACCATGTTAACTTTTCTAAAATATAAGTATTAATAAATGTTTAAAAAAAAGAATGCTGAAAGATGGGAATTCTTTATCTAGTCTACCTACCTTACCCTCATTGTTTAACCATGCAGCCCCTTCATCTAATTTTAATGTGTTGTAATTCTCCATTAGAATGAGAATTCCTTCAGGATAAAGACTGCCTTAACCACCAGCCCTAAGGTCATCCTACTGGAGAGTGGCTATACAAATGGATTTTAATAAATTTAATGAAATTTCATTGTGACATAAAAAAATAATGAGATGGGTAATTTCAAAGTAAACTGGGAAGATTTGTACACACTGATGTAGAGCAAAAGTGACCAGAACTAGGAGAATAATTTATATGACAATAATAATGATAAAAAGAAAAATAATTTTCAAAGACCTTAGAAGTCTAACCAACACAATGATAAACCTTGGGTCTAGTAGAATTCAGATAAAACAATACATACTATTCACCTCTGGACAAAGAGGGACTAAATTTAAAATGCAGAAACAGATTTGCATTTTCAGAACAATGTGGGAATTTATTTTGTGGACCTATGCATCAATGCACATAGGGCTTTATTTTTTCAGTTTTTTTTTAAATTGTCTCAATGAGAAGGCAGTAAAAGGGCCAGATTAATTTTTAAAAGAGAAAAAAACAACAAAAGCACATTTATGCTATGATACACTACATTTATTTCAATATGTCTTTTTTCTATATAATGGTGTTACTCTGAATTAAAGCTCAGGCACTGGACCAAATCCAAAGAAGAAGGGTAAAAATTCACTGCATTATTTTGCTACTAAAAAAAGTCTTTCAATGTGCTGTTGTTTGGATAGAGCTGTTATTGATATTACTATTATTGGTAATGAATGGGAAATATTTGTTGAAAAAATAATACATACAATGCAGAAGATTCAAAGTGTATATTTTGAAATCATTTTATTACTGCTAAGACATATATGGCAGACAATTAAATTTTAAAAAATTGTCACGCAGAACACACTTCCATATTGGTCATTATTGTAAAAGCAAAGTCATACATAACCAAAACCTCAAACTAGAATCATAAATTGTGATGTGAAAGAATACTCCAACAGTTCTTTCTCTGGAGGCAGATAACTTTCCCCATCATAAGTAAGTAGTTCAGGATTGTTCTAGATCACTGCATTGCTGAGAGTAGCTAAGTTTTCACAAATAATCATCATCTAATATTGCTGTTATTGTGTATAATTTTCTCCCAGTTCTGCTTATTTCACTCTGCATAAGTTCCTGCAAAATCTTTCCAGCCTTTTCTGAAATCATCTTGTTTATCATTTCTTATGGCACAATAGTATTCTATTATCAACATGTTCTGCAATTTGTTCAGCCATTCCCCAATTGATGGGCATCCTCTCAATTTTCAATTCTTTGCCACTATAAAAAGAGCTGCTATAAATATTTTTGCACAGTTAGGTCCTTTCCCCTTTTTTATTTTCTCTTTGGGATACAGACCCAGTAATGGTATTACTGGATCAACAGGTATGCATAGTTTTATAGGTCACTGGGTATAGTTCCAAACTGTCCTCCAGAATGGTTTATGCCAGGCAGTTAAAAAAAGACAAAAACCAGGTATAAACAAGATTCTCCACTAAGCAAGAAGAAAGATCATCTAGGGGCAGAAAAGTCATTTGACATTTAGGTCAATGTAGTATTTAATATATATGAAAATTTAAAAGTATGACTATTATTCTTACATATTAGACTCATTTTAAAAAAGCAAATGTGCATTGACATCTTTTCCTCTTGCATCACCTACACTTTTCAATGTATTACAAGGCAGCAAGGATGGTAGAGTGGATATAATGCTAGACTTCGAAGTCAGGCAGGCCTAGAGTGGAATTCTGCCTCAAATGTTAGCTGAGTGACCCTGAGCAAGTCACTAAAGTCACTTAGCCTTTTCTCAGTCTTGGTTTCCTGTTCTCTAAAGTGAAAATAAAAATACCTTCCTCTCAGGACTGTTGTAAGGATCAAATGAGACAAAAAATATAAAGTATTTAGTAAACCTTACAGTACTATATAAATGCTAGCTATTTTTGTTATTATCTATTATTGTAATTATATATCCCTCACCACTCCTGCCCCTTATGAGCTCCCCCCCCCAATAGGTCAGCAAAACTAACCAAAATATCTAAAAAGCATAAATAAGCAGGAAGAAGCACATGCTCATATCTACTCATTGGGGCTCAACTTGTCTATTATACTTGCATACAGTTTTGATTATTTTGTTCTGTTGGCCTTCAAACCTATACTGTTGCAGTCATTAGTTATGTTATTTTCTTGGTTCACTTTAGTTTATATTATGTCATATAAATCTTCCTATGCTTCTCTATATTAATCATACTAGTAATTTCTCATCCAATCATAATATTTCATTATATTCACATATTATATAACTGTTTGGCTGTTCAGCAAGAGATTAGCAAGAAATTAATCTCTAGTTCTCTAGCTATTTAAAAATGGCTGCTATAAATATGCTGGTATGTTCTGAACCTCCTTGAGTTATATGCCTAGCAATGTACTCTTTAGGCCAGAGTACAAGCATACAAGTCATTTTCTTAAAGAGTAATTCCAGATTGTTTTTTAGAATGGTTGGACTAATGAACAGTTCCACCAATAATTCATTAGTGTACCTTTCTTATTGCTCTTTGAACACTGACTATTCTGATCTTTCATTATCTCTCACAATTTTCTGGGTTTGTGGTGAAATCTCAAAAATTTTTATATTTTAATTTATCTGATTTGGAATATTTTTTCAGATGGTTGTCAATAGCTTGCAGTTCTCAAGTTGAATTTATTATACATGTTCTATAAAAAAAAGCAAGAGTTATGAAACAGATTTGTGTTTCATATGGATTTTTCTTTTGTGTTCTGCTTAGTATATGAAAAAATACTCATGACTAACATATGCTTAAGTTCATAATAAAATAATTAAAAATAAAACACTTGGATAATTTACAACTGTTCTTTTGAGAACTAGTTATTCATATCCTTTGATCACTTATCTACTGAGGAATGTGGACTCATTCTTAACAGATGAAAAATGAAGTCTGAAATCTGAAAATCTGAATCATCTTTATTTTATTTTAGACTAACACTACAGGATGACCTTTTTATCTGATCCAAGAAGTGTTCAGCTACTGAAGTTGATTTCTTTTCATCAAGATTTCTACATTCTTTCTCCCTTCTAGAGGAACAGTCTGAGTCATTTCTTTATTCCTTTTGGTTTTTCATGTATCACAACTGTGCTTAATCCCAATCAACTTGAATATAAATATATTAGGTTGTGTTGTATTTTGAATAAAATAGACATTAAACTAAGATATGAAGGAACTAATATTTCATTGGTAGGAAGAACTGCACAAATTTTCATGACAAACACAACAGACATCCATTAAGCACTTACAAAGTGCCAGGTACAACACTAGGTTCTAGAAATATGAATACAAAGATGAAATAGCCCTTCACCTCATGAAGCTCACAATCAAATCAAGAGAAAAACACATAAAGTAATAGATATAAAATATACTAAAATACACAAAAATATTTAAAGCATTCTGTAATTGTATTGATGTGGATGCTACCACCAATAATGTAGACAGCAATTTACCCCATGCCATCCCATTTTGGATGATTGCTGTCTACATTATGTCCATATAAGCAGTTCAACAAATTTTACTGACGTCTTCCTTTTTCTTGACACTGTATGGACACCAGTGGAGCATTTCTGGACCAGTAGAAAGCAAGAGCTAATTCATAGGTTATCCTTCTTTCTTTCACTGTATGACTTTTGATCACTCATTTAATATATGTTTAGTTTGGGATAAGAGTCTCATATAATGAATAAGTACCTTTTAAATAAAGAAGCAAATGAAGTGAACAGTTACACATTTAATTCTTTTCTAATAGCAAATTAAATTTTCTTCTCTTCTGTTTTTACAATGAAATATGAATGAACTCTCACTTTATTTTTCACTTTTCACTTTACCTTTTGCATTGACTACCATTTTTATTACAAAAGATGAATAAAAATAAATACCTTTCATATTCTTGGTGATAGCTGACCATGTTAATTTGGCAACAAAGGCTTATTTCTTTGATTTTTTTTTAACCCATCTTCCATCCCAGAATCAATACCATAGTTCCAAGGCAGGTGAGAAATAAGGACTAGGCAATGGGGTTAAGTGACTTGCCCAGGGACACACAGCTAGGAAGTATCTGAGGCTAGATTTGAACCCAGAACCTTCCTTCTTCAGTGCTGGCTCTGATTTATTATAACTGTAAAATCTGGCTGGAGGAAAAAATGTTTACTATAACTACTCAAAGAAATGTGTGAGATGCTCTGAGGAGGAAAGTAAGAAGCACATGGTCATAAATTAAAATATGGTTCAAAGGAAAATGTTAATTATGATGAATGCTATATGGTACAGAGTCATCTCGACAATAGAGATAAAAATGACATGAGTAACAACTTCTTGATAGTTACAGCTTCTCTTTGCTCAAGGAACTTTAATATAATAACACAAATGTTGTCACTATTCTATTAAGTTCAATTAAATGACTAGTAGTACAAGGCACTGAAAAAATAAGAAATAAGATGATGAGAAATCGAACTCAAACCTAACTGAAAATTTCTTTTAACAAAGTTTTCAATTAATTTCTGGCAAAGAAAGAGATTTGTACAATGTGATAATCACTGGACAGTTTTAATTGAATTAAATTCAACCAGCATTTATTTAGTACATATGAATATAATGAGCACTGGGAATATAAACTTTAAAATGAAATGTTTTCACCCCTTCAAGGTGCCAACTATTCATTCTACTAGAATGACACAATATGTATAAAAGTGCAAAATAGATATAAAATAGTACAAAGCAATTTCCAGAGTCTTATCAGTAAGATCTTGTATAGAAGGTAGAACCTTATTTGTGCTCTGAAGGAAGCTAAGAATTTCATAAGGAGGAGCTGACACAAACCACTTTATAAAAAAGTACACAGAGGTAAGGGACAGAATATTATGTAAAGAAAACCTGTAGTCCAGTTAGTCTAAAATTAATAAAGTACAATAGAACTAGGAGTGAAAAGATAGGAATAAAATATTGGAAGATTTTAAATGTTAAGCTACAGATTTCATATTTTATAACTAAAGGAAATAGGAATTGTGAAATATTTTTAGTAGGAGGAGATTACATGTTCATATTTATGTTATAGATATAGTAAAGAGGCATCTCCATGAGGTTGGATTGGAAGGGGAAAAGATTAACTAGAATAATTAAGGAGGCTTTTGCAACAGAACAGATGAGAGTGCTTGAACTCAGAGTAGAGGTGGTTTGAGTGGAAAGGTCAGAAATAAGAGACAGAATCAGTAAGATTTACTATATGCCTGGATGCAAGGGTTCATGCATAGACTAAGGAAGACTTTCAAGACTGTGAGCCTTGGTGACTGGAAGGATGTGGTTCTAGCAACAGAGATGGAAAAGCCTAAAGAAAAAGTGAGTTTATGAGAAAATATGAATTCTATTTTGGAACTTGAATTTGAGACGTCATATGGGAAGTTAGTTTCAAGATGTATAGCAGATAGTTGGTAATATGAAAATTGAGACCAGGAGAGAGATTAAGGGATGAATATATAGAATTGGTTATCACACATATAGATAATGATTGAATTCAAATAAACTACGAAATCAACAAGGGAGAGAGTAAAAACACAGAAAAGACCCAAGACTAGAGTCTTGAGGGAGGCCTAAATATAGTTGATGAGGGAAAAATAATGTTCTGGCATATATAAGAAAGGAGCCTTATAAGTAGCAGTTGGCCAGCCAGGAAGATGAATAGGGGGTAGTATCATGGAAGCCAAGTAAAGAGATGATGATCAGAAGAGGTGACAGTAGACAGTGTCAGAAGCTGAAGGGAGATAAAGTAGGATGAGTATTGAGAAATTACCATTTGGATTTGGAACTTAAAGCGGTTATTGATAATTTTGGTCAGCACATTTTCACTGATGGAATTAGAAGTCAGATTGTAAAAGAATGTGAAGTGAATGGTGAAAAAAATGGAAGCAATTGAGTGAAGAAAATCTTTCCAAAGACCTTAGTGTTGAAAGGTAGAACAGAGAGGACAAGAGTTAAAGGAATGCCAGGTGAGATCAAGGCATGTTTATAGTCAGTAAGGAAAAGCCAGCAGAAAGATTTAAGATGAGAAAATGAGGAAGGGGGAAACTCCCAGGGAATACAGTGGGTGATAGAATCAAGAACATAAAAAAAGATTAGTTTTAGCAGGAAAGCTACCTCTTCCTCTGTGAATATAACGAAGAAAAAAGGAGTGGGAGTTATAAAGAGGAGTCTTCAGATATGGTATGGGGGGAAGAGCACACAACAGCTGGAATGTATTTTCTCAGTAAAATTGGAGATAAGGGCCTTAGCTGACAGGGAAAAGGTAGTGCAAGAGGTGGAAGAAATTACAGATTATTCTATTCAAGGAAAAGAAGTAGGATGTGAAGCTATATTTGCTATTGAGACCAAGGATAGATATGGTTATCAAATCACATAGAGATGTCAAAAAGGCTTAAAAGAGTAGGTGGGGTGAGGAAAAAAAACCCACAAGTAGTTTAAAAATAAAACAAAACCAAGACTTAGAATCTAAATCAATATGATTAAAGGAATGAATTTTGCAGTAAGTTGTATTATTTCATAATGTTTTGTTTCTGTCAAAGTTAAATAATTGTTTGATGATGTTGATGATGCCATAAGATGGAGTCAAAATTAAACTTAAAAAGAAATGGGAGCCATTAAACCATACATAAGGACCTTTTCAGGACACATATCGACTTAGTTTTAAAATATAATATGAACTAGCTTTTACTGTAATTTTTATAACAGCGAGCCAGATGCAGGCCCCCTGAAATGTTCTATCCAGCCACTCGACATTATTCCTAATCTGACAAATACAATGAGTAGGATACAATACAATGACACTTAGAAAGAGTTGTCTTAGAAACAGACTGACAGATGAGCATTTCCTTTCCTTTGGCCCCCCTCTTTAAAAAGTTTGCCCATCACTGATCTAGAGTCACTATGGAGTTTTGTAAGCTACATGTAGTTCAAGGGCAACATATTTGACACTTGTGTTATACAGTATCACCTCTTTGGTATCTGATTAGTTAAGTGGCTGAAAGTGGTAGAAAATTAAAGTTGCGGCAGAAAATTAAATGTTTTGCAAATAAAGAAGGATTAAATCAACTTCTGAAAGATACAAAGTATTGCCACTTTCATACATGAAGGAATGGCAACTGGTATGGGGCAGAAAGACAACCTTTGTGTATGAAACAATGGTAAAATCCATGGGAGAATAAGGTTTAGTGACTGAAGAGGTAGGGTATTATGGTACCTCAAATCATTTACATGTGACTTTTTATACCTTGAGAATTTAACATTTAAAAAGTGGTAAGTAAAATAACTCTTGGGAGATTAAATAAAGTCTGCTGGTTCCATATAAAGCAGAAAATTAGATTTCATGAGTTTTAACTCATAAAGGAAAGCTGAATTGCTGACCAATAAAGGGCTCTGATTTGAGACAAAAGAGGCAGTGAAGAACTGAGCCAGTAGAGTAGTTAAGAAAGTGATTGAAGCTCTAAAGGAGACAGCAAAAGCTGAGTAAGAATATTCCAATTCATTCATTCAACAGGAAGGTTTTAGAAACTGCATTTGAGAAATTGCTGACTGAAAACCCACTGCTTTGTGAATTGGCTGGAAAAAAAATGAGACCTTGATGATTAGAGGAGAGTTGATTTCTGTTGTGGTTAGAGCTATTGCACTTCCATTTAGAGTTTGAGAGACAAGAAGACTCTCAGAAGTGCCTGGTTGACCTCTAATATAGCCTCTGATTTGAAAGGGAAAAATAAGAGAAGAGAAAATCTTTGCAACTTCTTGGTTATAAGCATAGATTGAGAGAGACAACTCCGTGTCTTTTTAAATGAAGAACTGGCTAAGGTAGTTTACATTGCTTTGAACACCAAGCTGAGGGACTCTTCAGCCCTCTGGCTTAAAGAAATTGTCATTTCATTAGTTTGAGAGCAGAAGAGCAGATGTGACCAGCAAGAAAGCAGTAAGGACAATAAAGGGAATAGCTAGCAGAGAAGCTACCCTTAGCACATGAGTTTTCCTCATTCATTTGCTTCCACATTAGGTTTCTCTAAATGTGACCACTCTCCCCAGGGACTGTGTATAATGTGGTATACTGTAAAATAGTGGGGTTGTGACTCAGATTTATGTGTGTACATAGATGCATTGGTTGTTATTGCATTTATTGTATTCTGAGTATGGTATTATGGATTCTTGCTTTCTCCTTATAAAAGTTTTTAGGTTTAAGAGTTAATGAATTAAGAGTTAGGTTAAGAGTTAATTTGAAATTATGCAAATAAGGTGACCAAGATGTCCATACCCTTTGACTAAGAGATTCTGTTACTAGATTTATCTCAAGGTCTGATAAGAATTAAGCTCCATACACACTAAAATATTTAGAGCAATTCTTTTTATGACAGCAAAGAATTGGCAACAAAGTAGATGCCTACCAATTCAGGGAAATGCTAAATAAACTTTATTACATGAATTTAATTGAATTTTATTGTACTGTAAGAAATAAAGAATATAGAGAAGGTATTTTCTCTGCCAAGGAGAATGGCTTTTGAACAGAAATGAAAAGGAAAATAGGTGTTAATGGAGTTAATACCCAACAAAAGTAAGGAAGCAACAAGAGAACATCTACTTGCCCTTAATATTCAAATGGTCAGGTCCGGATGAAGTACATCCTTGAGTACTTAAAAAACATTCTGTTAAGGGAGTAACAGTGATGCATGAAAATTTGTGGATAATGGGAAAAGTACTATAGCACTAGAGAAAGGTAAATGCCTTTCATATTTTTTAAAAATTGAAATATATAAATTATTGGCCAGTGAGTTGGTTTTTTATTCCTGGGAAATTTCTAGAATGGATCATTAAAGAGATGATTAATAATCATCTAGAAAAGAAGTGATTACAAAGAACCAGCATAGCTTCAACAAAAATAAGTCATGTCAGATTAAACTTACTTCCTTTTTGGTAAGGTTAACTAAACTAGAATATCAGGAAAATGCTAAAGATATAGTTAACCTATTCTTTAGCAAAGCATTTGATAATATAGTTCATACTATTCTTGAAGAGGAGGTAGAGAGATGAAGACTAGACAACAATATAATCAGATGGGTTTGGAACAGGTTAAATAGCCAGATTTAAAGTGTAGTCATGTTTGACTTAACTTGACTGGCAGAAAATCTCCAGATGTGTGACCCCTGGACCTAAGCTCAGCACATTTTTTATCAATAACTTAGACAAAGGCACACATGGCATATTTATCAAATTTGCAGACCATTTTAGGCTAAGAGTAATTACAAACACACTAGATGGCAGAGTCAGGTTCTAAAACATCTTGACAGGCTAGATCAAGCTGAATCTATAAGGATTAAATATAAAGTCTTACACTTGGGTTCAAAAAGTCAACTTCACAAAAAAAAAATTTAAACAGAGAGGTAGGCATGTAGTGAGTCTGAAAAAAACATCTTTGGGTGGTGGTGGTAATTACAAAAGTTGAATGTGTGCTATGATGACCAGAAAAGTTAAAATAATGTTGGTCTGCATTAAGAGAGCAGGAGTTTCTAGGAATGAGATAACAGACTGTCTAAAATTTGCCTTAATCTTACCACATCCAGATTACTGTGTTCAATTTAGGGTACTACAGGTAAAGACAATAATAAGATGGAGAGCTTACAGAGGAGGGTAACTAAGATAGGATCTTGATCTCATGTCATATGAAGATTGGTTGAAAGAAATGGGAAAGCAACCTAAAAAAAAGGGCTAAGTGGAGCAGCTGGGTAGCTCAGTGGATTGAGAGTCAGGCCTAGAGATGGGAGGTCCTAGGTTCAAATCCGGCCTCAGACACTTCCCAGCTGTGTGACCCTGGGCAAGTCACTTGACCCCCATTGCCCACCCTTACCACTCTTCCACCTATGAGACAATACACAGAAGTTAAGGGTTTAAAATAATAATAATAAAAAAAAGGACTAAGGACTAAGGGTAAAAAGGCTAACAATTATCTTGAATTATTTTGAAGTTATCTAGAATTACTTGGCAACAGATGGCCAAATATTTTGTTTTAAGATTGATAAAAGTATTTTCCCAAGACATGAGAGCAGTAAAGGCTAGGCAATATAAGCTGACTTGCTTAGGGTCACAAGGCCAAATTTGAACCATGGACCTCCTGACTCCAGACCTGGCTCTCTATCCACGGAGCCACCTAGCTTCTCTTACCCCTAAGATTAAAATATAAACTCCAGAGGGCAGTTGGGTAGCTCAGTAGATTGAGAGCCAGGCTTACAGACAGGAGGTCCTAGGTTCAAATCTGGCCTCAGACACTTCCCAGCTTGTGACTCTGGGCAATTCACTTGACCCCCATTGCCTCCTTACCACTCTTCTGCCTTGGAGCCAATACACAGTATTGACTCCAAGATGGAAGGTAAGGGTTATTTAAAAAAAATTATATATATATATATATATATATACATACATATATATATATATA
>NC_058133.1:205304484-205426283 GCF_016433145.1 Gracilinanus agilis | reverse complement strand
GAGAGAGAGAGAGAGAGAGAGAGAGAGAGAGAGAGAGAGAGAGAGAGAGAAAGAAAAGTGGATTAAGAAATGATGGATCAATTTCAGAGGAACCTGGGAAGATTTGTATGAATAGATACAGAGTAAAATAAGCAGAATCAGTAGAACTACTTATGTAATAACAACAAGAAGTAAAGACAAATGACTAAAAATGTAAAGAATTCTTGTCAATGCAATGATCAACTAGAGGCCCAATGAAAAATGTTACCCACCTTTTGTTAGAGGTGATGGACCCAAGATGAAGAATGAGACATATTTCTGGATACAGCTAATTTGGGAATTTATTTTACTTGAAAATTCTTATTTGTTACAAGGGTTTTGTTTTTCTTTTTTCCTGGGAAAGAGGGGAGATAATAAAAGTGTGTTGATAAAAAAACAAATCTAGGAGCACTGTCATAAAAAATAATCTCCTTAATGGAGTTAGTAACATTGGTCTTAAACAACATTTAAAACCTGGTATGGGGGGCAGCTGGGTAGCTAAGTGGATTGAGAGCCAGGCCAAGAGACCAGAGGTTCTAGGTTCAAATCTGATCTCGGACACTTCCCAGCTGTGTGACCCTGCGCAAGTCACTTGACCCCCATTGCCTAGTCCTTACCACTCTTCTGCCTTGGAACCAATACACAGTATTGATTCCAAGACGGAAGGTAAGGGTTTTATTAAAAAAAACAGACAAACAAAAAAAACACCTGGTATGAGAACCAACTGGTACTCTACAATTATGAAAAAGGTTTTAACAATCATGTCTGTGAAAGTAGTGTTACTACAAAAGACAGGAAAAAAGAAAACTGCTTAAAAAAAAGCAATAGGGACAAGATGTTCAGGAAATGGCTAATATGTTTCTAAGGACTACACAGGACAGCAAGCTCCTAGAAAGGAAAAAGCACAAGGCTAAATTACAAATGATTCAGAACTTTTGCTTTTTCAAGTATAGCCTTCATAATAGCTGACAACTAGATCACTGCAATCCCTTTTTTTAACAGTCTTATTGTTCAAGGACATATTTCTATTATGATTGTTTTGATATGGCACTAATTGCATTTTCTTTGTTATTAAATTTTTTTTTTTTCAGTTTCAGAGAACCATATACTAATTCATCAAAATGGTGGCATCTGATTAAATAAATTGAACTAAGAACTCCATACATAGGGTAAAGAATTAGACTTCTTAAAAGAAATGTTTATGAGTACATTTCATGTTCCACAGAAAAATTTGCTTGGAGTTTTCCTCTAGTATGCATACCAATTCACATAGCAAGATTTTTTTTTTAAGAGGAGGACTTTACAAATCGTCTAATTGAACAATATTAACTAACATTTATATAATGCTTTTAAAAATGCTCCTTTTCCCTAACAGTCTTGTGAAGTAGATAGTATATTATTATCTCCATCTTATAATGAAGAAACTGAGGCTAATTGACTTGCCTCTGGTGGGACAACCAAGAAGTGTCAAAGGCAAATTTGCATTCAGTGTGCTGACTCCAAGTACAGCACTCTACCCATTATATCATACTGCCTTTATCAATTGAAAAAGAGAACATGGTTCAACTTATCTTTCGTCAGATAAAATAAATTATATCTAATATATGACATAACATATGGGCATTAACATCCAATATCAGTATCAGAAAAAGATTGCACAAGTGCTAAATAAAAGAATGCTCTTTAAAATAATTGTAGTAATTAAAAACAGTAACTTCTTATTCTTTTAGCCAAAAAATGAAATCAATTGGTTAGAATTAGTAGACAATACATTTTATCAGTAAGGGTAAAAAAAGGGAAATATAAATAACATCCAAAATGTAATTCAGAATTCCAAGAAAGGGTTAATACATGGGAACCAGAAGAAATTAGGGAAGGACTAGTCTTGCTCTCCAATTAATTGGATGAGATTATAACAACAGGGTTGAACACTGCAGATGTGACTAACCCCAGCTGCTCCTGGTTTTTTAAAATGTGTTTATTTAGGGAAGAAGAGAAAGGTGTGGTATATAATATAAGAGAAACATTTCAGATTTAAAGGTTGCATCCCATAAATCAAATCTATCAAATCAAAATTTAAAAATACACACATTAAATAGAGCTAATGAGTGAAGAACCCATTTACATAGTTCTACTAGCAACAAGATTTTTTAAAAAAATCACATATATAAGTGTACCTGATTAGCATGTACAGAAGGAAAAGAATTTGCCTCCAAGGAATAACTGATTCCTTATTTTCAAACTTCTCCTTTGATAGGGAACATAAAGAAACAAAGGTGAGGAGAGGAGGATGCTAAATACAAATCTATTCTTATGATTAAATTCAGGCAAAAACCATGCTAAAAGGAAAGAATGATCTAAAGACAAATCCTACTTACTCTATGGCTTTTTTCAGGTTTCTGGCTGAAATCTTCGACAAAGGCAATTGCTAAGTATAAAGGGAATAATATAGCTGTGGAGTCAATGTTATGATGCCTGTAAGCAATGCTACCAGAAGAATAGACATGCCATTTATAAAACCAGCCTTTCCTTAGATGGTTGCCTGAAACTAATCAGATGTTATTATATCTACAAAGAACCTAGCACCAAGAGTAAGACCCGAACTGAAGCATTCCAGCCCTTAACAATCTCCTCTGTGGAGTGTCCCAGATAATTAGGCACCTATTTCTAAAAAGATTCATTGTGATCTGTCACATTACATCTTTTAAAAACATCTCAGTATTTCATTACACTGGATTAGCTGCTTCCTTAATCCTTTGACAGAATAAGAAGTAAAGTGTCAAAGATAATATTAGAAACATAAAACAAAAACTTTTCAGAAAAGATAAGCTGGATAAGAATGAATGCCCATTCAGACTTGGAGATATTTGGAGAAATGATGAAAATTATCTGGAATGAAAGTCAAATCCAAACTAAGTTTGAAAGGCTCTCTCTCACTTGTTCATGCACCATGCTTATAATGACAATGAAGTTTTTATTTAAAGAAATACATTAACCACACCAATGCAACTATCAACAATTTGGAAATAAGTCTTGATGGATGATACATATTAAAACTAGTGGAAATGCACATCGGCTATGGGGAGCGGGGGACAGGGGAGGGGTGAAACGGAAAGTAAGAGCATGAATCATGTAACCATGATAACTTTTCTAAAAAATAAAAATTGTTTAAAAAAATAAAGAAATACATTAAAACAATATGTAATCTAACTATGCATCTACAAAAAGTTTAATAGAATCATCAACTGAACATTATGGAGCATGAATGCAAGTAAGTACTTACATTGGAAAACTTCATAGGCTGTGTGATCCTGGATAAGTCACCTTACCTTTTTCCTAGCCCATTTAGTTATTAGTCTCTAAGAATATAAATTTGCTGATCTGCATTGGAAGAGGGAGTTTCCTACACTAATGAAATCACAGGTGGAGTCCCTCCCTCACCACCTTTCTCTTACTCTCTTCCCCGCTTCCCTCTCATACACAGAATTGATTTTTTTTTAAATTTTGGATTGGATACACATTTTCATTTGTGTAAGGGAATTCCAAGTGAGAAAATTCTCTGTCAATGCAAAAGAGCTATGAAATTGAAGTCAGAGAATACTTGGAGGTACACCAAGAGATTGAATGACTCACTTCCAGACATTGCATCTGTTGATCCTTCAGATCAAGACCAAAGTAAAATCCTAAGGTGTGGGCCAGGAACTTCTTTGGTCACTTCTATTGTGATGGTTTTTCCAATAACAATGTGAGGCTGTGGAGTTAGACTATATAGGAAAGTTGAGCCCAACAGAATCAAAACTTTTTAATTATATTAGAGAAGACTTTTGAGAGTCCCTTGGACAGCAAAGAGATCCAATCAGTAAATACTTAAAGAAATTGATTTAGAATATTCATTGGAAGGTCAAATACTGAAGCTGAAGCTAAAATATTTTAGCCACATAATGTGAAGACACGACTCAGTAGAAAAGACATAAATGTTGCAAAATATTGAAGGCAAAAGGAGAAGGGGATGGCAGAGGATCAGATGGATAGTATCATGGAAACAATGATTTTCTTGGACAGACTTGAAGAGACAGTAGAAGATAGAAGAGCCAGGTATGCTATGGTCCATAAGGCACAACGAGTCAGACAAGACTAATGACTCATTAACAACAATTGTGATGTAAGGGTTTTTCAAGAGACACCAGCATGGCACAATGGAAAGTCACTAAATTTGGAGACAGAGGACCTGAATTTGAATCCCAACTTTGCAGCTAGTTTACTACCTGAAAGACTTTTGACAATTCAATTAATGTCTTTAAATCTATTTATTTCCTCCTCTATAAAATGTATCTTCCTGTAAGATATTGGGAGACATTACTGGGGAGGAGGGCAATAAGAACATTACCAACTATATGTTCCTCTGATTTAGACCCTATATTGCTTTCAGTAATGAAAAGAAGCTAATCTTTCTCCACAGGGAGATGCTCAGTGGCCAGATCAGCATAGCAATAATTCAGTGCTTTCTTAGTTCAATCAATATATATGTATCCATTTTCTATTTTTTAGAAACAATAGTCTTGAGACACAAGGAGGAGGGACAAGGTCAGCTTTGTCTTGAAGAATAGGATCATAAAATCAAAGATTTAGGGTTGGAAGGGCTTAGATATCCATTTCAAGTCCCTCATTTTACAGATGAAGAAATTCAAGTCAAGAGGTTAAACATTTGAGGTAAGATTAGAACTCATAACTTTCTGACTCTAACTCCAACCCTCTAGTCCAGTGATTTCCAAACTTTTTTGGCCTACTGCCCCCTTTCCAGAAAAAATATTACTTAGCCCCCTGGAAATTAATTTTTTTTAAATTTTAATAGCAATTAACAGGAAAGATAAATGCACCTGTGGCCATCACCGCCCCCCTGGACTGCTGCAGCACCCCCCAGGGGGTGGTGGTGCCCACTTTGGGAATCACTGCTCTAGTCTCTATAGATGCTTTCCCTAGCCCTTATCTGATCCAACTTCAGAGTCGTTTGGTATTAGATCTCTGAGCCTTTTTAATCTATACAACTATAGAAAAAATTTTGATACCTCTACTCAATTTAATCAGTACTCAGTTCATGGTGATTTCATGGGAATCACTGATTAGACTGAATAAAGATCTAACAGTATATTGCTAGATTAAAAGTTATGTACATTGGAACTAAATAACCTATACATTAGAGATATCATTGAAAATGTATGTTACAGAGCAGTGATGGAGAACCTTTTAGAGGGGTGGGTGATGTGAGAAATTACCTCAGGCACCCATGGAAGGGGGAGAGAGGAGCAGCCTGGCCCATTTCCCTTTACCTTTCTAGTAACAAACTCTATGCTGGGATGATGGTGTACATATCCAGAGAGAGGGCTCTGAGTGCCCCTCTGGCACACATGCCATAGGTTCACCACCACCGTTATAGAGAATTACATTTCATTAACACTGGAACCTGTTTTCATAGCAACAATACCCCCATCCCTAGGAATGACTGTCAGCACTCTCTGGTGTCCTTTTCTTTTGCCAACAACTTCCCTAGATTCTAAGATACTTTGAATCTTGGGATACTGTTGGTCAAACACTAGAGTCTTACAACTTATGGAAGACCCTGAGATGTTAACTAAACCCCTGCTGGAAGTGCCAGATGGTCTTCAGAAAGCCCAAGATTTTGCTGCCAGGGACTCATGACTTGTAGAAAGTCTTATGACAGGATATTAGTAACTGATGACCTTTGAAAGAGCGTGCTGACAAAGTGGTTATAATTGACGTATATTATGCACATGTCCCTTAGATAAACATAGGGTCTCCACTTCTAAAGATGACCGATCATCGAGTTGTACCACCTGACTCTATTTTTGATAACCTTTCAAATGCTATAAAATTCCTAGGATCCTGAGGATAGGGGTCCTTGACCCTGAGGTAGGTTGATTGAGGGATCATTCAAATTCCTCATAAACTGACCATGTTCAGAGATCTGACTCAATTGCTTTTGTTACAGATTGGATATTTTTGGTCTAACAAAATAGGAATCACAATATTTGAATTACCTAACTCATAAAGTTGCAAAAATCAAGTGAGAAAGTAAGATGAAACATTTTTCTAAAACATTAGATGAATATATATCTATTACAATTATTACTACTTGCAGTACTTTCTTATACATTTCTACTTAATCATATACTAAAGTGATCAATGAGATTCCCCTGTGGCTTAAAAGAAAGCCAGTCCTTCAATAATTTGTAACCTAGTTGAAAGAGAATTCATATTTCTTAGATCAAGATATATGATTGGATGGTGAACTGACTGAATTAGTCTCTTGGTATAAGATGCCTTGAACAGCCATTATAGATAAACAATGAACTGGGTCTAGAATGAACAGAGAGAGTAGACTACATTTTCATTTGGTGAATTACTAAATGTTTTCAGTGATCTGTTTTCTATTAGTCACATTGAAGTTCATAATTTTAACATTTTCCTGGTGATAATGTATGGTTCTCAATTATGGAACACTATGATCTCAGAAATTGCAATGTTGCAGTTTACCCAATAGATCAGAGATAAGTAATGGACCCTTGAACTAAGAATGGTTTTTACATTTTTAAATAAAATTTTATATTAAAATATGAAAGCCATTCTAAATTTAAAACAGTCACAACCTGCGCTAAATAGAGACATGCACAGTAAGCATAAGTGGTCTGTAACACACAACCAATGACTAGTTACACTTGAGAAATGGTATAAAAGACATTGTTAAGATACATGTTTTTCTGTAAACTGAGGAAGGAAACTACCAGTCATGTAGGATAGCAAGAGGTAAGCAATGGATAGCCTGAGTCCATCTTGTTATCCACAGATTACTGAAAGTCCTAGACAAAGGTCTCCAGAATGTTGTATAGATTCTTTTTTTTTTTTAAACCCTTAACTTCTGTGTGTTGCTCATAGGTGGAAGAGTGGTAAGGGTGGGCAATGGGGGTCAAGTGACTTGCCCAGGGTCACACAGCTGGGAAGTGGCTGAGGCCAGATTTGAACCTAGGACCTCCTGTCTCTAGGCCTGACTCTCAATCCACTGAGCTACCCAGCTGCCCCTGTATAGATTCTTAACAGGGAATTTATATAAGACATGTCAAAGGTCTTTACCACAGGCAACTACTCCATTTTGGTCCTAAATACCATTCCTGGAAATGTTTTCCAAGAACTTATCTTTCCTACTCTCATATTCTCTCTCCTTATCTATGGATCCCATTTCTGTTATTCAGACATATAAAGATCTCCCATACCTTTTAAAATCTTCATTTGACAAGGCTATCTTCTCACTTTCAACTTTTACTTTAACTCCTATATGAACAACTTTCATTTTCTAATGAAATCTGACATTTACTTTGCAGCTGGCTGACTTCCAATTGCAACACTCTTGGAAACCTCTCTCTTTTAAGATTACCAACAGTTTCAACTACAAAATCTAGTGATAGTTTCTGGGTCCTTAATCCTCCTTCATTTTGGCAAGGCCAATCATCTTCTCTGGGGTGGGATCATAAATTCCCTTTCCTCCTTAAAGGAAATTCAAAAAAGAGGTAAAGAGCTAGTAATGGATCTTAGAAGCAATTGATAGTATGTTTCCTTTCAGCTCTAAGTCACTTGTTAAAGCTCAGATGCAATCCTCCAGTTATGGCAACAAAGAAACCAATGAAAAGTTGCTGTGTTGAGTATTTCCTTTTTCCCCACAAAAAGAGAGCAGATCACATGCTCAGTTTCATAAGAAGTACTCCAGTCTACAAATGGACTTGTAAAACTAGTGAACAAGTTGCAATTGTTTTTCATGCTTTGCTGGGTTTCCAATTAAGAATGATTTTGAATTCCCTTTATCCCTGGTAACTTTTCACCATCTGAAAGAGCACTCCTAGACTGAATCACCAAAAAACAATCTACCAGTCCCAGGGGGAGTTAATTTGCTTAGTTTTGGATCTACCATCCTGAGGTAAAACTGCCTTGATTAGTTACTGAATAAGTGCAAATTAAACTAATGCACCATATCTAACCAGCCCTAGGCCTCAGGCCAGATCATTAGAATGCGCTTTACTTACCACCCAGACTTTCAAACCAACTATTTTGTCATAGGCTATCCTACCCTAAAAGTGTACACTCCCATTCCAGTTCTCTACTTCTAGCACAATAATCAATCTAATGCTGCCATTATTCCCAGAAAAGGCTTGTCACTTAGCTGCATCTTGGAGTTCTATAGCAGCTAGGTAGCAAAGTAAATAAACACTTTACCAGAGTCAGCAAGTCCTGAGTTCAGATCCAGCTTTGGACACTGTGACCTGGGCAAGTAATTTTTTTTTTTTGAGCCCTTAACTTCTGTGTATTGGTTCATAGGTGGAAGAGTGGCAAGGGTGGGCAATGGGGTTCAAGTGACTTGCCCAGGGTCACACAGCTGGGAAGTGTCTGAGGCCAGATTTGAACCTAGCACCTCCTGTCTCTAGGCCTGACTCAATCCACTGAGTTACCCAGCTGCCCCCTGGGCAAATCATTTTTAACTGCTATCTGTTGCAGTTTTGTTATTGTTGTTCAGTCATTTCAGTCATGCCTAACTCCTTATGACCTCAGTTGGGATTTTCCTGACAAAAATACCGAGGAAACTGAATCAAATAGGGTTAAGTGATCTTCTCAGATTCACACTGCTACTAAGTGTCTGAGGCCAAAGCTCTATCCATTGTGCCACCAAGCTGTGCTTGCCTCAGTTTGCTCCTCTGTAAAAAGAAAGAAAACAAGTATTTATTAAGTACCTTTTATGTGCCAGGCATTGTGCTAAAACCTTTAAAAATACTTTATTTGATCCTAACAACCACCTTAGGAATGGGGAATTACTCCCATTTTACAGATGAGGAAACTGAGGCAGGTGGTTATTAAGTGACTTTCCCAGATTCACACAATTAGCAAATGTCTCAAGCCATATTTGATCCCAGGTATTCCCAATGCCAGGGACAATTGTCACACTCTTGCCACAGGGCCACACACTGAGTAAAGATAAAAACAGCACCTAATCTCTCTGGAATGTTGTGAGGCTAAAATGAGTAAAGTGCTTTGCAAACTTTAAGCACTATATAAATGCTAGTTATTGATGATGATGACAACAACGATGGTAATGCATCAACTTATAACTTTTGATTATTCAGATAATCTATACACTGGCTACTATTCCCATATATGTAATATCTTGTCATGAGTAAGAATTTCTTGAGGACAGAGACTCAGTTCTGCTTCAGAATCCCTAGTATTTAACAGAGTGCTTGTTTCATTACAAATACTTAAAAAGTACTTTAAAAAAATCTATGCATTAATTCATTTATTCATCTGAAGTTCTATCCCTCTAGGGCTAACAGAACACATCTGTCACTAATCTTTCAAAATTGATATAGATTTCCAATAGATTATGATTCATCTCTCTAGTGCCAATTCTAATTTATACTCCAGTTCTCTAAAGAGTCTAGAATCCTTCAAGTTCTTTTTGTCCAATTTGAACCAAAGCTGTTATATCCTCTCTGTTAGGCTTAAAGGGGATGGGGGATTGGGCGAGAGATAGAAGAGGAGAGGAGTCTTAAAATTTCTTTATAAATGTGGAATACTGAAAGGATTCTACTCTCATTTCAAGACCTGAAAAAGAAAATGCATACTTCCAGACTAATATAAGATATAACTTCTCTGTGATATCACCCTATTACCAGCTATCTAGACGTATTTAAAGGAAAGTATTTGTAACTTTTAAGGCTGAGAAATGACAACTGAGAAATTAAAATTAATTACTTTATAATTTTAGACAATTTCATTACTTCTTCTTTTGACATGGAATCTAGAGACCCAAAACTTATAGCCTAGTGAGATCTGATGAACCCCAAGTTTTAGGACTAGCTCGTAAGTTGTAGACTCCAAAGCTTGTACTTGCTCTCTATTCCCATGAGAATCCACTCTGAAGGGAATCTCAGGCTAGCAGTTTCAGACCGAATAATGGACCCTAAGGTAAAGCTAAGTGACTCCTTTTGCCTTAGAAGCTTCTCCCATTGTATCACATCCTTCTTTCAAGGATGGAACTCAGGACCTTCAGCTTATAAAACTGATATGCTGCTGCCATGGGAGCAGGGAGCAAGTACAAGCTTTGGGGTCTCCAACTTACAAGCTAGTCCTAAAATGTAGGGTTCATCTGATCTCACTAAGTACAAGTTTGGTGTCTCTAGATTCCATGTCGACACTTCCATCATCTTTATTTCTAGTATATAAAATAGGAAGTTTACTTTTAAATATTTATTACAGGCAAGGTAAAAGATAGTAAATCTTAACTATTTCAAATCTCTTGAAATCAGGTACATGACCTATAATTCCATAATATGGGACAGTTAAATAAATAATCTGAACCTCTACAAGCCAAGAGATTTCTAGTGTGTTGTGTATATATATATATATACACACACACACATATATACATATACATATACACACACACAATACGACTTTATACAAAAACCTTAATTTACACAAAGATAAACTAAGGACTGATTTGTTATTTTTTTAAAAAAAACTTCTTATAGAACTCTTTTAACTAGTGAATATACTTAGTACAATTTAAATTATTTAATTTACAAAAGTTGATTTATACACAACTATTTGAGAATGAATCAATTGTGAAAAGCAAGGCATATCTTCAGTGTAAAAGGAGCAGGGGTAGATTCTAAATGTTGTTCTTATTAAAAAGTATTTAGGTTAGTCTTCAATAATATTAGTAAAGATTCCTGTCTTTGATTTTATGTACATTTTGCGCATTCAAAAAGGGAAAGAAAATGAACATGAAGAGATATACTAATAAATTGCTTCAGGTTATTTAGTTGTGAATAAAAAATAAATTTTGGCATTGGTTCAAATTCTAACACTATTTTAAAAAAGTTGTTGAAAGAGTATTAAATGGAAAATGAATCCTTTTACTAATGAAATATCAGATCATGCAATATATATGATTAACATTTCTATTTGATTTTAGTACTCTCTCTTACCCATGCTATAAGATTCTTGTCCATGTGGCAAATGCCCATGTTTAGTACCAGAGAAAATTATCCAAAAAATGAAGCATTAAGAATAATTAATGGAAGAATAACAAAATCTAATTTCTCTATCAATATGTAAATTGGAGACAGGGCAATATTTTTTGAAACAATGTGAATCTAAGAATAATTTTTCAACTCAAGACTAACAACTGAGAGAAATGAGAATGCCAACGTTTTGATAAAAGGTTTTTTTTTATGAGGGGGAAGCTGGAAACTCGTATTTCAAATCTTCTAATCTTTAAAACCAAGTTTACTACTTGTAGTCTGTCTCTTAACTAACCATAACTTGCCTAAAACCTAAAAAGAGAAAGTTAATTAAAAGCCATAAAATGGATATTATATCTTTTCAAGAATATTCAATCTGTATTAATTTCTCTCATGATAGTAATTACAATTTAAAAATACCATAAGAAAGTGGGCCTCTAATTTATTCTAAACTCTTCCAGTAAGAATAAAGATCTAAAAAACAAGTAAGGATAGATAAGTTCAAAGACAACAAAAATTTCTATTATTTCACATAGTCTGGATGAATACAAACTTTAGAGCAGGTTTCTATATTGCTATCGTAAACAAAGCATTAGTTACAAGGATGTTGCACTGAGAAATAAAAACCCATTTTAGTCTTAGAATCCAAAAGAGAAGCAATCTGACCTTCAAAAACTATAATAAATAAGTTACTTATCTACCCTCCCTTAGTAAGAGAATTTTCCATTTCCAAGTGTGATATCATTTCATGAGGTTCACACTATTTTACAAAAGATAAGAATTTATCAAAAGCATTTAATATAAAATTAAATAAGTAGGTTTAAAATAATAATCTCTTAATGCTTTTCTGAAAACTGATTCTCCTGTCAAATTTTCTAACTCTTCATTGATTTTTCTATACAGCTCAAAGTAGGCCTAAAAGCTCCAAAAGCTAGAATCCAAGAAACACACAATCCTCCATTTAGATACTCACAGCTTTAGTTTTTCTTCTTTATAAATCAATAAACTGTAATCTTTTCCCCATATGCCCCCAAAAGCCTCTTTCTTATCCATAGATAATGTTGCTATCAGAGCTGGTTCATCAGAGGCGATCCACACCTTTCTCTTTTCTCATTAGCTCTTTACAGGGCCCAGAACCACACTGTGCCGTTCATTCGTTACAGGTGATACTTCTCTTGCAGCTGATGTCAAACGTGGTCCCAAAGCACAAGATGTTCCCCAAGGTATCTGCTACCCCAACAGCATCATCTGCTTCTTTGTAAGTCTTTTATTTACAATTGATGATTTTCAAGAAAGGCTCTAGAGGAAGAGTTCTCATTAGACAGCTCAGCCTTAGATACGTTTTTCTTTCAGAATGCTGCAGCGATATACACAGTATGCCTCCCTTAGGAAAAAAAGGAAGTATTTTTGTACAGTTTCTCCTATGGCGCAGTTCAGTTTGCCCTTCAGTTAGAACAAACTGCTGGAAGAACTGGTTTCTAGGTTTCTAATGGCGCAGTATTAGCAGAATGAATGATTCACGGATGTTCTTCTTAACATTCAGGAGTAACACGGAAGACTAGCAATGCAGCCCAGGTCTGGAGCTGATGAATGGTGCAGTGCTGCTGTTGTCATAGCAACTAAGAGGAAAAAAGCAGCACCATATAAGGAGCTGTGACATGCATTCTGGGAACAATTTATATTAAAAAGCTATAAGCTCTTCATGCCTTAAAGCTGAACCTCTTTATTATAGATTTTTATTCAGCTTTTGCTCTTCAGACTTCTTGACCCTAAGCAGTAAAAATATGTAAATAGCTATAAGGGAATAACTCCCATTTCAAGGAAGAAGGAAAGATTAATTATACTTTAGCAAGACAGTGCATGCCTGCAATGTCTTCAGAATCTATTTGGATAAATGCGTAAGGATAACAATCACATTCTGTCACAAACAGAAACAAGATGAGGCAGAGAATTTAATTTAAATATACAACATCATAGGACTGACAGGCTGCTTTTTAGTGGGTAGACACCAGATGCACCAAATTGCAGCAGCATGAACTGGATGACTAATAAACCAGCACTGGCATAAATTCCAGAGTTCTACTGCCTCCACTACACCTTCACCTTCAAAATACACTAACATCCTGAGGTCACTAATCCAGTACTAACTTGTTTGAATATGTACGGCTGGTGCCTAGGGCAATAAGAATTCTGTGCCACTCATGACAGGTAGAGTATCTCTGTTTTCTTCTTGCTGTTGCTTCAAACTTTTCCCAACATCACAATTATTTTTCACTGTTGAGAAAATCAGAACAAACTTTGCCTTAAGTTATGAGCAATGGAGACTAGGGCCAGAGGGGGTCATAACAGGGATACTGGCAGAAAGATGGTGGCATGTTTTTTGAAACAATGATTGTAGCTAGAGACCATCTCTGTTCTTATTATGATCCTGTATTATAACTACAGAGAGGGAAACTAGATACATTTCATCTCTATGTCAACTATTACTCATACATGTAGAGTAATTTTATATTTCCTAATAAAAAACAGACATATATTCCTTTGGCATATTAAGAAATCCCTATTCATATACATCTAATGAAATATTATTGATTTATACAAACACACACGTGAGTGTGTACATAAAACAAAAAATGACTCCTGGGTTCATAAGGGTTGCATCAATGGAGCTCGAGCTCTGGAAAATCTCAACCATACTAGAAAGGCTTACTGCATTCTCTTGGGTTCTATCTTCTTTCTGAGAACCTAGCTAAGTGTTCTGGTTGAGTTGTTTTAGTCATGTCTGCCTCTTCATGACCTCATTTAGGGTTTTCTTGGCAAAAATGATGCAAAGGTTCATCATTTCCTTTTCCAGCTCATTTAGGAAATGTGCAAACAGGGTTAAGGGAACTGCTGAGGGTCACAGAGCTAGTAAGTGGCTGAGGCTGAATTTGAACTCTGGTCTTCCTGACTCCAGGCCTAATGCTCTATCTACTACCTATGTGTACCCTGCTCTAGTGAAGTACAGAATGACTTATAATCAGTATGGTGATCATATGGTGATGAATTCTTAGAGCACAGGTATAAAACAATGAATGAAACAAAGAAAAATTTAAAATGTGCTGTCCATTCTGCATGGCTCTACCTTGAGATTCTTTTCTTTTTCTTTAGAATATTTTTTCCATGGTTACTTGATTCATGATCCCTCCCTGTCCCCCTGCCCCAGAGCTGACAAGCAGTTCCACTGGGTTTTACATGTCTCATTGTTCAAAACCCATTTCCATGTTATTCATATTCACAGTAGAGTGATCTTTTAACATCAAAACCCTAATCATATCTCCATCAAACTACATGATCAATCATATATGTTTTTCTTCTGTGTTTCTGCTCCCAGTTCTTTCTCTGGATGTGGATAGCATTCTTTCTCATAAATCCCTCTGGATTGTCCTGGGTCATTGCACTGTGATTAGTAGAAAAGTCCATTACAATCAATTGTACCATAATGTATCCATCTCTGTGTACAACGTTCTCCTGGTTCTGCTCCTTTAGCTTTACACCAGTTCTTGGAGGTCTTTCCAGTTCACATGAAATTCCTCCAGTTCACTGTTTCTTTCAGTACAATAATATTCCATCACCATCAGATACCGCAATTTGTTCAGTCATTCCCCAATTGATGGACAGGCCCTCATTTTCCAATTTTTTGCTGCCACAAAGAGAGTGGCTATAAAAATTTTTGTACAAGTAGTTTTTCTTATTATCTTTTTGGGGTACGAACCCCAAAATTCTACCTTTAGATTTTAAAAATGAACAAATAAACATTATGCCTTTTTTCTTTACACTGAAATAATTTTTCCACCTCAATCTCTCAAAAGGAAGAAAAACAACGAAGTAAAACACATAATACAAAAATCTTATTAGATAATATACATAGTAGCGTTATAGCAGTTCTCTGTCTCTCTCTATTTCTCTCTCTCATATCATTTCTCCTCTAGCACCATCACTAGTTTTTCCATTATTCAGACCTCAATTACCCTTTAGTGATCTTTTCATTTAAATGTTTGTAGTTCTTGTGATGGTGCTCTCTTTGTTCTGATCACATAATTCTATATGAATATAAATCTTTCCATGTTTCTCTCAATTCTTCATATTCATTATTTTTTTCTCAATAGTATAATCTATTACATGCATATAAAAAAGGTTTCTGGTCATCTCAAAATTAATGAATACCCGCTTCATTTGAAGTTTTTTTTTTCTTTTGTATCTCTAGCATAGTTCCTGGTACATAGTAAGTACTTAATAAAAATTTATTGATTGTCCTCATGTTTATTATTCTCATTTATTGACTGCATATATCATTGTTTTTTAAAAAATAAAATGTTACATACTGACTTAGAATTGTTACCAAGTATAGGCAACTGAGGTCAAGTGACTTACCTAGAGAGATATATCTAGGAAGTGTTCAAGGCCATATTTGAAAACAGGAACTCCTGGCTCCAAGCCTAGCTCTCTATCTTCTGAGGCACTTAGCTGCCTCTTTTAAGGGTTAAAAATTAAAGGTTTTACTAAATGTATAAAAATGTGGTTGCCAAAAATATATTATTCAAGTCAGGATGACTTTTTTATGATAGTTTATTTACAAAAGGAGAAAGTGTGAAAGTAAGGAAATGAGAGAGAGTGTAGATAATTACTCCAGCCTGGTCCAAACCAGGCAGGGCTTCAGAGGCCCCAGCAAAGGGGGGCCCAGAGGTAAATTAAGGAAGGGTTCTAGCCATGAGGCCTCCTCCAAGACAAGGGGTCTCTCTGGAGGTTAGTACCTCCAGAAAAACCAGGAAAAGGAATCAGCCTTTTTCACTCACCCACATGGTAGTCCTAAAGGAAAATCCAAGAGCAGTCTGAGGTCCCAAGCCTCATACTTTATGAACCTTAAAATCCTATGTAAATACCAACTATTGTAAATCCTATATCTGGCATATGTTTTTTTTTTTTGTTGTTGTTGTTGTTGTTGTTTTAACTTTACATTATGTTCATTTCCTTTGACCACTATCTGTGGGGAATGACTCTTGTTAGTATATAATGAAGTTAAATATCTGTATATTTTAGATATCGGACCTTTTAGATTGTATTTTGATGAAAATGTTTTCCCTGTTCTATCTTTATTAATTTTAATACAATAAAAGCTTTAAATTTTTATCATTAAAGTTGTCTATTTTATATTTTATTTTATCTTCTTCTGGTTTCAAATTCACTTCTTGATTATAATATGAAATGAAGCTTTTACATTCATGTTATGTATCCACTTGAAGCCTAATTATGGCATATGTTATATGGTCCTGGACTAATTTCTGCCAAACTGCTTTCTAGTTTTCTCAGAAGTTCTTTTAAAAAAGAAAATCCTTTCCCCATTTATGTTCTAAAAATTTTCAGACATTGGACCACTATTTTCAATTGCTTCTATTTTTTGCTTAATTATAGTTCCCCCCCCACTTTGATCTACTTTTCTCTTTGCTTGTTTGTTTTTACCAGTTCCAAATAAGTTTCATAATTACTATTCCATAATATAGTCTGAGCTTTGATAATATGACTCCCCCATACTTTGTGTCATAATTTCCCTTGAGACTCCAGACCTTTTATTTTTCCAAATAAAGTTTTTTTTTTTAAACCCTTGTACTTCGGTGTATTGTCTCATAGGTGGAAGTTTGGTAAGGGTGAGCAATGGGGGTCAAGTGACTTGCCCAGGGTCACACAGCTGGGAAGTGGCTGAGGCCGGGTTTGAACCTAGGACCTCCTGTCTCTAGGCCTGACTCTCACTCCACTGAGCTACCCAGCTGCCCCTTCCAAATAAAGTTTCAATTTTGTTTAGTTCTAAAAGTATTCCTTCATTAATTTAACTGGTATTGAAGAATATCTATAAATCTGGTAGTATTGTACTTGAGTCACTGTCCAACAATGAACAGTAAATTTCCAATCATTTATCTCTTTTTATTTTTTAAAGAATGTTTTGCATATGTATTTACAAAAATATTGGACCGTGGTAGGTTAATTTCCAGAAATGTTATGCATTTTGTAGTTATTTTTCATAGATTTTCTCTATTTCTTCCTGGGTTTTGTTAGTACTATTTAGAATTTGATGCATGATTTGTCATAAGGATTTTGCTTTTCCTTTAAATTTAGCAGTGGGATAGCAGGGTGGGTAGAAATTCTTGTTCATTATAAAATGAAGACAGAAAGGTATGAGAGAAGGAAACAAGGAGGGGGGAGAAGGAAAGGAAGAGAAAAGAGGGAGAGGAGGAGAGATTAGAGATATTTATTCTGCAGATATTAAAAACAATATATCAGAAAATCAGATGGCAAAATGGTTGGCATGAATGTCTAGATGTGATATAATATATCTTATATCCTATAATATTGCTAAACCTATTATGGAAGCAACAGTAACCAACACTCCACACTCCAACCCTTTTTCTGTTTTAGAAATATTAAGAAAGTATATTTTCTAAGTGTCTTAGTTCAAAGTTCTTGTTCTTCTCTGAACAGAAAACCATGTATGTAATTAATTAATTCTGAAGACCTATACTATACTCTGAAATATTTTTGCCTTATTCTTATCAAAGGTTGACAAGTTCTAAAGGAAGAAGCCTGAATAGCTCAGAAGAAACCCTCCATGAAAAAGATTATTATAATGACCAGACTAAGAGGATCTTGTGTTTAATTCTAAGAATCATTCCTCTTTTCCTTTCCTTAACTGAAACAAATGGTTTCAGGAAAATAATTCTCTGGAATATCTGTAAGAAGTTGTTTATCACTATTTCTGTGTGAGGAATCAAAACTTTTACCTAGATTTTGTAAGCTTATTTCATATTGACAATGGGATTTTGTCTTTGTTCCAAACTCTATAAACTATAAGAAGCAAATGGCTTGGGTCAGAGAAATTTTTTTAAAAACAGGATGGATCTCTGTCCCTTTGAATTTCTCTCCAAGCAGAGATTAAACTTAGAATTAGGTTGTATGTAGTATCATATTATCTAAGCTTAGAATTAGATAGTATATTTGTCTCTGACAGTCTCCTAGACTAAAATAATACATAGTACTGAATATTTCTTCCAAACTATTAATCAATCATATCAATTAGTCTCTTTGCTGATTCTCTGGGTTTTTTGACATACATGTGGATGTCATCTAAAAATAAGTTAGTTTTGTTTCCTTTCAGCCAAGGTTTATAACTCACTTTCTTCTCTTGTCTTTTTGCTAAAGTTATCATCTCTAAAACAATGTCAAATAATAGTGGAAAGAGGAGGCATCAATTTTTAAATTAATTTTTGTTATAGGAAAGCTTAGTCTTTTCCCTTCTGCTTCTACAATGAAAAGGATATAATGGTTAAAAAAAAAAAAAAAAGAGGGCAGGTAGTACTCAGAGACACAAAATTTGCAAACCACCTTAACTCTTAGCTACTGGCATTCCACTTATGGAGATACCTGTCCTTGAGGAACTGAATTGTATTAATTTTGACATTTCCACTATAAGAGAAACCAGAAAACAGAGGGAGTTAGAGGTAAATTAAAAAAGATGGCTCATAGGCGTCTCTTGGGGAGAAAAAAGAGTGGCAGTATGGTACAATGGAAAGATTAATAGATGAAAATTGGAGAGCCTGGGTTCCCATTTCTACCAATTACTACCAGTGTGTGACATTGGCCAATCATTAACTACTTTGAGCCTAGTTTTTCTCATCTGTAAATAAGGGAAGCTGGAATTCAATAACTTTTAAGATTTTTCCTAGCTTCAAATTAGTTTTATTGCACATTCAGAAGCACCATGAAATAAGTTTATGGGACATCTGGTTATCTTGTATTTGAGTGTCCATGACAAATTCTTGCCAAAAAAATTCCTCATTTTTCTTTTCTTTATTAAAGTATTAAATTTTATTTTACTCCCCTCCAATTACATGTAAAAACGATTTCCAACATTTTTCAATGTATATTGAGCCTTGAATTCTCTCCCTCCTCAACTCCCCCTCCAACTCCTCACCCCACTTGAAATGGTAAACAGACTCATATAGATTCTACATGTACAATTATGTAAAACATTTTTCTATATTAATCTTTTTGTGGAAAGAAACTCAAACAGGAAAAAAAAATTAAGAAAGTGAAAAAAGTTTGCTTTGCTCTAGATTCAGATTCAATTCTTTTTCGCGGGAAGTAGATGGTATATTTTTTATCATGAGACCATTGTTCTGCTGAGAACAGCTATTGTTCACATTTGTTTACTCTAAAGTATTCTTCTTAATGTGTACAATGTTCTCCTAGTTCTGTTTATTTCACTCTGCTTTGTGTAAGTCTTTCCAGGTTTTTCTGAACTCCTCTTGCTTGTCATTTATTACAGACAGCACAATAGTATTCCATTACAATCATGTAATATAACTTACTCAGCCATTTCTAAATTGATAGGTATCCCCTCACTTTCCAATTCTTTGCCCCCACCCCCAAAAGAGCTGCTTTAAGTGCTTTTGTACATATAGGTCCTTCTCCCCCATTCTTTTTTTAAATCTTTGGGATACAAACCTAGTTATGGTAGTGCTAGGTCAAAGGTATGTATTGTTTTACAGTCCTTTGGACATAAGCCTAAGTTGCTTTCCTGAATGACTGAATTGGATTACAACTCCTCTAACAGTACATTAAAGTTGGGTTCTGTAACTGTGGTGAAGGGAGCACTATTCCAAGCTTCAGGTCCTTCCTGCAGCTGCTTTTAGAGCTGACACTTAGGATCTATCTGCTTTCAATTCTTCCAAAGTGTTATGATTTAAGGAGAGTTGTGTTTAATACTTTCTGGGCCTATGCTGTGGTCTATAAGTAACCCCAAGCACTCTTTTATCCTTGGAACTGTGATCAAGTTCCCCTGCTCCCCTGTGACTACAAGTGCTAGTGCATGCTGGTGCTCCTCCTCACCCTGTGACTGTGCCCCCAGGGCTGTGACCTGGTTCTGTGAATGGGCAATGTGATGAGGCTTACACCCAGAGCTAGCAATAAGACCTCCATAATCTCTTTCTGAGCAGTTGTCCCACCCTACTTACCAACTGTGGCTGAGAGTTCCAGAAGCTTTTGCTGCCATTTCAGCTACGGCCAAAGTCTGTGGATTTGGTGGGACCTGCCCTGGCATGCTGTGCCCCATCTCCACCCTAGTATAAGTGATCCTTTGTTGCTGGCCTTCTAAAATGTTTTGGGCTGAAAAATGACTTCACCTTTTATTTTTGTGGGTTATGCTATAGCTCCAGAATTCCTTTTAAGGCATTATATCATGGTTTTATGGAGGGTAATTTAGTAGAAATCAGATGGGTCCCTATAACTTTTCTGCCATCTTGGTTCCACCAAAAGTCCTCATTTAAAAAAAATCTATAGCCTATATAACAAATCTATTTCAGTGGAGACTCTCCAAATTAAATATTTAAATAGCCTGATAAATAGTGATTTCAATGCAAAGGTAAGCATAGGCAAAATATATGTTGGAGGTGCAGGTAGTTGGTTCAGTGGATAGATAGTTAGACCTGGGTGCAAATAAATATGGCCTCAAGACACATCCTAGGTGTGTGACCCTAGGCAAGTCCCTTAACTCCAGATGCCTAAATCCTACCACTCTTCTGCCTTGGAAGTGATACTTAAATTGATTCTAAAATAGAAGGTAAGGTATTTTATTTCAATTAATTTTTAATTTTTATTTAGAATATTTTCCCATGGTTATGTGATTCATAATCCTCCCTCCCCAGCTCTCTCCTCTCCTATCCCAAAGCTGACAAGCAGTTCCCCTGGGTTGTACATGTATCATCATTCAAAACATATTTCTATGTTATTCATATTTGCAGTAGAGTGATCCTTTAGCATCAAAATCCCAATCAGATCCCTATCACACTATGTGATCAAATATATATTTTTCTAATATATTTTTGCTCCCACAATTCTTTCTCTGCATGTGGATAGAGTTCTTTCTCATAAGTCCCTCAGAATTGTCCTGGATCATTGCATTGCTGCTAGTAGAGAAATCCATTATATTTGATTGTGCCACAGTGCATCTGTTTCTGTGTTCTCCTGGTCCTTTCATTCTGCCTCAATTTCAGGAGGTCTTTCCAGTTCACATGGAATTCCTCCATTTCTTTATTACTTTCAGCACAATAATATCCCATCAGAAGGTAAGGTATTTTAAAAAAAGATATGTGATGGAAAATCTGATTCAGAAGTAAAGAATGATTGAGACCAAAGGTTTGTAGACTATGGATCTCAGAGCCTCAGTTTCCTAATACAATGATGACAGTGATATGTTAAAATCAATCAACAAGCACTTAAATACTACTATATGCTAACTGTAGTAAGTGCTACAAATAGAAAGGACAAAAACACTGGAGCTGCTCTCAAGGAGTGTAAATTTTAATGGGGGAGACAACAAGTAAGTAATTATATACACACCACATAGAGAGTTGACAAAAGATAATCTCAGAAGATTCTAGAAAGGGGGGGGGGGGGAGGTATATCAAGAAAAGGCCTCCTCAGGGGGCAGCTGGGTAGCTCAGTGGAGTGAGAGTCAGGCCTAGAGACAGGAGGTCCTAGGTTCAAACCCGGCCTCAGCCACTTCCCAGCTGTGTGACCCTGGGCAAGTCACTTGACCCCCATTGCCCACCCTTACCAATCTTCCACCTATGAGACAATACACCGAAGTACAAGGGTTAAAAAAAAACAACAACAACAACAACAACAACAACAAAAAAAAAAAAAAAAAAGAAAAGGCCTCCTGCAGAAAAGTTTGAATTCTAAAGGACAGTACCAGAAAGTCCAGAACAGCAGCAATGTAAGGTGTGCAGAGAGAATGAAAATAGGAAAGGAGCTAGGCTGCAAAAGGTTTTAAAGCCAAATGGAGAATTTTACATTTCATCTTGAAAGTAAGAGGTGGATACTAGAGCTTACTAAGTAGTAGAGTGACATGGGTCAGGCCTACACTTCAGGAATATTATTTTGGCAGTTGTATGGAAGATAGATTAGAATGGGGAGATGCTTGAGGCCTTTAAAAGACCAATTAGAAAGTTACTAAAATAGCCTGGGCATGAAGTGATGAGGTCTTAGTATCAGTATGATACCAGTGTGACTAGAAAGATTTTATGAAGGTAGAAATGACAAGATCTGTTGATAGATCATTACTGTCCTATTAGTTACAATAAGACCAAAACCCTGGGTGACTAAGAAGATGGTGGTAACCTTGACAATAATTAGAAAGTTAGGAACCAGGGATGGTGTAATGGGCAAAGAAGATAAGTTCTATTTTCAGCATGTTGAGTTTGAGATGCTAAAAGAACATTTGCTTGTTGTTTTTAACTCATCTCTTTTAGAAAAGATAACAAGTAGCGATTCTAAAGTAGAAAAATGGCATGAGTTGGACAATTGGAGTTAAGTTATTTGTCCAGAGTCACACAGCTTAGGAAGGGTCTGAGGTCACATTTGAACATAGGACCTCCTATCTCTAAGGCCTGGCTCTCAATCCATTGAGCCACCCAGCTGCCCCTCTCCTACTACTATTGCTATATTATTTGTTGTAGTAGTAGTAGTAGTAGTAGTAGTAGTAGTAGTAGTAGTAGTAGTAGTAGTAGTAGTAGTAGTAGTAATGATAATAGTAATTGTAATGGCTGGTTAGTGGCTGTGCTTTGTATTCAGAGGATCAAGATAACATCAACAAACACTGTGTCCAACTGTGGTTGATAAGACCAATATGAGCTCAGGAGGTTCTACCAGAGGTTAGGCATAAATAGCCATGTGATACAATAATGGGCAAAAGACAAAAGGGAAAATGGTGTAGAGCTGAACTAGTTCATCAAGAGATAAGATAGAGAAAAGAGTAAAGTATAGCCAGAACAGGGGTGACAGCCTAGGAAAGGACAGAAGGACAAAGGCACTGGATATCATGATGAGATTGAAGAACAAGGTTTAGAACTGAAAGCAGAAGGAGAGATAGAATGAGGAGATAAAGGAACTCTTTTGAGTTAATGAACATGGAGTTAAAACATTTGTGAGTGGTGGCAAGTTATTCGGTTTTCACCGTTTTGTGGTTGTTGGTCTTCTCCATTTACAATGTAATGGTGTATACTGACTTTCTAGATAAATTATTTCATTTTGAATTTTTGTTGTTCAGTTATATCCAACATTTTGTGACCCAATTTGGGATTTTCTTGGCAGAGATATGGATTGATTTGCTATTTCCTTTTCTATAATTTTGAAGAGGTTCCTGTAAATCTTCTATGCTTCACTATACTTATGTTTACTGTTTCTCACAGCAGAACAATACTCCATGACATTCACGTACCACAATTTCTATGAGCATTCCCAAAGGATGAGCACATACTCTGTTTCTAGTTCCTTGCCACCACAAAAAAATAATGCTATAAAGAATTTGGTAAATAGGGTCCCTCTGAAGAAAATACTTAGCAGTGAAATGGAATGGACAGCAATAGGCATTTTAGTCATTATTTGGATAATTGTAAATTGCTTTCCAGAAAAGGTATTTCTATTTTAAAAAATTAATTAATTGAGAATATTTCCCCATGGTTACATGATTCATGTTCTTTTCCTCCCCCTTTCCCTTTCTCCTCCTAGAGCTGACAAGCAATTCCATTAGTTTAAATATGTATCACTGTTCAAAACCCATTTCCATATTATTAATATTTGCAATGGGGTGATCATTTGAAGCCAAAATCCTGAATCATGTACCCATTGAAACATGTGATCAATCATATGCTTTTCTTCTGCGTTTCTACTCCTACAGTTCTTTCTTTGGATATGGATAGCATTTTTTTTTCATACATCCCTCAGGATTGCCCAGGATCATTGCATTGTTACTAGTAAAGAAGTTCATAACATTTGATTGTGTCAAAATGTTTCACTTTCTGTGTACAATGTTCTCAAGGTTCTGCTTATTTAGCTCTTCATCAGTTCCTGGAGGTCTTTCCAGTTCACATAGGAATTCTTCAGTTCATCATTCCTTTCAGCACAATAGTCAAAATAAATATTTCTAACGCACTGCTCCAAACAACAATGCTTTGGTGTATTTGTCTTTCACAATTCCCTCAACATGGACTATTTTTATCTTTTGTCACATTTGACAGTTTGCTGACAGTAATGTAATAATCTCAAGATTTTTAGGTGATATCTCAGTTTTGTTTTATATGTCTTTTATTAGTGATTTAAAGTATTCTTTCAAATGAATGTTAACAGTTAACAATGTTTTATTTGAAACTATATTCATATATACTTTGACCATTTATCTAGTGGAGTAATGATTTTGATCTTGTACAGATCTCACTTTAAGTGAACCATTCAGCAGAATTCTATGTAAAGCAATTTTTATCTAATGTAAATTTGCCTCTACTCACCCACTTCCGGAGTCTATATAACAACAAAGGCATTTACAAAATAATACCTTTACTCAAGTAATCAAATGTATTAAAATGCAGGCATATTAAATACTACAATGAGATAATAGCCAGAATGAAAGGTAAGATTAATGATAAAGTATGCATAGTAATTATAGAATAACAATGACATAGGGATCTCATCAACTGTACCTAAGGTTTTTCACTGGTGGTTTGCTATGAAACTTTTTTATTTCTTTTAATAAAGCTATCTAAAGATGCCTGGACAGTGGCTCTCTTTTCCCCAACATATATCTGGCAATAGCAAGCAATATTATCTTCAACTTACTCTTTGAACTTTTAAAAGTTTTGAAGTATTTGGATAGACCTTTTTGAAGCAAGAAAAAAAATTCACTCAAATGATGAAACACTTCTGCCAATTCTTTCTTTGTGAACTTTTTTGGTTCAACTACAGGTTCCTCTTCTGTAATCTTTGCAGCTAATAGTTCAATCAGGAATTCATTCAACTGTTTTCCTCTGTAACATTAAATAAACTCTTCTGCATTCATTGTTTTTCTCCACTTTTAACCTTAATTCTTTCTTTAATTTTGTAATCCTATTTACTCACTTCTTTCAACTTTTCATCTTAGGAAAATTAGGAACAAATTGTGGGCACATTTTTTTACAAACTCTTCATACATGTTTCTGTTACATCTTCACAAGCCTTATCAATATTCTGGATTACTTTATAAATATTATAGGACATTCTGAAATCTCTCTAGAAAAGCTACAAATTTAAGGTATTAAAACAGGCAATGAAGAGACCAAGCTATCACTCTTTACTGATGATGTGATGGTCTACTTAAAAAATCCTAGAGACTCAACTAAAAAGCTAGTAGAAATAATCAACAACTTTAGCAAAGTTGCAGGATACAAAATAAATGCACATAAATCATCAGCATTTCTATATATTTCCAATGCATCTCAGCAAGAAGAGTTAGAAAGAGAAATTCCATTTAAAATCACCCTAGACAATATAAAATACTTAGGAATCTATCTACCAAAACAAACACAGGAATTATACAAACACAACTACGAAACACTTTCCAAACAACTGAAACTAGATAGAAACAATTGGAAAAACATTGATTGCTCATGGGTAGGATGAGCTAACATAACAAAAAGGACCAATCTACCCAAATTATTTTACTTATTTAGTGCCATACCTATCAAACTACCAAGAAACTTTTTTACTGAATTAGAAAAAACTATTACAAAGTTCATTTGGAATAAAAAAAGATCAAGAATATCAAGGGAAATAATGAAAAAAAATGTGAAGGAAGGTGGACTAGCAATACCAGATCTTAAACTATACTATAAAGCAGTGGTCATCAAAACAATATGGTACTGGCTAAGAGACAGAAGGATGGATCAGTGGAATAGACTAGGGGTAAATGACCTCAATAAGCTAGTGTTAGGTAAACCCAAAGACTCCAGCTTTTGGGACAAAAATCCACTATGTGACAAAAACTGCTGGGAAAATTGCAAAACAATATGGGAGAGATTGGGTCTAGATCAACATCTCCAAACCTATACCAAGATAAATTCAGAATGGGTGAATGACTTGAATATAAAAAAGGAAACTATAAGAAAATTAGGTGAGCACAGAATAGTATGTTTGTCAGACCTCTTGGAAAGGAAATATTTTAAAAACAAGTAAAAGTTAGAAAAAATTAGAAAATGTAAAATAAATAATTTTGATTACAATAAATTAAAAAGGGTTTGTACAAACAAAACCAATGCAACCAAAATTAGAAGGGAATCAACAAATTGGGAAAAAATCTTTATAACAAAAACCTCTGACAAAGGTCTAATAACTCAAATTTATAAGGAGCTAAATCAATTGTGCAAAAAATCAAGCCATTCCCCAATTGATAAATGGGCAAGGGACATGAATAAGCATTTTTCAGATAAAGAAATCAAAACTATCAATAAGCACATGAGAAAGTGTTCTAAATCTCTAATAATTAGAGAAATGCAAATCAAAAAAACTGAGGTACTACCTCACACCTAGCAGATAGGCTAAAATGATAGCAGGGGAATAATAAATGTTGGAGGGGATGTGGCAAAATTGGGACATTAATGCATTGCTGGTGGAGGTGTGAACTGATCCAACCATTCTGGATGGCAATTTGGAACTATGCCCAAAGAGTGCTAAAAGACTGCCTGCCCTTTGATCCAGTCATACCATTGCTGGGTTTGTACCCCAAAGAGATAAGGAAAAAAACATGAAGAAAAATATTTATAGCCACGCTGTTTGTAGTGGCGAAAAAACTAGAAAAAGAGGATATGCTCTTCCATTGAAGAATGGTTGAACAAATTGTGGTATCTATAGGTGATGGAACACTATTGTACTGAAAGGAATAAGGAACTGGAGACATTCCATGTGAACTTGAATGACCTCCAAGAACTGATGCAAAGTGAAAGGAGAACCAGGAGAATATTATACACAGAGACTGATACACTGTGGCACAATCAAATGCAATGGACTTCTCTACTAGCAGCAATGCATTGATCCAGGACAATTCTAAGGGACTTATAGGAAAGCTATTCACATAAGAGGAAGAACTGTGGGAGTAGAAACAGAGAAGAAAAACAACTGCTTGAACACATGGGTTGAAATGGATATGATTTGGGATATAGACTCTAAACGACCACCCCAGTGCAACTATCAACAATATGGAACTAGGTCTTGATCAATGATACATGTAAAACCCAGTGGAAATGTGTGTCAGCTATGGGGGGTGGCGTTGGGGGGTAGAGAGGAGAGAAAGAACATGAATCATTTAAACATGGAAAAATCTTCTAAAACAATGACAAAAAATAATCATAAAACAAAAATATATAAATAGATAATTTTCTCTGGCAAGTAGAGAATTTCTTCTATTATTTTTTGTGGAACTCTATAGGAGCTTCTCCTGATACTTGCATGTTAAAAGCTCCTGCATAATTTTTAAATCATGCAAACCAATCACTGCTTGCTGAAAATGCCTATGTTCCTTTGGGACATTTTACCTACAAATTTTCAAAGAGCCTTTGAGCTTTACCTTGAATTATCACCAAGTTTAAAGGAATATTCTTCCTGATATGGTCATATATCCATAAAGTTAACAGATTCTCTTATTTCTAGAATAGGATCTTTTCTTTGTTTAGAGAGGTAATTTGAATTCATGCAAATGCTGTCTTTGCATGCCCTTTATCTGGGCAGCATCTTTTACTATGGTATTCACAGTCAACACCACAAGATGTTACATAGTATCAATGACAATTTTTGTCTTTATTTTCTAATTATTTTAATTTTCAAGTCTATTGGCTTTTATTTACAAGAAGGTTTAATTTTCCACTCAAGAGCATGTTTGCTGCCAACCATGGTGAAAATATAAGGTTCCTTACTGAAAAGAGGGAGAGGTCAGTATCACTCACTTCTGCCAACATATTCTAACTGACTTAGAGATGGTCTTCAGCTTCCAACCACCATTTACACTACCCACATTATACAATGACTTCTCACCCAGGCTGCTTTGTGTGAGGTATTTTGAAATGCAGATTTCTTTATGTAAAGTTGAATTTGTGTAATGCAAATTTACATAAAGCAAGAACCCTATACATGGCAGATGATCTACAAACCTTGAATCCCTAACCTTTATCAGGGATAAGGGAAAATGTTTCTCTGGTCTTGATTTATTACCTTTGATGCATTAATTTTATTTATGCAGAAACTTTTTAATTTCATAAAACAAAAATTATCTTTTATTTTTCAAAATAACCTATGTTCCCCTCTAGTTAAAAATTCATCTCCTACCCATTGCTGTAAAAATATTAACATCAATTTTCATAATTTAATGAAATGATTTTAATATTCTATATCATATCAATTTTGAATTTATTATAAATATAATGGAAGATGTTGGTATATGGCTGATGCCTATCAGATTGCTTTTCATTTTTCGTGTAGTTATAATCAAATAGGGAGTTCTTTCCTACCAATTTATGTTTTGGGGTTGAATTCCATTTTTTCTGATTCTTTTCTGCCCATTTCTTCATTTTTAATGGAAAAACAGAGTTTTAAAAATTGAGGCTAACAAAGCAAGAGCCAGAAAAAAAATCATAGGAAGCAAAATGGATAATTTTGATTACATTAAATTAAAAAAGGTTTAACACAAATAAACCCATGCAATAATTAGACTAGAAAGAAAGCAGGAAATGGGGCAGGGGTTACAGCAAGTTTCTCAATATAAAATTCTCACGTCACATATATAGAGCACTGACTCAAATTTATAAAAATGAGACATTCCCAAGTAGACAAATTGTCAAAGGATATGAACATGCAGTTTTTAGATGAAGTAATCAAAGTTATCAATAGTCATAAGAAAAAATGGTCTAAATCACTATTGACTATAAATTAATGCAACTCTCAGATACCACCTCATACCTATCAGATTGTCTAATATGACAGAATATGAGAATGATAAATCGAAGAGATATGGGAAAATTGGGATATTAATGCAATGTTGGTGTAGTGAACTGACCAACCAGAACAAATCGAAACTCTTCTCCAAAGGTTATAAAACTGTATATCCTTTGACTTAGCAATATCACTGCTAAGTCTTTATTCCAAAGAAATTAAAGAAAAAGGAAAAGGACCCATTTATAAAAAGACATTTATGGCAAATTGTGATATAAGAAATGACAAGTAAGATGGCTTGAAAAATACACTGGGAAGATTCACATGAACTGATGTCAAGCGAAGTGAGCAGAACCAGAAGAACACTGTACACAATAATACCGGTATTGTAAAGATGACTGATTAACTGTGAAAGACTTGGGTACTCAGATCAAGACAAGATCCAAGAAAAATTGAAAGAACCCATTATGAAAAATGCTACCCACCTTCAAAAAACTAATGAACTAAATGCACTCTGAAGCATATTTTTTACTTTATTTTTATCTATATTTTCTTTTGAAATATAGCTAATATGGAAATATGTTTCATATGACTTAATCCATGTAATCGTTATCATTGCTTCTCAAGGGAGGGATAGAATTTGAAACTCAAAATTTCTTTAATGATTTAAAAAACATTTATATGTACTTGGGAAATATTTAATGATATAAAAATATATTTAAAACATTTGCTGCTCAGTTATATACTTTGAAGTATATAATTCTATTTTCTTATTTTCTTTATTTCTTTTTCTTTAAACCTTTACCTTCTGTCATACAATTGGTTGTAAGGCAGAAAAGCAGAAAAGCCTAGGCAATGGGGGTGAAGTGACTTGCCTAGGGTCACAAAGCTAGGAAGTGTCTGAGGACAGATTTGAACCCAGGACCTTCCATCTCTAGACCTGGCTCTCAATCCACTGAGCTACCTACCTGCCCCCATTTCTTTTACTTCTATCTTTTCTTCATTGTACACCCAAACATATACACATATTTATGTACATATATAGAGAGAGTGCATTATATAGGTATGTGTATTTGCCATTAAGTTTTTTCAGTCATGTCTCCGTTACCCCAATTGGAATTTCTTTTGGCAAAGACACTAGTATGGCTTGCTATTTTCTTCTCTAGTTCATTTTACAGATGAGAACTGAGGCAGCAGCTTCTCATGTGACTGAGGCCGGATGTGAATTCTTGAAAATGAGTACATGTACACAGACACAGACACAGACACACCCGCACCCAGTCTCTAATTTACAAGATGGCTACCTGAAAAGAAGTCAACTCAACTGGCTCCTACATAAATATTCCACCAAACTAAACAAATAATGATTTAAAAATTCATGAGAAACTGTGGTAACTTCTTCCACCCTGAAACTCCACCAAAAAAAACAAAAAACAAAAAACAGTAAAGACTTCCATTAGCACAACCAATGATAAAGCAGGGTAACATACTAGAATGATCAAAGATGGTAATGTTCTGTATCCAGAAACAGCAAAAGCCAGAGGACTTCACTGAAAAAATCTCAAATTTATCAGAAAGCCTTAAGTGGGAAGCTACAGAAATCAGCAGAATGATCAACAAACTAGTAAACGGCCTAAATGTTCTGAGATCACCAAAGTCCAATTCTGAATCTCCAGAAAGGCCCCTGAAAATATAGCACCATAAAGAAGCCTAATTCCAACAGGTAACCATCAGTGCAAGGACCCAGGGAACCCAAGATGAAATTGGTCCATATAACTCAAAGTATAGTAGGAAGCAGATTCTAGTCCTGGCACAAAGCACTAATTTGAAAATGAAAACTGAAGAGATGAACAAAGCAAAGAAAAAACTCATTAGTAGCAAAGATGTACATCTTACTCCAAAACAATGAAAACCAAGACCAAAGAGAAAAAGTAGATTTTTCATAATTATTCATAAATACTTGAAAATATGAAACAAAGGCTGAAATTTTTAAATAAAGCTCTTAAAGAAAGAATGGAAAGGATCTATGTAGCTTAGAAGAAAAAGTAGTAAACCTTAAGTAAGAAATATAACTTCTGAAAACTAAAATAGTCCAAAGAGAAATCAATGACTGACACAGCAAGAAATATTAGAAGAAAATGATAAGATTTTTAAAAAATACTTAATAATTGAATAAAAAAGCAACTGATTTAGAAAACAGGTCAAGGAGGGATAATTTAAGAGTCATGAGTTCCTGAAAATCATGATTTTTGATAAAAGGCTAGACACTACATTTCAAGAAATCATAATTGAAAATGGCCTGAATCTCTTCAAACTGGAGGGCAAAATAAAGAACCTACCAATTATCTCCTGAAAGGAACCCCCAAAAGAAAAGTTCCAAGAAAGTTATAGCCAAAATCCAGAGCTTACATGCTAAAGAGAATATATTTTGAGTACCCAAAAAGAAGTTCAACTGCCAAGGAACAACAATCAAGATCATCTAAGACTTGGCAGATTGTTCTCTTAACCAGAGGAAACTGAAATAAAATTATCCTGGAAGATTATATTAAAACCAGAAGAAATCATGGAGTACAACATCACAAAAGGCAAATGATTTAAGCTCACTACCAAGAATAATTTAGCCCTCAAAGCTGAATATAATCCAATGGGGTGGTTGGGGATGGGGGTGGGGGAAGAATAGATCTTTAATGGAACAGAAGATTTTCAAGCATTCTGGATAAAAAGATCAGAATTGAATATAGAAACTTTAAAAATATAAATGCAGTATTCCAGAGGAATATAGAAAAGGGTATGTATGTGTATGATTGTAAAAAGCTGTATGATGATTTAGTGTTAACATTCAAATAATGGTAGAACAGGTCTTCAAATGGTAAAGAGGGAGTTTAAAGAAAAACAGAGGTACTGGAGGGGGAAAGGGGAAAAAAAGTAAAACGAGGAATATACTAATATAGAAAGGAGTAAGGAAGAACTGGCTTTTCCTCAAAATCAGGGTAAGAAGCGAACATGGGGGAAGAGAGTAGAGGAAGTTGGTTATCAAATGAATCTAACTTTTATCTGGATAAAAGAGTTTAATATACATGCCTCTCCTGCCCAAACCAGATGTAGAAATACATTACACTATGGGTGAAACAAGCAGAGACTGATACAGAAAGGGTTAAAAGGGAGGAAATACTATACCAGGGCGGGTTTACTCACAAAGAAAACAATCTTGATTCAGAAGGGAGAATTAAAAGGTGAGGAAAGAAGTAAAGCAAAGAACTAGTATCTAAGAGGGATACTATAGCCAGCTTCTTTGTGTGTGTGTGTGTGTGTGTGTGTGTGTGTGTGTGTGTGTGTGTGTGTGTGTGTGTATTGGCTCCAAGGCAGAAGAGTGGTAAGGTTAGGCAATGGGGGTCAAGTGACTTGCCCAGGACCACACAGCTGGAAAGTGTCTAAGGTCAGATTTGAACCTAGGACCTCCCATCTCTATCCACTCTCAATCCACTGAGCCACCCAGCTGCCCCCCCATAGCCTGCTTCTTAAATAGCTGAGGAATGGCTAAACAAATTATGGCATGTAAACTTAAAAGAATATCACTGAATTATAATAAATGATGAAAGAGATGATATCTGATTGTTTGGGGTAGTTTGAACTGATAGAGAACAAAGTGTGCATGGAATAATTTATATAAGGACAACATTATCAAGAAAATCTTTGAAAAGCTTAAGAATCCTGACCAATTCTAAGGACAACACTTATCAAGAAAAACTTTAAAAAGCTTTAAGAACCCTGACCAATTCTATCTTTAGAAAACTTATGATGAATCATGTTATCTACTTCCTGAAAGGAAGGTGATGGATACAAATAGCAGAGACACATATTGGTTGAGCCAAAAAAAGGCAAGATCTTGCCAGAGCTCTTTAAAATTCTCCTCCAAAAAACTCCAAAATAACACCTCAAATAGAATTCTGAAGGGGAAGATCCCACAACAGAATGGAGTAAAACAATTATCTATCCCATGACAATCAACAAGGGAGGTAGGAAAGATTTCTTGAACTCGTGTGAGCAGTTAAGCATAGTCCAACACAAGCTATCCCTTGACAATCCAACAACAGGACTTGGTACCAACTGAATTAGCAGCAAAGACTTCCAGAACTCTCAGTCAACAGACAGTAAGGGAGTCAGACAACTGGTCTGAAGGAGATTACAGGGTTCCCTTTGCTAGCAGTGGGTGGAGGACTGTTGCATTTACCCATAGACAGATCTGGATTGTATTCCCAGGAGAAAAAAAGCACTACCACATCAGAACTTGCTGCAGCAAATAGGATCCCTGGAACCAGTTCCAGAAAAGACTGATTGTGGTTGAATGAAGACTTAAGAGTCCAAGCCAGGAGAATAGTAAACATCTATCCTTTGATCATACCACACTGGAAGAACTGAAAAGTTATCAAATTCCATAATGAGCTCTGAAAATACCTGCATAAAAAACCTGAAGCATGGGACAATACCTCATCCCTTTTGGAGCAGAACTCAACTTTAACATAAAGGTAAAAGTCAAGAAATAGGCTGGAAACATGAGCAAACAACAACAAAGAACTTGGATTTTAAAAGTTACTATGTGATAGAGAAGATTAAAATAAAACCTCAAAAAAAAAAAGAAGACAGTCAAAACAGTCACATCCAAAACCTCAAAGAAAAATGTGAATTGGTCTCAGGCCCAAAAGAGAATTCCTAGTAGAACTCAAAAATGATTTAAAAAATCAAATATGAGAGGATGAGGACAAATTGGGAAAAGATACGAGTGATGAAAAGAATTATGTAAATAAAAGTCAACATTTTGGTAACAGAGCCACAAAAAAAGGGGAGAAAACACTTTAAAAAACTGAATAGGTCAAATGGTAAAAGAGGCATAAAAATCTACTGGAAAAATTTTCTTTAAAAAGCAGAATTTCCTAAATGGAAAAAGATAGACAAAAATTCAATGAAGAGAAAAACTCTTTAAAAAGTAGAATTGGCCACATGAAAAAGGAAGTACGTTTAAACGTTAACTGAAAAAAAAAATTCTCCTTCCCTGCCCCCTGCCCAGGCCATGTTTTATTGTGCCAGACACACTTCCATTATGGTCACTGCTATAAGGGTACACAGATTCAAAACCAAAATTCCCAAATAAAATGATAAATACACTGATGTGAAAGAGCATACTTTGATCTGTATCCATCCAACTCAACAGTTCTTTCTCTAGAAGTGGATAGCATTCCCATCATAAGTTCTTCAGAATTTTCCCAGATCATTGAATTGCTAAGAGTAGTCAAGTTTTCACAGTTAATCACTGAATAATAATGCTGTTACTGGGTACAATGTTCTCCTAGTTCTACTTATTTAATTCTTCATCAATTATTGTAGATCTTTCCAGTTTTTTCTGAAATCATCTTATCATTTCTTAGAGCATAATAATATTCCATCACCAACATACACCACAATTTGTTAGGCCATTCCCCAATTGGTGAACATCCCCTCAATTTCCAATTCATTGCCACCATAAAAATAGGTGCTATAAATATTTTTGTATAAGTAGGTCCTTTTCCCTTTTTTGTGATTTCTTTGGGATACAGATCCTTGTAGTTACAGGATCAAAGGGCAGGATCAATTTTATGGCCCTTTGGGCATAGTTCCAAATCTCCCCTCCAGAATGGTTAGATCAGTTCACACCACCACCAAACAATGCATTAGTGTCACAATTTTGCCACATCCCCCTTCAACATTTACCACTTTACTTTAATGTCATAATGGCCAATCTGCTAAGTGTGAAGTAGTATCTCAGCATTGTTTTATTTTGTATTTCTCTAGTCAAGAGTGATTGAGAGCATTTTTATATGATTATTAATAGCTCTGAAGGAAAATTATTTCTTAAAAATTAAAATTAGGCAAGTGGAAGCTAATGACTCTACGTGTAATAATAAAGGAGGGTATTTTGGAGAGGGGAGAGATGACACAGAGTGATGGGCCAGTGAATAAGTGTCTCTCAGCTTCCCTCTCAATGGCCCCCTACTACTGTGACAAACAAAGGGGTTTCTCCAAAAATGGTGGTTGTTCAGAGGCAGGAGCTGGCTTCCAGGGACAGTAGGAACACTGTCCTAAGTGGTTAGGTAAGTGGGGACCCCAGTCAGTATGGCACAGGGCCCCAATAACCACAAGCCTCCCCCTATCAGCTCCCTTACACCACAGGGGGTCTGGCTAAGTCAATGGTTCTAGTTGCGAAGTTACTCACAGACCATTTGCCCCTCTTTGCTCTTAAGATGAAATTTGTCTTTCACTCCAATGATCTGACTGTTGAAAGTTTATTTGGTTTGAATAGGGAGGCTGGGGAAATTACTGGAAAGAGGATTTAGGAATCCCTGAATGACTAATACCCACAAGATCCTTCTCTGTTAGGGAGCCACGTATTTGGCATCAACCCACAGGTTCTCCTTTCCTTCCCCCAAGCCTCTTGATATCTTAGTAATAAATATTGAATTGGTACAAGGTAGGGACTCTTTATAGGACAAAGTGAAGGGTTTGGGGAGTTTGGGGATCCGCTCCCAGTTTGGAGTCTGAATTCCTTTGAGATCCAGTGATCCTGGATCAAGGTCTTGTCTTTAGTCACTGGTGGAGATCACAGGCTCTTGAAGATGACCAAGTCCTACCAAACCACCCATTTAGCTCCTTGGAGGTCACCAGAGAGCTTCTTTTGCTTCCATTCTCCTCCAACTCTCCTCCCAACAGCCCCCTCCTTTGGGTTTTTTCCTCCCACAATCCTCTCTGTCCTTCCAACCTACATTCTTTTCTGCCACATTTCCAACGTTCTATTTCAAAAATGTCTCTCTCAGACCTTGCCCTTATAATACCAAGAAACAATAAAACAAAATCAAAAGAATAAAAAATACAAGAAAATGTGAAATATCTCACTGGGAAAAAAAACTGAAATGGAAAAGAGTTTGAGGAGAGATAATTTAAGAATTATTGGACTACCTGAAGCCATGATTTTAAAAAAAGAGCCTAGACATCATCTTTCAAGAAATTATCAAGGAACTCTCGAATATTTATAGTCTAGAATCAGAGATTAAAATAGAAATTGAAAGAATTTACCAATCACCTGAAAGGGATCTCAAAATGAAAACTCCTAGGAATATTATAGCCAAATTCCCGGGCTTCTAGGTCATGAAGAAAGTATTGCAAGCTCCTATCAAGAAATAATTCAAATACTGTGGAGCCACAGTCAGGATAGCACAAGTTAGAAGCTTCTACTTTAAAGGAACAAAGGGTATGGAAACACATTTCAGAGGGCAAAGGAGCCAGAATTGTGGAGGTGAACCTATGACACATGTGCCAAAGAGGGCATACAAGAGCCTCTGTGGGCATGTGCCTGTTGCCCACCAGAGTTCATTACTAGAAAGGCAGAGGGATTTGGGCTGAGTTGCTTCCTTCCCCCTCTCCACTGTACCTGAGGACATTTTTTAACTTCACTCACTCCTCTGCCCAGCATCCAAAGAGAGTGCTTCTTCCCTCCCCTACATGGGGTAAGGTGGTCAGCTCACATGAACTGGAGGGGAGCAGAGTGCTCAGGCCACTCTCCTTCCCCTCTCCACACACACCTGAGGACATTCCTCACTTCACCAACCCCTCTGCAAAGCAGACCAATGGGAGTACTTCCTCCCTCCCCTGTATGGGGTAAGGCAGCCAGAGGGAAGTGGGGGAGCTGCGCACTCATTCTGAGGCTGGAAGGGCACAGAACAGAGTCTCTAGGGGTGGGGCATAGCACACAGTCTCTAAAAGGTTCACCAACACTGAGCTAGGATTACAACTAAGAAGCCTACCCAGCAAAACAGAGTTTAATTCTTCAGGGAAAAACTTAATATTTAATGAAATAGAGGACTTTCAAACATTCCTAATGAAAAGAGCAGAACTGAAGAGAAAATTTAATTCTCAAATATAAGACTCAAGAGAAGCATAAAAAGGTTAACAAAGAAGGAAAATCAAAAGAAATTCAATAAAGACAAACTATATTCCTACATTGGAAGATGATACTTGTAACTCCTAAGAACTTGAGGGCAGTTAGAAAGAGTATATATAGACAGAAGGCATGGTGTGAATCAAATATAATGGTACAATATAAAAAAAATAAAATTCAGGGGTGAGAAAAAGGAATGTACTGGAAAAAGGGGGAGAGTTAAAATGAGATAAATTATTTTACATAAAAGAGGCATGAAAGAGCTTTTACGGTGGAAGGGAAGATGGAAGAGATGGGGAGGGACCAATTTCTCACTGGCATACTTGAATAATACTCTCAACAGAATTCCCTCAAAGAGGGAATGACATATACTCAATTGGGTATAGAAGTCTATTTTACCCTACAGGAAAGCAGGAGAGGAAAGGCATAAGAGTAGGGAGTGAGATGGGAGAAATATACAAATAGAAGGGAAAGTAGACCAGTAGACCAGGTGGGATAGTGAAAAGCAAAACACTTTTGAGGATGGGCATGGTGAAAAGAGAGAATAGGATAATGTGGGGAAATAGAATGGAAGGAAATATGTAGTTAGCATTAATAACTGAAAAAAAATTTAACACCAAGTTTCTCTAATATACAAAGAATTGAATCAAATTAATAAGATTATAACACATTTGCCAATTGATACATGATCAAAGGATATGAACAGTTAATTTTCTGATTAAATAATCAAAGCTATAATCATAGAAAAAAACAGCCTAAATCACTACTGACTAGAGAAATACAAATTAAAATAAATTGAGAGAGACAGATAGACAGACAGACAGACAGACAAAAAAGCAAGGGTCAGACACAGGGGATGCAAGATCTCCTATGTCTTTCATATGCTTACCCTATACCTCTTTCACATTCTATGAGTTGCTTATGCTATCACTTAATTTAACTTCCACCAAGTATTCAGTTACCTGCTATTTATCAACCCCTTTATCAATTATAAAATTATTTACATCATTTACATATCATATGTTTACATACTGACTTATCCCATTCACCTTAAGAATCAATTTTCTTCACAGTAAAAATTCATATACCATTTGTGTTTACCCAAAATTACATACTAAAAAATTGCATTCAAATACATGTTTACCCCTAAACTATGAAATCATTCTTATCCAGAGTACATATTTTGATAACAATTCATATATCCTAATCCATTACAACTGCTTAGAAATTCAGAATTTTTTTTTGCAATATTTCAAATTCAATACTTGTTTCCTTCCACATTTACAGATTGACAGAAAAAGAAAGCTTTTTAACATAAGTTAAAGGTAAGGAAATAAAAAAAGATATAGAATAAAAAGAAAACAGAATTGACATTTACTGTATAGAGAAGCTGAAGGAAAATACAGTTACTTGAAGATTAGAATAAATAAGCGAAAAACAGGAAGGTTGTTTGAGATTATGGATTTTATATGAATGAAATCAGAACACTAGGAGATTTTTGTCATTTACGGAAAAAAGTTTATGGGAATCACACTCTATTTTTTAATCTTTGATAAGAATAATTTAAATGTTGTTATGACTCATTTTCAAGACTCCAAAAGGAGTATTATGTTATATAGAAGGACTTAACTAATCAATGACAAGACCATGATCCAATATTAACCTGGAACAGAGGGATCAATTGTATTTTTCCAGAATCAGCTGAGAAGTTGGTATAGGTGCCCCCAGAGGAATGTCTGAGACTGTGCCTCATTTTACAGAAAGGCCAAGGAGATTTGAGCTGAGAAACTGTCAGTCAGCAATAAGACATCACAGACCAACAAGCAAGAGGATGAGAGAAACAGAGATGCCCACCTGTGACCAAGTCAAAGCCCTAGCACACAGAGCTATACATATGAAAGAGCATATGTAATACTTGTAATGGTATTTTTGGCAATGTTAAGCTGTTAAGCATGCCAGGGACACAAACAACTATGAATTGGGCTTATCTTCCTTTCCCACCTTGGGTGAGACCCCTAACATATTTTGACAATATTGGAGAAATTAAGATTGTATAATTTGACTACTATGACATATAATCTATCAGCTTTAGCCACCAGAACCCCCGTTTGCTTAACTGCACATGAATATGTGCCAAAACCTTGTTTAAAGCTGCAGCCTAAGGAATAATGTGTTAGTGATAGAAGAACTGGAGATGAAATGTGGTGGATGATTTATAAATTTTCGGTTAAAGCGTATGGGTAAGCTTTTGCTGTTTTAGCCCTCATATTCCATTTCTATAATTATTAGAAAGATATTAAGGAATTTTGGGAGTACAGCTCTCAAGTAACATTTCAATGGAATACAAGATTCATTTGCAGTAACACATTTTATTTTATTTTATTTTTTTAAACCCTTGTACTTCGGTGTATTGTCTCATAGGTGGAAGATTGGTAAGGGTGGGCAATGGGGGTCAAATGACTTGCCCAGGGTCACACAGCTGGGAAGTGGCTGAGGCCAGGTTTGAACCTAGTACCTCCTGTCTCTAGGCCTGACTCTCACTCCACTGAGCTACCCAGCTGCCTAGTAACACATTTTATTGAAGATAGTAAAGTTCTTAATGCAAACACAAAAGCAACAGCAGATTCTTTACTTGATACTTTTAAGTCTTTTAATTCTTTTGGAAATCTCTCAACTTTTAGTATAAATTATTTCTGTTTTTGTTATGATCATCATATATATATATGTATATATATATAATCTTTTCCTTTTTATTATGATTTATTGTACTCAATGTTAAAAATATTAAGAAATTGTCTAATTCAGTGCATGAAATACAATCTTTTAATATAAAGGGAGGAGATATAGAGAAACCTAGGACAAATTAGGTAATCTGAGGAAAAGCAACCAAAAAAGACATGCATGTGAGTTTGCCTGGGATTTCATGGCAAAGCTGGATCTCAATATAGCAGCTCCAAAGTATTGTCTAGCTATTACTCAGATAAAAACATCTGAAAGCTTCCTTCATAATAATCCTTGAATCGTTCATTATTTTGATGATCAAAGAAGCTGTCTTTTCCCCTGATATCTGTAAACCCCCAAGTTATTGTCAATATATTCCTCAATTGCTTTGGTTTGTAGAGGTGGGTAAAAGTCTTTTCATAAACATGTGCGCTCTCTCTCTCTCTCTCTCTCTCTCTCTCTCACACACACACACACACACACACACACACACACACAGCAGTATCAGCTTCCTACCTTCCATAGGGATACTTCAAACTTTTCACTTTTGTTGAAAATATATTTTTTTTTCATTGTTCATTAGGTTAGGATTTTCAGGGTGTGTCATTATGGATGGCATCTTAAACATACTAACTTTTTTGGAATTTATTATTTCATTCCCTTTTGCAATAACTGATGTAGTATATAATTGTCTTGTGTAAATAGAATTTCCATTCCTTTGTATTTTAATCTTTCTCCCTGGCTGCTTGCAGAATTTGTTGTTTATCACCCAAATTGTTAAATTTCACTACTATGCGGCATAAAGAGTTTGGTTATCACCAACCCGCATCCTAAATAATTTGTTTATCCTTTTAAATCATACTTTTTTCTGTATTCAGAAGATCTGGAGAGGTCTTGTTATTTCTTTTTTTTTTTTTTTTTTAAACCCTTACCTTCCATCTTAGAGTCAATACTGTGTATTGGCTCCAAGGCAGAAGAGTGGCAAGGGTAGGCAATGGGGGTCAAGTGACTTGCCCAGAGTCACACTGTTGGAAATTTTCTGAGGTCAGATTTGAACCTAGGACCTCCTGTTTCTAGGCCTGGCTCTCAATCCACTGAGCTACCCAGCTGTCCTCTTGTTATTTCTTGAAGTACACTATTCAAGATTTTTGATATATCACATTTTTCAGTGAAACTTTGGATCTTTTATTTGTCCCTTCACTTCCTCTCTTTGGGCCAATAGGCTCTTTTATCCTCATTGCTTTTTTCTTTCCTTCTATATAATCATTTATTTCAGCATTCCATTTCTGTTCCTTCTTTTGCTTCTTTGGAGCAGCTGACCACCATACATTCAAGGGTTTTTTTGTTGTGCTAATCATTTCTGCTATGCAGGCCACAAAATATGATATTTGTTTTCTTCTAAATTGTTCTTTTATGTTTTGCATTTTTGCATTTTAACTCTCCTGGAACACTTTTTTGTTGTTTTATAACCTCTAGGCATTCTACTAAGTTATGTCTTTCTTCATTTCTTGGTTCAATTTGCTTTGTTTTTCAATGTTTATTATGAGAGATTTAGAATTTTTAGAACACTTTGTACTCATGTTCTCTTTTTTGTTAATTTGCTCATGCTCTCAATTGTTAATTGAATTATTTTCTTGAATTCTCTGGTAATTCTGAACTTTTTAACTTGAGTCCACTTTTACTCAGTTTTCTGACCCCTTTCCCTTTGATGGAGGGATTATTATACCAAGGGCTGGACCACCATTATGTTTCTACCTACTCGCATTATGAGGAATTTACTTTTCTTTTTTCTTTTTAAAACTATAGTGTATTGGTTCCAAGGCAGAAGAGTGGTATGGAGTAGGCAATGGGGATTTAGTGACTTGCCAGGGTCAAAGAGCTAAGAAATGTCTGAGGCCAGATTTGAACCTAGGACTTCCCATCTCTAGGTCTGGTTCTCAATCCACTGAGTCACCTAGCTGCCCCTAGTAGCTCCTGGGTAAATGGAACTGGCCCCAGCTGGATTATAATCCTGTCTCCTCCAGTCATGTTTACCTACACATGACGGTCCTGTGCACCAGTTCCTTAAATTTTTTTGTTCATTGGTTCAAATCAATATCTTTCACTTTTCAGTGTTAGAGAAGGGTGCAATGAGTATTAGTAGCAAAACTTTCTATAGTAGTGGGTTCCCTGACCTAAAGATGTCTCTTGGCATAAGAAACATAATTTCTCCCTTCTTCTACTGCCCCCTCTGCTTCACATGGCTGGGTAGAATCAAAATATATTTCATTTGTTGTAACAAAGCAATGTAATTGTGAGGTTCCTTCATAGAAACTATAGAAGGGCAATTCCCACATGGGATCCAAGGTGCAATCCCAGATTGTATCATCTGTCAGGGAATAAGTATTTGGGAAGGAATACTGAACAAATACGCTTTAATAAGCATTTTCTACTATTTATGTATTAGTTATCTTGTTTTCTTGTACTGTGTATTCAGCGGTACTTGCTATACTTCTAGTATATAATTCCTCATTTAAAAAGGTTTTTTAAATGTTGATGAGAACTGTATAAAAATGTCTAGTCATCCATCTTTCCAATTAGATGACCTGAAAGTTCCTACACTTACTACTGCAAAATCATGCAGTTAAAACAAGATCACATAAGAATCAAGAAGTTAAATGAGGAACTACAGAAGATTTCTTTTTCCATCCTGAAAATGCACAAAAAATCAGCCAGAAGCCAAAAGTCACTAGGAAAAAGAGGCCTTCCAGTAAAGCCAATGCCGGCAGAACTAGAGATAGGACATAGTCTTCAAGGATCTGTGTTGAGAGACAAGAAGATCTAAAAGCTCACTTGAGAAAGCTTCAGGATAGTGAAAAACGCCCAGAAAGACAACCTTGGAAGTTCTGGGAAGATGCAGTAGAAGCAATGCTGCTACATTCTAACTGAATAAGCGGACAGGGTACATAACATTGCTCTGAGACTCCAAATAGGGTCCCTAAAAATATGGCACTCTGAAACTCAAACTTTCATTGGCATCTATACCAGGGAAGTGGAGATGAGGGAAAAAACCCAGAGAACCCAGAGTAAGAGCAATAAGGGAGGTAAAAAAAAACAAACAACAAACATCTATTATACGGCAAAAACTATTAGAACAAAATCAAAATACTGAAATAGAAGAAAAAGATATCCAGTATTTTTTAAAATCTGACTTGATAAGCCAAAGAGACATAATTTAAGGATCACAAACTCTCTGAAAACCAATGCCAAAATTTAAAAGTCTTGGTCCTTATATTTCAAGAAATCAATAAATGAAAACTGTTCATATTGATTAGATTCAAAGGATGAAGTAACATTAGAAGGAATCAGGGATAGCTGGGTGGCTAAGTGGATTGAGAGCCAAGACTAGATCTCTCTTCCTACCTGCAGACTTTCTAAAGTAAAGAAAGAATTTGTGAATGCAGATACGGTATTAGAATATATTTTTAAAAGGCAGGTAGGTTAACAGTCAATAAAACTAAATATGAATTATAGTTTATCTGGAGAAATTAGTTTAAAAATTGAAAATGACCCAGTCTCGATGTATACTGCCAAAGTACAAAGAAATTTTGATAGTAAAAAAAGTTATTTTAGTGACTTTTTAAAAAGTGAGTCCAAAAACTAATTGAGTTAATTTTTAAGGCTTTTTATTACTCTAGCAATGTTAAAAGAAATGAATTAATTTTTCATCAAATTAATAATAGCAACTCACATTTATATAGCTTTTAAATTTGTGAAGCACTTTATATATACTATCCCTTTTATCTTCCCAACAACTTTGCAAAGTTGGTTCTATTATCATCCCTATTTTACAAATGAGGAAACCATACCTAAGAAAGGTTAAGTGACTTTGCCAAGGTCACAGAGCAAGTAAATATCCTAGTACCTGAATTTTATTGTTCCTGATTCCAAGTCCAATATTCTAGCCTCCTTTATCAACTTAAGTTTTATACTAAAGATACTGTAGTAGTTCATTGCTTTTAAGTCCCAAATCTTCTTCCCGCCCCACTTTTGTACTTGGGCATATTCTTTTTTTCTAGTATGAAGTTGGGCTGACTGAATTGTAAATAGGCCATTTTTATGTTGGGGCTTTAAGATATGTAAAGTACTGAAGAAATACGTTAAAGAAGCAAAATTTCCCAAGTTTGTTATGGGGGTAATTTGAGGAAAGGTGTTTGGGATAAGGGAATTGAAAGGAGGATGTTGGAGACTTGGTAAATGGATAAATTAGGTTACAGGTAGGCTGGGATTAAAGGAGATTCAGGGTATGATAGGACTGAAGTCAGGAGTATAACACAGAAGGAAACAGAGATCTTCTTGGGAGAAGAGTAGTTAAACTAAAAACAGACTAATACAGCAGGCTTACAGACTGGGACTTAGACTCAAACACAAGCTGAGGGAAATAGACTAGATTTAAATTAACAAAAAGGCTTTAGTTAATTTCACAGGAAGGGACCTATTTTGAAGTAACACCTTCCTTCAAGATGGATGCCCAGCTTCCTTCTAAACCCAAAGTATGTTTCTCTTTCCCTCTTCTTCCCTCTTGTTAACTAACAGACAAATTACACTAAATAGGACTATTGAAACACAAAGGATTTATTTATTTGAAGGATGTTGTTAGGAAGGTGGATTAAAGGAAAGCCCTATCAGTTATCTCAGGAACCTCAGGTGGGGGAAGGGAAGTAAAGATGGAATCTGAGTAAGGACCTGCCTTGCTCAGTTTTACAAAATCTATCCAAAGGGAATAAAGGTGATTTGATTAAATTATAAATAATGCTGTCAATTAAATAACTCTTCACAGATTTAACTCCTCTCTAATTTCTCTCCTTATAAACTCCACAGCCACTAAGGTAAGGGAGGGAAGGCAGGGTGGTATTGGGAAAGGAAGATATAAAGGATCTATCTAAAATAATAATTTCTCTAGTAAATATATTAATGCTAGGCTAAATTTCAATATTTAAGCTAGATAATCTAAGAGCTCGCTCATTGACTTCCTCCCTCTACGGAAGATCCAGTCAATCACCTCTCCTCAAGATTCTAAAAGCCCAACTGCTTTTTGGAACTCAGCCAAAGCTAGAAAAAAAAACTATAACCCCAAATTCTGTATACTACAAGTTACAATTGGGGAAGGAGAAAAAAAGCTCCTATTTATACTTTGAAAGATGGAAAAATATATGGTCTATAGCAGTGATAGGCAAACTTTTTAAAGAGGGGGCCAAAGGAAAGGAAATGCTCATCTGTCTGTCAGTTTCTAAGGCAACTCTTTCGAAGCTTCATTCTATTGTATCCTACTCATTGTATTCGTCAGATTAGTGGGGTTGCTAGAACATTTCAGGGGGCCACATCTGGCCCACAGGCTGTACTTTGCCCATCACTGGCCTATAGGATTAAAGGTGAAGGCTATTTCACACCCTGGAATGACATATGCAATTTAAAGATGGGACAAGGGAACAAGCACATAATGAGACAAGTGAATCACAAAGAAAGCAGAACAGGGTTAGCTGCTATGATAATTTTAAAAAAGAGACATGGTATTCATTTTTTCCTCTCTTTCCTAACATAAGCAGCTAACCAAGGAACATGGAAGATATGGCATCTGCAAGTATTACATGCATGTGAATAGTATTTTAATAAGTGAAACTATAGTAGCCTAAAAGATAATACATCTAAGATTTTTCCCACATGGGAAATTCATTTATAGTCAACTAATCCAGCTCTTTTCCATTTTCTTTAGCTTATTCATGAAAAAAAAAACAACTTAAGGAAGAGAACTGAACACATAACTGAATAGGTCGAATATTAATCTTATGTTAAATCTTAAAGTAAAAAGAGAAAATACTCCCCAACTGCATCAGTTAATGGAAAAGTACACACAAAATAATGGAATGATCCATTACATCATCTCTTTAAGGAGGCATTTTCTTTTATTTGGTAGTTTTCATTGTTAGTCTTGAAGATATTTGACAAATGACAGATTTTGCACAAAGAAAAATAAAGTTATTTGACAGATTACATGTACTTCAATCACTCTTCAAGTGTTCATATTTGAACAATCAGCTGTTCATATTTGCATTTTGAAACTTCACTGAAAGTGAACCTTTACTGCACCACTATTAGTAGATATCTTTATTGACTCTGATAACATTTTCCTTTTTTTTTTAACATTTATTAATATACATTTTTAACATGGTTACCTGATTCATGCTCCTCCTATCCCCTTCACCCTCCCCCCCCCCCCACTCCCCCCACCCATGGCCGATGCGCATTTCCACTAGTACATTTTCCTTTTTTAAAAGGGAACAACCTAAGGTAATGTAGATTGGTTTTATCTTGCATATATTAGTAAATTTTAATGATGGAGTACCACTGGAGAAGCAAAAGTATAATAACTACTTTGTGTTATAAACACACATCAAGAAGACTTAACTCTTAAAGGGACATATTTTATAACATTTCTGATCAAAGCTCAAACCTTCCTTCAAAAGCCTGTCATATTCCACTCTTGTTGTAATGTTTGGTCATTTCAATCATGTCCTATTCTTTGTGATCCCATTTGGAGTTTTCTCAACAAAAATAACGGAATAGTTTGCTATTTCCTTCTCCAGCTCATTTTATGGATGAGGCCAACAGGGTAATAAGTGACTTGCCCAGGGCCACACAACTATTAAGTGTCTGAGGACAAATTTGAACTCAGGAAGATGAGTTTTCCTGACTTCAGATCCTGCACTATATCCACTATTCCACTAGTTGCCCATATTTCCACTACAAAGAAGAATAAAAATGAAATGCAAATCAGAAAATAATCTGTTTTCATTTTATGATCTAAAAGACATAACTGGTCATAACAAATTACGTTTTCATTCTATCAAGATGATTAAAAGTAAAAACAAAGTCAATAGGCACTACTACTTTGTAAAACTACAATCCAAAACCAGGATTATCTTTAATTTAATATCTCACTTTGTAAATGCAACATTATTAAGTTCATTTTAAACAGATGAAAGAATTTAGAAATCCCATACTTTGTGCCTGCAATTTCTAGTATTTACTATTATAATTTAACATTTTACCCTATGCTTTACTGTAAAACACATTCTATGAAAGCTAAAGGATAGTCCATAATGTTCAGGAGTTTGTTAAAAGACAAATTTTGATTTACATTGAGTATTTACTTTTAAGTATCTATATCTACATTTAAACATAGTGATACTCTTAGAGGAACTATAAGTAAACCACAGTAACACTGGACATTTCCAAATGTGGTAATTCTGTAAAATGGTAAAACTCATTTCATTCAACATATGTTGAACTTGTAGTGGGAAGAAAATGTTGATCTTATATAGCTTCAGTTCCCTCATGAGTCACTTTGTATGAGTAACAGTATACCTTGAGGTAATATTGGAAACATCTTGATTTTAAAATAAGTACTCTTAAGAAGACAGCATAATCTAGAATGGAAACCAAAGTATTTAAAATAGTTTTTAAAAACAGGCATTGACTAAACAAAAGCCATCATTTCATATAAAACTATGACTAATATACCTCAATTGAATCCCCAATCCTATTAACCTGAAGCAAAAATGAAAATTACTTAAACTATCAAAATGTCTCAATCTGTTAATCTGACATGAACAAGTTGATGAATGAGAATAAAGCTACAGTATGTTCTGGCAATATTAGGAATTTCCAGAAATACTAGAAAATCTGTCCAAACAGATGGATCATCTAGAAAATAGATAACTCAATCTGTCAAAATGAGGTTCCCGAAAGCCATTTTGTACAGCAAATACCAGTATGATGTCACAGGAGTCTGTAACTTTAGCAAGCCAAGGAAGGAAAACCTGAACATATACACAGAGACATCAGCAAATTTTTGTGTTTTTTTTACTTGATTTAAAAAAATACCTTGTCAAAGTTATATTTAAAATCCTTACCAGTTAATTTCTTCACAGGTTGGAGCCGGACACTGATAGACTGATGGGTGAGTAAGGGGGAAGATGGAAGAGAGCGGGACATGCCCTCCATAATCCGAATGTGCTGCATACCTTCGGTCACTGGAAGTGGTGGGATGGCATAGTCTGGTTCAAAAGTACAGTCATTTTCTGTGGAGATGCCACCTATGATAAATAAAGGAATGAAGCAAAGGGGCTCATAAGATTTCCTTCTTGTCTTGTCAAATTCCATCTCCTTTCCTTAGGATGACTGACGTGAAAACTGATTAATAACTGAAAAATAAAGTCCTTACATTGGATTCATTAGAAATCTGATTTTTTAAAACCCTTACCTTCCTTCTTAGAATCAATACTGTGTATTGATTCTAAGGAAGAAGAGTGGTAATGGCTAGGCAATGGGGGTTAAGTGACTTGCCCAGAGTCACACAGCTAGGAAGTGTCTGAGGTCACATTTGAACCCAGGACATCCCATTTCTAGGCCTGGCTCTCAATCCACTGAGCCATCCAGCTGCACCCTCATTAGAAATCTGTAAAAAATTTTTTTTAATTTATCATTTTATTTGAAAAATTTATTAAATTTAAATAAATTTGCTTATACATTTATAAACCTTTATAAAATTGATATGTCTACTATCATACCAAATGCTTCCCTGTTTGATCTGGATTCCATGATTGCAGAAATTTGGTTGTAAAGCATTTTAGGGAGGGTATCAACTCTTTCAAAGGCTACAAGTCTCATATATTCAGCAAATATTACTGCTGTAGACACTAAGTGCTATTCCTCATAGCCCGGAAAGTTAATATACCTGAGCTTGAGTCCCTTTCAACGACCATAGTCCAACAAAGGAAAAGTTAAGACAGATGCTCAATTCATTCATTGTATGAAACTAATATAGCTGTAGTCAAATATGATAGCATGTAGTCCAGCTCCCATCAGCTTCTCAACACAAAGTTTTTGTTGTTAGCTCATTCTTGTACTTTAAAATAGATAATAGATAAAAATAGTTCTGATAGAAGTTTTAATACTGGTATTATTTTTTCTATGTAATGGTCTATGAATTATTGCATTTTGAAATTAAAATATTTGGTATGCTATGGTGATAGCTATTAAAAATGTTGTTCTTGAGTTTTTTTATGAATTGATATTTATATCTAGGCAACTGTGGTTAACAGTTCAGCCTGTGATAATGGTGCATTTCCAGGTCAATTTATTATTGGCTGAATTATTCTAGACATTTTGAGATCAGTATTTGCAGAATGAAGATTTTTCATCTTTAAGTCCATATAAGATAATGAGCTTTTGGTGCATAATTCTGTTCAGTAGGTGTCAAATTTTTAGAGCCTGAAATCAATATGTTGCACTATTCTCAACCATTTCCTTATATAATCAAGATATATCATTAAGTCCTTAAACACAATCCTTCTGTAATTTTTGGTGGTAATGTACTGGCCCCCAACTGTCATTATAAACTCCTTCACCTCCAAAAACAAATTTGAACATCTCAGTTTTATATGTTATGCTTTTTTTTGGAACATATTGTTGGCTTAGTTCATGCTGATGTTATCCATAAAAATTATTTTAATTACATTCTTGGAACTTATTTCATGTAAAAATATTTTGATACCTATTTTTCAATATAATTGGTTTCTTTTGTAATCTTATATAATCCTAGTGAAAATGTTATTCTGAGAAGGGGTCCATAGGTTTCATAATCTATAGAGTGTCAAGGAAGTCTGAGACAAAACAAAGTTTTAAGAACCCCTGATAAGTCATCTTCAGTTTTACGGGATGAATCTAATGGTGCCTACCCATTATCAGTCTTGACTACTTCTCATTCAATTGATGCTTGCTTTATCCAAAAGTATTTCAGTTGGTACCTGATATGTTTATAATGTGTTCTAAGAATGCCTCATATTCCTTGAGAGCACAGAAGAGTTCATCTTTCCAGACTATCTTCCGGTAATGGACTCTATGTTTTGTTAATACTGTATGCATTTTGTTAAGATAAATTTTAAATCTGTCATGGTTAACTTCACAACTCCAACCTATTATAGTAAGACTGCTACTGTGTAGGTGTTAATTGCTTAAAGTGTATTTCCTTTTTTTTTGTTTTTTGTTTTCGGATTCAGCTTTGATTTAAGAATGTCAGTATATCTCAATATATAAAATCAAAATCTTCTCTTTGGTATCTTCAGGTACAGTGTATTCTGCCAGGACAGGTGAAAAGGTATTTGTAGACCTGGCTTTCATCCACTGATTCAATGTGATGTCCAATTCAAGCTTAGAAACTTTGGTCTCTCATTAGCATGCACATGGAATTTTATATTTCAGTATGAATGACAATTGATACATTAGAGAATAATTCTATGAGATGAAGGAGATGTTAAAATTTTTTTTCAGTGAAGTAACAAAGGCAGCTAAGTGGTAAAGTAGATGGAGAGTTAGGCCCAGAGCCAGGAAGATCTGAGTTCAAATAGAGCCCCAAAGAATAGTTGGGTGACCTTGGGCAAATCACTTTAATCTCAGTTTCCTTAACTATAAAATGAGAATAATAACAGCACCTAACTTTCAGGGTTTTTATGAGGATCAAGTGGGATGATGTTTATTGTAAGAGATAATTAAGGAAGTTGCCTAATTAAGGATAAAATGTAGTCAAATGTAAGTTGCATCAAGTAAGTTGAGATTTCTGGAGGGTACTTATAGATTCTATAGAATGTTTCTATAGAATTTTAATATAGTAGTGATATATCCCAGTATTTGAACTCCAACTAAAAAGAGAATAAAATATATAGTAAGAACAATAATGAGTTGAAACAAATAAGTTTGGGGTACAAAAATTTAATATATACTGAATATGTAGAATCACTAGAATTATGAAACCTTAGCTTGCTTTTCTTCATAACAGATGACAAATCACCATAACAGAGGGGCAGAATTCTCAGAAGTGCCTTAGGTGAGGAGTTGGAATATAATGGACACACTTTTGGGTTTGAAGCTCAAGAGTGGTGGTTGGCTGGCGTTTTCCTCTCTGTATCCCTGGAGGATTGTGTATATAGCTGGTTAGGAATAATATCTGGTGGTTGAAAATTACTGAAGAAGATTCAAGGCAGAGTGAATGGGACTCTGACTGCTTCCCTGATTCTATTCAGCAGGGGGCAGAAAAGAACAACTCAAATCTGTGAACCTGCAGTGACTTTTCCTGACACAGCTAGAGTTTTGGAGACTCAGAGAGACAGAGAAATCTTAACTAAACTTTGAATACATAATATAAGGATTTTACAATTAGCTTAGAGTATATAGATAGAAAATATATTTTAGATAGATTAAGGAGATTAGAGAAGACCTTTTTTTTCAGGCAGAAGCAACTCCTCACGGAGTTTTAGTTTTGAGGTTTGGGATCTAGTTGGAGTTACTAGATTTAGGGAATATATAAATAATATAACAATATATTTCATACTTTCCTTTTCATCCTTGATTTCCTTTCTTTTTATTCTTATAGTTTTAAATAAATAAGGGTTTTTATATAGTAGTCTCCAGTTTACTTTTATCAACTGTAAGTCCAGCCATTACTCCAACAGCCAACAACTGTAACCTGATAATTACAAAAAAAAATCCAGTATCAACCAATATAAAATCAATACTAGGTTGATAGTTCTCATAACATTATAAAGTGCTTGGCACAGAGTAAGCACTCTATAAATGCTTATACTCCCCCTTTTTGGTGGAGTCATATAACTTAATGTGATTTATACACATACACTCATACATATTCTTAATAAGATGTTTTGGTTCATCATCTTTAATTTGGAAACATACTTATTAGTTCTACTTAGATGATAATGGGCTTAAGTTTATCAAAATCATAATAAATTTAAACTATTTCCCTGAAAATTATCATATATCACATAAAATGTTCATGATATTATTGTGTTGGTAGTTTGCTTTAGAGTTTTTCATGCGGAAATCAAATTACCAGTATTTAGCATGGCAATATCTGTTGAAGTAATTAATAATCTTATTAATCTTGAATTTTTGTTGGTCATTATGTGATTCCTAAAGTATATTTCAGAGACCAATGGATTATTTTTTGAAACATTGAAGGATATTTTAAGAGATTCGTATTTCTGTTATGGTGATATGTCATCTGTTATGAAGAAAAGCAAGCTAAGGTTTCATAATTCTAGTGATTCTACATATTCAGTATATATTAAATTTTTGTACTCCAAACTTATTTGTTTCAACTCATTATTGTTCTTACTATATATTTTATTCTCTTTTCAGTTGGAGTTCAAATACTGGGATATATCACTACTATATTAAAATTTAATGGAATGTTATAGGTAATTTATAGGGTAAAGATAGATTTAAGTTAGGATAGAAAGCAGGCAGCTAAAAACAAACCTAGGCTGTCTTGATAGATGGCCTCTTCTATCTTCTTTTAAAATCCCCAAATCCACAGGTAATTGAGGCTCAGCTAACTGGACCACAGATCCACCCTCCTTCTTCCAGTTTAGCTCTCTCCTTTTTCCAACCTCTCTCTCTTCGTTCCATCTTGGAATGTTCTTAAAGTCAGCCAAGGTTTGCTTTTAGTTGCCTGCTTTCTATCCTAACTTAAATCTATCTTTACCCTATAAATTACCTATAACAGTAATGAGAACCATTGAAGATACAAGTACAAATATAGAGGTACAAAATAACTGATTTTTGAAGCTAAATAAAACATATGCTCATCTACAGGCTCATAGAAAGTATCTCCAACACAAGCAGTCAAGACAATAGGAATGAAATGCATAGCATCATTTTCCTCATGTAACTTTGCCCTCTTCTTCTACTTCTCCATTTTGAAAGCTTTTAAATCCATATAGTTTAGAGCGTGAATATTTGGTGAGGCAACTTCTATTAGAAATCTTAAATTTTAATCTATCACTAATGTGTCCTAACGGTTTTAGGCAACAACTTAAACTGAGACAACATGTACAAAATATTTTATTTTCAAAGACATTTTGAGGTCTATATTTGCAGGACAAGGTCTTGTCATCTATTTTTTTAAAGTCTTATTTCTATTTCCAATTCTCTCCCTCCCTTAACCATACCCCTAACCCGAAAGAAGGCAAGATAACCATTATATATATATATATGTATACATACATATATATATACACATATATATACATACATACATACACACAGAGAGATAAATATGAAATAATACAATACATGTTGTTTCCAAAGCTTTTTTTGGTCCAACTGTGTTGTGTCCAATTCTTTACGACATCATTTGGAGTTTTCTTGGCAGAGATACTGGAGCAATTTGCCATTTCCTTCACACACACACTCCTCCTTTTTAAAACAAATTGAGGAACTGACGGGTTAAGTGACTTTCCTATGGTCATATAGCTAATACATGCCTGAGGCCAGATTTGAACAGAAAGATTAATCTTCCTCATTCCAAGCCTGGAACTCTATCCATTGCCCCTCCTTGCTGACCATTTCCACATCAGCCACACTGAAATGGCGGGGGCGGGGGGGGGGAGAATAAGAAAAATAAAGGAAGCAGAAAAAATATGTTTCACTTTATACTCCTAGAGTCTATCAGTGCTTTATCTGAAAGTGGATAATATTTTCAAGAGCACTTTGGAATTTTCCTGGATCACTGTATGTTCAGGGTTGCTAAGTAAATCACAGTTTATTATAATGACAAAATTGCACTTTCTGTCTACAATGTTCTGGTTCTGTTCACTTTACTTTTCATCAGTGTCTTCTCAGGTTTTTCTGAAACCAACTTTTTCATTATTTCTTATAGCACAATATATCACAATCATATACATTAGCCATTCCCCAATTAATGAGCATACTTTCTTTCAGTTTCTAAATTTTTGCCACTACAAGAGTTACTATAAATATATATGGGTACTTTTCCCATCTTCTTTGATCTTTTTGTGTACAGACCTAAGAGCAGTATCAATGGGTCAAAGAGTATGCATAGTTTTATAGCCCTTCAAGTACAGTTTCAGATTGTTCCCTATAATAGTTGGGCCAGTTCACAGTTCCACGAACAGTGAATTAGTTTGCCTATTTTTCTATATTCCCCCTCCCCAGCATTTATCATTTTCCTTTTATTTCATCTTAGCCAATCAGATGGATGTGAAGTGGCATCATGGTTGTCTTAACTTACATTTCTCTAATTATTAGATATTTAGAGCATTTATTCCCAATACCTTCGAAAGTTTTAATTTCTTCTTCTGAAAACCACCCATTAAGATTCTTTGATCATTTTATCAGTTGGGGAATGGCTCTTATTTTTAAAAATTTAGCTCAGTTCTCTATTTGAGAAATAAGACCTTTAACTGAGAATCTTTGTGTAAAAATTTTTTCTCTAGCTTACCTTCTAATTTTGGCTACACTGGTTTTGTCTGTGCAAAATTTTCAATCTGAAAATGTTTATATAATTAATTAGTTTAGAATATTTTCCTATGGTTATATGACATGTTCTTTCCCTCCCTTCTTTCCACCCCCTTCCTGCAGCCAACGCACAACTCCACTGGGTTTTGTATGTGTCATTGATCAAGACCTATTTCCATATTATTTATTGATATTTGCACTAGGGTGATCATTTAGAGTTTACATTCCCAATCATATCCCCATCAATCCATGTGATCAAGCAGTTGTTTTTTTGTCTGTGTTTCTACTTCTACAGTTCTTTTTCTGGATATGAATAGTGTTCTTTCTCATAAGTCCCTCAGAACTGTCCTGGATCATTGCATTGCTGCCAGTAGAAAAGTCCATTACATTCAATTGTGCCACAGTGTATCCTTTTCTGTGTATAATGTTCTCCTGGATCTGCTCCTTTCGTTCTACATCAATTCCTGGAGGTTGTTCCAGTTCACATGGAATTCCTCTACTTCATTATTCCTTTCGGCACAATAGTATTCTATCACCAACAGATATCACAATTTGTTAAGCCATTCCCCAATTGAAGGGCATCCCCTCATTTTCCAATTTTTTGTCACCACAAAGAGAGTGGCTATAAATATTTTTGTACAAGTCTTTTTTCCCCCTTATTATCTCTTTGGGGTATAAACCAAGCAGTGCTTTGGCTGGATCAAAGGGCAGTCTTTCACAGCCCTTTGGGCATAGTTCCAAATTGCCATTCAGAATGGTTGGATCAATTCACAACTCCACCAGCAATGTCCCTATTTTGCCACATCCCCTCCAGCATTTATTACTTTCCTTTGCTGTAGTCATTTTAGCCACTCTGCTAGGTATGAGGTGGTACTTCAGAGTTGTTCTGATTTGCATTTATCTAATTATAAGAGATTTAGAACACTTTCATGTGCTCATTGATAGTTTTGATTTCTTTATCTGAAAATTGCCTATTCATGTCTCTTGCACATTTATCATTTGAGGAATGGATGCTTTTTTGTACATTGATTTAGCTCCTTGCAAATTTGAGTAATTAGACCTTTGTCAGAGGTTTTTGTTATAAAGATTTTTTCCCAATTTGTAACTTTCCTTCTAATTTTTGATTGTATTGGTTTTGTTTGTGTCTAAATCATGTACCCATTTTGAGTTTATTTTGGAATATGGTATGGGATGTGGATCTATGGATCCATACATGTGGATCTATGAATAATGCTAGATTGCCTTTGCTTCCCAGCAATTTTAATCCAATAAAGAGTTTTTGTTCCTAAAGCAGATGTCTTTGGGTTTATCAAACACTATGCCACTATGCTCAGTTACTGCTATATACTATGTATCTAATCTATACCACTGTTCAAATACTCTCTTATCCAGTATAAGTTCTTACGGTGATGACTACTACTTTGTAGTATAATCTGAGATGCAGTACTGTTCTTGACCTTTTGCTCCTTGAAATGAATTATCATTTTTTTCTAGCTCCATAGACATTATTTATTAGTCAGATTGGTATACCACTGAGTAAGTAAATATATTTAGCTAGTAGTATAATTTTTATTACATTGGTTCAGTCTACCCATGATCAATTAATATTTCATCAAATGTTAGTTCTATCTTTATTTGACTGTATAATGTTTTGTAATTAGTTGATGAAAGATAGTGAGCTTCTATTTAGCTTCCAGGTATCTCTTAAGTAGGTGTTAAGTGCTTTTGTATACTATAGCTCTGTGTTGTACAATTTTGAACATTTCCCAGAATAATCTGCATTAATCAGTAAGACTATGTTCATTAAGGACTAATGATTTCTAGTGATAATGACCTGATAACCTGGACTGGCATCATGGAGTTTTCTGTTTCAATTAAAAACAACAACTCAATTATAGCTTTTTATTCAATGCACTGTTGTCAATGTCTTGATGTTTGATTTTATAAAGATGTAGCCTATGGAAAGTCTTTTGACTTATCTTTTGGAAATTCAGCATTGCATAGGATCTATCTGGAGAGAAAACATTTTCAGTTACACCAGATAGCATCTATTATCAGCATTTACTAATAATGCTAGATGAAGTGATACCTACTTGTTCCAGAAGTATTTCTGTATATTTTTTTCTTTATAAACCCTTTCCTTCTGTCTTAGAATCAATACTAAGTATCAGTTCCAAGGCAGAAGAATAGTAAGGGCTAGGCCCTTGCTTAAGGCAGTGATGGGCAAACTATGGCCTGGATCTGGCCTGCGGGGAATAGTTTGCCCATCACTGGGCTAGGCAATTATGGTTAAATAATTTGCTCAAGATCACACAGGCAGGATGTATGAGGCCAATTTTGAACCCAGGACTTCCTGTCTGGAGGTCTGGTTCTCTACCACTGAACCACCTAACAGCCCTTTCTCTTATCTTTTCATCTGCTTCTCTTGGACTATAACTATCAATTTTCTTCCTCTTTTCCTATACAGAACCATTAAACTGTAAATATCTGCCTTAGAATGACAAGGTATTTGTTAGAATACTTTTCAACTCCACTGTATATTTCAGAGTTTAGAAAGTGTATTGAAGATTCCTATTGGATAGGTATGAACTACTTTAAATATATTTTTCTCATTAACTTTGATTTCAGGATGTTAAATATACATAGATATAGTTTTTTGTGTCTTTCAAGACAAGATGCCTTGTCTAGAGGTTAGCAAATTATTTGCAAGTATCTTCTTTACTTACTAATTCAGCTTGACCTCCAGATTTAAGCTTAAAGCCTTCATGGCCTTTTATCAACCCGGAAATTTACATTTATTAAATCCATCTGATATTTTGAAATTCTTAGTGGGAATTTTATGTTATCTTTGGAACTGGTCTCCCTCAAGTCTTTTCCCATTGCTATCCCATCTTCTACTCAACTGTCTGATCATGTTACCCATTGCTCTTTAAATTTCAATGGTTCCCTTCCATGATCAAATATAAAGTCCTCTTTTTGACATTTAAGGGTCTTTATGATAAACTGTTTCTTTTTTATTAAAGTTCTTTATAATTTACTGTTTCTAGCTTTCTAGTATTAGTATGAACACCTTTATTTCTAGTTCCAATCCTCTCCTTCCTTAACCCTATCTTTCACACTTTAGGGGCAGTTAGGTGGCTAAATGGTTAGAGTGCCTAGCCTGAAGTCACAAAGCCTCATCTCCCTGAATTCAGATCTGGTCTCAGACATGTATTAGCTATATGTCCCTGGGCAAATTACTTAACTGGTTTGCTTTAGTTTCTACATCTGTAAAATGATCTGGAGAAAGAAATGACAAACCATTCCAATATCTTTGCCAAGAAAACCCAAAATGGAGTCACAGAGAGTTGGAACTAAGTGGAATGAATGAACAACAGCAACATTCTCACGCTTTACTCCCTTTCATACATGGTAAAATTGACTAATACTAGCCTATGTGGCTATTCTTCAAACATAAAATTCAATCTCTCACTTCCATGCATTTGAACTGGCTATTCTCCATCTCTGGAATGCTCTCCCACCTCACCTCTGCCTCCTCACAGCCTTCACTTCTTTCAAGACTCAGGTCAAAGGTCACCTGATAAATGAGATCTCCCTTCTTCCCTCAGTCATTTGAGCATTCACCTCTAAGGGTTGATTTCCTTTTTTCCTATCATGTATGTATCTATTTATTTAAATGTTTTTCTCATTAGCATGTAAGTTCCATGAGGGCCAGACTTATTTGTGTGGTTCTGCACTTTTTGGTGACTCTTGTTGCTGTTTGTTCTTCCTTTCTGAAGAGTACTAATGACATCATGAGAATGATTGCTTGACTTTAACATTAAAGTCACAGAGCTCACTCTTTTTCTTTCAGGATCACTGTAATCCAGTGATAAGACAAAAGTTAGGTCAGGTGATACAGTGGATGACCTTGGCATCTTCAATGTCTAATCAAGCTCTAATCACTTCACAATACCTACCTCAGACACCTTTGTGGCTATCAGAAGAAATTATTCTCATCTGCCTATTCCAGGGGTCGGCAACCTTTTTGGCCATGAGAGCCATAAATGCCACATTTTTTAAAATGTAATTTCGTGAGAGCCATACAATGCTCACAGTGAGCGCTCCTGTAACAGTACCTGAAAAAAATTAACTTTATGGCTCCTGCAGAAAGAGCCATATCTGGCCCTCAAAAGAGCCAGATATGGCTCACGAGCCATATGTTGCCAACCCCTGACCTATTCCATTGAGAGAAATCTTCACATGCTTGGGGGAGACACCTTGTTAACTTACACCACTGAGCTTGAAACCAAGATCTTAATTATCCTCTACCTCGTTTTACTTATCTGGTGAGATCATTTTACCTAGGTACAAACACTGTGTGTGCTACAGCTTCTTGGAACCACAGGGGAAAATTGGTGAAAAGTAGACACCAAAGATGGAAGAGCGGCCTTGAACAGGACTAACACTTAGAACAGCAAGTGGCACATAGTTAATAAACATTTTTTGGCTTGGAGGCCTTCAATTTGTAAGCCAAATATTTCAACTTAGGATAGACTAATAAAAGATGTTAGACTAGGGAGAATAATAATAAAATTAAACTCTCTCTGAAGAAGTCACCTTTTATATTAACTTTTCTTAACATAATTGTGTTGGTGGCTAAGAACAATTTTCCATGAAAATATCAATTAATTTACTGTTCTTTCTATACTGCCATCTAATTTATATATATATGCAATAAATGAATAAACAATGAATGTGGAAATGAGCTTAAAGGCTTTGTCATGATAATAAAGGAAGTACAAAGTTCAAAGGTTACATGCTTTAGTGTGGCTTGTTCAATAATTATTAAGTTAATAATAAGTTGCTCTTTACAGTACTGGGACTTGCTTGCATATGCATTTTTCTCCTCAGATGTTTTTTGCTTTTGTGTATTTATGTACTTTTGTGACATATAGACCATATATACTTCATATATCCTAGGTAAATATGTAATTGTTTTTTTTGTTGTTGTTTTTTTTTGTTGTTTTTTTAAACTCTTGTACTTCGGTGTATTGTCTTATAGATGGAAGATTGGTAAGGGTGGGCAATGGGGGTCAAGTGACTTGCCCAGGGTCACACAGCTGGGAAGTGGCTGAGGCCGGGTTTGAACCTAGGACCTCCTGTCTCTAGGCCTGACTCTCACTCCATTGAGCTACTCAGCTGCCCTCATAATTGGGTTTTTTAAGGTAAACTTCCATTAAGAAAGGTATCATCACCCTCTTTTATTCAATATTGTGCTAGAAACGCTAGCAGTAGCAATTAGAGAAGAAAAAGAAATTGAAGGGATTAAAGTAGGCAATGAGGAGACTCTTTGCAGATGATATGATAGCATACTTAAAGAACCCCAGAAAATCAACTAAAAGGCTAGTGTATTTCCACTAAATGAACAACTTTAGTAAAGTTGCAGGGTACAAAATAAACCCACATAAATCATAGCACTTCTATACTTTTCCAACACATCTCAGCAGCAGGAGTTAGAAAGAGAAGCTCCATTTAAAATCACTATAGTATGGGATTATTTAAGTATTCTATTTCTTTTGCTGTTAATCTAGGCAATTTATATTTTTGTAAATATTCATCCATATCACCTAGATTGCTATATTTATTGCCATATAATTGGGCAAAATAGTTTTTAATGATTGCCTTGATTTCCTCTTCATTAGAGTTGAGGTCTCCCTTTTGTGTGTCAGTTAAGCGGGGTTAGGGAGGTTTCAAGGAGCGGGAAAGAACATAAAATATGTAACTATGGGAAAATATTCAAAATAAAAAATTTTTAAAAATGGGCATCCAGGAAGGAACATGAAAATCAGAGACAGAACTGGGAGTGGGGATGAGAGGAATAGGGGCAGAAAAGATGAGAAAATATCACCCCCTCAAATAAACCACCTTTTATTTACCCCTCCCCCCCCAAATAAATAAATAGAAAATAAAATAAAATAAAATCACACTAGACAATATAAAATATTTAGGAATCTATCTTCCAAGACAAACACAAGAATTATATGAACACAACTACATAACACTTTTTACACAATTAAAGCTAGATCTAAACAAATATAAAAACATTAACTGTACCTGGGTAGGATGAGCTAATATAATAAAAATGACAATCTTACCCAAATGAATCTACTTACCGAGCGCCATACCTATCAAACTACTAAAAACTATTTTTATAGAATTAGAAAAAAATTTAACATAGTTCATCTGGAAGAACAAAAGATCAAGAATATCAAGGGAAATAATGAAAAAAAATGTGAAGGAAGGGGGCCTAGCAGTACCAGATCTTAAACTGCACTATAAAGCAGAGGTCACCAAAACAATATGGTTCTCGCTAAGAGACAGAAGGGTGGATCAATGTAATAGACTAGGGGTAAGTGACCTCAATAAGCTAGTGTTCGACAAACCCAAAGACCCCAGAGCTTTTGGGACAAGAACTCACTATTTGACAAAAACTGGTGGGAAAACTGGAAAACAGTATGGGGGAAATTAGGTTTAGATCAATATCTTACAACCTATACCAAGATAAATTCAAAATGGGTAAATGACTTGAATATGAAAAGTAAAATCATAAAAAAAATTAGGTGAACATAGATCAGTATACCTGTCAGATCTGTGGGAAAGGAAGGAATTTAAGACCAAGCAAGAGATAGAGAACACTGCAAAATATAAAATGAATGACTTTGATTGTATTAAATTAAAAAGGTTGTATACAAACAAAATTAATGCAACAAAATTAGAAGGAAAGCAACAAAGTGGGAGAATATTTTTATAACAAAACTCTCTGACAAAGTATTAATTTTCCAAATATATATGGAACTAAGTCAAATTTACAAAAAAAACAAGCCGTTCCCCAATTAACAAATGGTTAAGGGACATGAATAGGCAGTTTTCACAGGATGAAATTAAAACTATCAATAAGTACATGAAAAAGCATTCTAAATTCCTCCTGATAAGAGAAATGCAAATGAAAACAACTCTTGAGGTGCCTAGCAGATTGGCCAATATGACAGCAAAGGAAAGTGGTAAATGTTGGAGGGGATGTGGCAAAATTGGGACTCTAATACACTGTTAGTGGAGTTGTGAATTAGTCCAACCATTCTGGAGGGCAATTTGGAACTATGTGTAAAGGGCTTTAAATGAATGCTTGCCCTCTGACACAGCCATACCATTGCTGGGTTTGTACCCCAAAGAGATAATAAAGAAAAAGACTTGTACAAAAATATTTATAGCCTCACTCTTTATGGTGGCAAAAAATTGGAAAATGAGGGGGGTGACCATTGATTGGCGATTTTGGCTGAATAAATTGTGGTATATGTTGGTGATGGAATATTATTGTGCTGAAAGGAATAAAGAAATGGAGGAATTCCATGTGAACTGGAACAACCTCCAGGAACTGATGCAGAGAGAAAGGAACAGAACCAGAAGAACATTGTACATAAAGACTGATACAATATGGCACAAATGAATGTAATAAACTTTTCTACTAGCAGCAATGCAATGACCCAGGACAATCCAGAGGAACTTGTGAGGAAGAATATTATCCACATCTAAAGAAAGAACTGTGGAACCAGAAATGCATTAGAAAAATATATGCTCGATCACATAACGTGATAGGGATCTGATTAGGGTTTTGATGTTAAAGAATCACCTCGGGGCAGCTGGGTAGCTCAGTGGAGTGAGAGTCAGGCCTAGAAACAGGAGGTCCTAGGTTCAAACCCGGCCTCAGCCACTTCCCAGCTGTGTGACCCTGGGCAGGTCACTTGACTCCCATTGCCCACCCTTACCAATCTTCCACCTATGAGACAATACACCGAAGTACAAGGGTTTAAAAAAAAAAAGAATCACTGTACTGCAAATATGAATAACATAGAAATAGGTTTTGAACAGTGATACAAGTATAACCCAGAGGAACTGCTGGTCAGCTTTGGGAGGGGGGAGGAGCATAAATCATGTAACAATGGAAAAATATTCTAAATAAAAATTTTTTTAAAAGGGGGGTCATTAGGCTTGGTCTGAGAGAAAATAGATTAAGTACTCTAAGGATAATTTGCATGCAACTCTTAAATCTTGAAGTCAATAATTATGGATCTTAACTGGGACCACAGCCTTCCAGTTCTGCAGAGAATCTAGTCTCAATCATCTCCACTAATATAACTCTTCTGTTTATGATGTTAATGACAAACAAACTGTTTCTTTCTTTTTTTTTTTTTACTTAATTGGCATTGTAAGATGTCTTACGGTCATATGGAAGATCAGAAAATTTCAACATTCTCTTTTTTGGGGGTGCTTTTCCTATTCTGATTTCTTCGCTTCTTGTGCATCTTTTGAAATATTTTTGATTGATGACATTTTTTTGGTGCTGCTTTGACTCTTACTTTCAATTGCTCATTAATGCAAACTATACTTTTTGATACACTTTTGTTTTTCCAATTCTGTTCTGCTTTTTTTTTATTGCTATAACTGGAAAAGAGAGTTCATTTTTCTCCTTTGTGTACTGGTTAGATATTGATATCTATAAAATGCTATTAATCAACAAGGATTTTTTTAGTTCTTCAATAGTTACCTAAAGACACTACTTCCTCAGCAAAATTTGACATCTATTCTTCTCGTTATGCTTTTTGACCAACTGTTCTTACCACTGCATTTGTTGCTTCATATACTGAGTGAAGGTTTTGAAAGTAAAACAATGGATTTGTTCATGATAGTCAAGTCTAATATCAACTTTTTAAAATGATTCTTCCTTGATAGAGCTAGCCTTCTAGTTGAATTCATTCTATCAAACCAACAACAATTAAATTTTAGCCAATTCTTTTTCAATATCATTTAAGACATAGGCTTTTTTCTTTTTTAGTAATCTTTTTTCATTGTTAGGTAGAAGTTATGTCATTTAAGTGAAAAATTCTGAATTTAGGTTTTTTAGATTTCACATTTCTGATGAAAAATTTCATCAGATTTCACTTTTAAATTTCTTATTTTCTTTAACATATGCTTAGAAATCGAATTGAAGTTATGTCTTACAGTTGTCCTGCATTTGGCTAGCAAAAAATATTGTTGTGTGAGTTAGAACAGGGAGTAGCATTGAGGAAAAAACAGTATGAAGTTATTATCTTTAATGGGCAAGACTACATTTCCAATTTTGTCACAATATAGTAATGGCATATTCATATCTTTAGTCTGTTTCTTATATAGTTATGGTTTGTTCCCCTTTTTGTGGTCAGTGCCATTTACACTGACAAATTTCCAGCAGATGAAGTATTGTAATTTCTTATTTGCTCTTCTGCACCTTACCTTACTGTGATACAAGAATGCAAAAGAACAGCACTGAGTACTACTATAATACTCAACAGATTCAAGAATGATAAAGTTGTAATGCTATGCTTACCTATCAGTTTCTGACTCTTAGGAACAGTTGTATCACATCATACAAACATGTTCTAACCAAATCAATGGTTTCACCAGGCCCAATTTGCCAGTGTTTCAGGGTTTCTACATGGAGTTCTCATTGGCTGTAGTAGTCTCAAGATATAGAGAGTATGTATCCAGAGTGTGCCTGAGATCAAATCAGCCTTTCCAATTAAACCTATTAGGGACCTATTAGGAAGTAAAGAACTTTTTCAAATGGGATGTAGTTTAGCAAAACTCCAGTTAGAGTTTGACTTTAAAACCTTTTGGGAAAGCACATTTTGGCTATGTCCCATTGTCCCTGACTCCAATCCACATCAGTGTTAGTAATTAATATTCACAGTTGAACTGCCCTCTGTGCAGCTTCATTTGTCTTTTCCCCTCTCAAACTGTATAGATTGGCATGTCATATTATAGAAGGGATATAGAATTATTTGTCAAGTATGGGATATATTTTTGCCAGTATTCAAAGAGTTCATTTTGCTGCTCTGCCTCCTTCTTTTCTGTAGTGGTGATGAAAGGTATCAGGGCAAGGACCCCATCCCTGACTTTGGTGGATATATATTATTGTATGCCCCTCACCAGGGCCCTAGAAATATACTTGAAAAGTATGGCCCTTGTTTTTGTCATGGTTACTTGCCCAATCATCTTGGCATAATTGGTGAATTAATATGTTATGGGCAGTGGCCATTACTTCCTAATTAGGACCCATTGAGATATTATCTATATAAGGGATTGCTTTCACATCAAGAGGAAACTGAAGTGTAGCCAGAAGCCAATCCATCAAATAGCAGCAAATAGTAGAGTTATGAAAATATTTCCATGGGAGGATGGAGGAAGGGAAAAGTGTATTGTGTGTCTTATCAGGTAAAGGTAAACAGGTTTTGATCATCTACCAAAACATCCTCCATATACATTCTGTAATCTAATAACCAGAGGAATACTACCCTGAATTGCAGTTTTGTGCCAACTCTTCCTATAGTTTTTGAAGAATGGTCAACTCTGCATAGTTTTAATCTAGGTTCCTGTGTTGATGTCTACCTCCTAAAGTTCAGCCTTCTTAAGGTTCTGGAGAATCTTCATGGTCTTCTCTGGCACCTTAAGATATAGTGTAAGCTACTGCATAATCTAAAAGCCCATCTTGGCCAAAAGTCTCCTTATTTTAATTCAGTGTGAACCTTATTATTTTAAAAATGTTCATTGTATTTTTGCAATCTACTTCCTAATTTTTCAGTTTCTTAATCTGTCCTAGTCTATTAGCTGCTTCCAAACTGCTGCAAATATGCCAGCATCTTCCCTATCCTCAAAAAAATCCTCATTTTATCCAACCATCTCTGCTAGCTATGGTAAAAAACTCTGTTCCCTTATGTAGCTAAATTCCTGGACAAGAATATCACTAATCAATGTCTTATTTTTTTCCCTCTCATTGCCTTTTTAACACAATGCAGTCTGACTTCTGAAATCATTATTCAACTGAAACAACTCTCCAAATTTACCAATGATCTTTAAAAAATTCATTGAGCAAAAATTCATCTTCTCTTGCTCTCATCCCAAATCTCTGCTAGCTACCTCCCAATTGAGAACAAGGCAAAGAAAAAAAAACCCACCATAATAAGCAAAACAAAATTCTATATCCATCAAATCAAAAAAAGTGATATATGGGCTTTACAAAGTATTATATTAAACAGGCTTAACACAATTAACACAAAGCAAAGGCATTTTCTGAAGTGGAATAGCAGGAACAGTAGTAACAAAACATTTCCCACATACCGGGGAAGTACTCTATCACTAATATATGAAGTAGGAACATGAAGAATAAGCATAAGGGACAGCTGTGTAGCTCAGAGAATTGAGAGTCAGACCCGGAAACAGGAGGTCTTGGGTTCAGATCTGGTCTCAGGCACGTCCTATCTATGACCCTGGGCAAGTCACTTAACCCCATTGCCTAGCCCTTACCATTCTTCTGTCTTGGAACCAATACACAGTATTGATTCTAAGCCAGAAGGTATGGGTTTACAAAAAAAAAAAGTGAGCACATATAGTATTAATAGAGAGGTTCATGTGAATGGAGCACACGTGACCAAGGAAACTTGCACCTCGTATCACTACAAGTCCAAGATGTCTTTTTACTTCTCATTGTGAACTCATATGGCTTAGCTGGGTTCCATTTTTCTCAACTCATGACAAAGTTGATGTACATGATTTTTATAAACCAACTATGTAAGCTTATAAATAAACTGACCATTCAGCAAGTCAACACTTAAAAAGACTAAAATTCTATCAAGTTTGATCAAAAAAATTGATACCTACTAAAGAAGTAAATAAATATAAACACATATAGCTTTTATAACTCTTTTAATATAAGAGGTAGGTAGGTAGGTGGCATACTGGATAGAACACTGGGGTTCAAATCAGAAAGACTCAGCTTTCTGAGTTTAAATCTGCCCTCAAGACAATTACTAGCTGTATGACCCTAACCAAGTCACTTTATCCTGTTTACCTCAATTTCCTCATTTGTCAACTTAGCCAGAGAAGAAAATAGCAAGTCTCTCCAGTATCTTTGCCAAGAAAACCTTAACTGAGGTTACAAAGAGTCAGATTAAACTGAATCAACAACAACACAGCTGTTGTTTAAACCCAAGAGAACATAAGTTTTTTTAAGACTAGGACAAGTTTCCTATTTTACATTTGTACAACTAGAAGAAAGCATAGTGTCATAGTCACAATAGTTACTTAGTAAAACATGCTGTTTGAATTGAATTGGATAAAGAATGTATTCAATATTTAAATTACTTTATAAACTACTCAATACACTATTGGGTAAGTTTATTTCCTTCTGTTTAATTCTGTACCCAAATCAACATCCATTTAGACTGTATGTCACAGAAAAAGACACTGATATTCAGTAAAACTCTGCAAGGTATTCATTCAGCAGCATGTCACTATCTAAGTAATAGGCAAATTTAGTCTTCTTGATCTTTCCACTGAATGTTCAGGCCAAACTCATTTGAGTAGTCATGCTTTTACTCTGGGAAGGACTACAAGGTAAAAAAAGATTTTATATAAACAGAACAATGCTTTTCATGTATAGGAGAATTATGAAAACCTCTTCTTTAACTGAGACTGTGCTGGATCTTTTCTGTCACAGTGGTTACCACCTTTCGCAAGCATGTATCTTCATATTTTATGCATTGCTTGGTATTTACTGATGAGTCATTTCCATTGTTATGCCATCTTGATTTTGATATAAGCATGACACCAAGCTTTTCTGGGAAGTTGTCCTATTTTAAAATCCTTTAGTCCTTCAATAAATAAATCAGCAAATATTTATTAAGCACCTTCTATTTGTTAAGAATAGTGCTGCTGTTTGGTTGGAGAAGATAGTTTGTTTATGTGGTGATAATAGGCAAACCATAAGAATTCTGATTTTGCAGCATGTCAATGTCAATAGGAAGTGGAGAAAGCTTCCAATATATCAGTTAGATCTTTCTTTTATGATAGGGATAAGAGTCCCATAGGATAGGCAATCATGGAAGAGATGCAATCTGCATTACTGAAAGAAAATTTAACTGTCACCATTAGAATCCCTTCCAACCAAGATGAAAATATCCCCACAAACTGAATACAGGAGTGAAAGAACAAACAAAAAGACTGAGTAAAACAACATTCAAGAAAAGAAAAACCCAAAAGGTAAGCAGACAACATATGGGGCACTGGGGTAAGAGAGCAGAGATAGCAACAGGCTGTAGCAAGGAGTGAAGAGCAAGCAAGAGCAAGACACTGTTCTGCCAAGAGCAAGCAAGAGCAAGACACTGTTGTGCCCCCCCAGTGCCCACATCTACTGTCACAGGTTCCAAATTTAAGCCCAAATCAACATTCAGATCCTGAGATCTTGCCTGGGTAAAAAGTGGTCCAAGCCAACCCAACCCTTGAAATTTCAAACCTGTAGAAAAGTCTGGAATCCCAGCCCAGGGCAATTTGGGCTAAAGGAGGCTAATTCGTGTGGGCCCCGAGTGAAGCCAGGAATCCCAGTATGGGCTTGGAATGAGGATATAATCCACAGTTTGGGGTGAGAACACAGTTCACAGTGGGAGCCGTGGCCCCCAATCTTTTTGCCCCAAATTAAGGGGCTCCAGGACAGGGCAATAAGGGTGTCCTTGATTGGATCAAGAACACAGTGAGATTAAAAACGTGAGCCTAAACCTGGGACTAGACTTTGATCAGCTCCTGACTTGTTGAAGTTCAGAGTGAGATCAAAAGCTTATACCCAAGCCTGAGGAAAGGCTTTACGCTATCAGCATCTCAAGGGTTAAATGAATCAGCAGGGGAAAGGGGTTCTCAGAGCTCTCAGCCCTCAGACCATCTGGTAAACTAGTAACAATCCAGAAAATAAGCAGAAAACAGCATCAAGGAAGAACTAAAGTTTAAGAGGGTACCCCAACTTCCCAGAAAACAAAGCCTATCTATAATTATATAAGAAAAATGAGCAAACAAAAAAAAAGCACCAAACTCAAGAATTTTTATAGAGACAAAGAGCAAGATACAGACACAAAGGGGGACAGCAAAAGCAAAGGAAACACACCCTAAGTCCAAAAGAAAAATATGGATAGGACATAGCATGGAAGAACTCAAAAAAGACTTCAAAAACCAAGTAAGAGAGGCAGAGGAAAAGTGGGGAAGAAATGAAAGTGATGCAAGAAGAAATGGGCCAACTGAAAAAGGAGAACCAAAAGCTGACACAAGAAAATCCAGCCTTAGAAATCAGAACTGACTATTGTAAAAATAAAATTAGGGTGAGAAATGCAAGGCGCAAGGAATGCTAAAGAGACTCTTGTTTATGAAAAATAAACAATGTATTTAAATATATATGAGAAAAAGAATTTCTAATTCTAAGGGATATTCTTGACCTTTTGTTATTCCAAATGAAATTTGTTATAGTTTTTCCTAATTCAGTAAAAAAGTTTTTGGTAGTTTGATGGGTATGGTGCTAAATAGGTAAATTAATTTGGGTAGAATATTCATTTTTATTATGTTAGCTCGTCCTACCCATGAACAATTAATGGCTTTCCAATTGTTGAGATCCAGTTTTATTTGTTTGGAAAGTGTTTTGTAGTTGTTTTCGTATAATTGCTGTGTTTGTTTTGGTAGATAGATTCCCAAGTATTTTATATTGTCTAGGGTGATTTTAAATGGTGTTTCTCTTTCTACCTCTTGCAGCTCTGATGTGTTGGAAATATATAGAAATGCTGATGATTTATGTGCATTTATTTTGTGTCTTTCAACTTTGCTAAAGTTGTTGATTATTTCTACCAGCTTCTTAGTTGATTCTCTAGGATTTTTTAAGTAGACCATCATATCATCTGCAAAGAGTGATAGCTTAGTCTCCTCCTTGCCTGTTTTGATACCTTCAATTTCTTTTTCTTCTCTAATTGCTACTGCTAGTGTTTCTAGTACTATGTTGAATAGTAGAGGTGATAATGGGCATCCTTGTTTCACTCCTGATCTTATTGGGAAGGCTTCTAATTTATCCCCATTGCATATAATGCTTATTGATGGTTTTAGGTATATACTGTTTACTATTTTTAGGAAAGGTCCTTCTATTCCTATACTTTTCAGTATTTTTAATAGAAATGGATGCTGTATTTTGTCAAAGGCTTTTTCAGCATCTATTGAGATAATCATGTGATTTTTGTTTGTTAGACTGTTGATATGGTCAATTATGTGGATGGTTTTCCTAATGTTGAACCATCCTTGCATTCCTGGTATAAATCCCACCTGATCATGGTGGATGATCTTCTTAATTACTTGCTGGAGTCTCTTTGCTAGTATTCTATTTAAGATTTTTGCATCTATGTTCATTAGGGAGATTGGTCTATAGTTTTCTTTCTCTGTTTTTGTCTACCTGGCTTTGGAATCAGTACCATATTTGTGCCATGAAAGGAATTTGGTAGGACTCCTTCTTTGCTTATCATATCAAATAATTTGTATAGTATTGGGATTAGTTGCTCTTTGAATGTCTGATAGAATTAACTTGTGAATCCATTAAGTGCTGGTGATTTTTTCTTAGGTAGTTCTTTGATGACTTGTTCAATTTCTTTTTCTGATATGGAATTATTTAGGTATTCTATTTCTTCTGCTGTTAATCTAGGCAATTTATAATTTTGTAAATATTCATCCATATCTCCTAAATTGTTATATTTGTTGCCATATAATTGGGCAAAATAGTTTTTAATGATTGCCTTAATTTTCCCTTCATTAAAGGTGAGGTCTCCCTTTTCATCTTTGATACTGTCAATTTGGTTTTCTTCTTTCCTTTTTTTATTAGATTGACCAGTACTTTGTCTATTTTATCTGTTTTTTCAAAATACCAGCTTCTAGTCTTATTTATTGATTCAATAGTTCTTTTATTTTCGATTTTATTAATTTCTCCCTTAATTTTTAGTATTTTTAATTTAGTTTTCATCTGAGGATTTTTAATTTGCTCGCTTTCTAATTTTTTGAGTTGCATGCACAATTCGTTAATCTCTCTCCTCCTTAATTTGTTAATATATACACTCAAGGATATAAATTTCCCCCTCAGTACTGGCTTGGCTGCATCCCACAGAGTTTGGTAGGATGTCTCATCATTGTCATTCTCTTCAATGAAATTGTTGATTGTTTCTATGATTTCTTCTTTGACTAATTGGTTTTGGAGAATCATACTGTTTAATTTCCAATTGGTTTTTGATTTGTCTGTCCAGGTGCCCTTACTAATTATTATTTTTATTGCATTATGATCTGAGAAGGTTACATTTATTATATCTGCTCTTTTGTATTTGTTTGCAATGTTTCTATGCCCAATTACATGGTCAATCTTTGTGAATGTACCATGTGCAGCTGAAAAGAAGGTGTATTCCTTTTTGTCCCTATTTATTTTTCTCCACATATCAATTAAATCTAATTTTTCTAGGACTTCATTCACCTCTTTTACCTCTTTTTTATTTATTTTTTGGTTTGATTTATCTAGATCTGAAAGAGGAATATTTAGATCTCCCACTATTATGGTTTTACTATCTATTTCCTTCTTGAGGTCTGCCAGTTTCTCCTTTATGACTTTGGATGCTATACCACTTGGTGCATACATATTGAGCAGTGTTATTTCCTCATTGTTTATACAGCCTTTAATCAGGATGTAATGACCTTCCCTGTCTTTTTTTAATCATATCTATTTTTACTTTGGCTTTGTCAGAAATCATAATAGCCCCTCCTGCCTTCTTTTTCTCATTTGAGGCCCAAAAGATTTTGCTCAAACTCTGAACCTTAAACTTGTGTATGTCTACCCGCCTCATATGTGTTTCTTGTAGACAACATATGATAGGATTTTGGTTTCTGATCCACTCTGCTATTTGCTTCCATTTTATGAGCGAGTTCATCCCATTCACATTCAGAGTTACAATTATCAGTTGTGCATTCCCTGACATTTTTGTATCCTCCCCTAGACCCACCCCTTCTTCTTACACTATTTTCTTTTAATGCAGTGGTTTGCTTTGAGCCAGTATCCCTTATCCCCTCCCTTGATTAACTCCCCTTTCTACCCCCTCCCTTGTTATTCCCTTCTTTTTATTTTTAAAGGCCTAATGAATTCCCTTCCCCTTCTTCTCCCCTCCCTTTTTTGACCTCCCCACTCCCCTGCTCCCCTTGGTTTATCCCTTCTGACTTTCTCAGTAGGGTTAGATAGAGTTTTTTATCCCAATGGATAATATAGCTACTCTTCCCTCTCCGGGTTGATTACACTGAGAGTAAGGTTTAAATATTACCTCTTAATGCTCTCTTCCTCTCCTTCTTATAATAGTATTTGTCCCCTCCCCTTCCCATGCCCTCTTTGTGTGTAATAGAATATCCTATTTTTCTTATTCACTCAAGTTTCTCTTGGTATCCCCTCTTTTCACCCCCCCCCCTTTCCCACCCCCATGTCATCTTAGACCATTTAGTATTCCACCCTCTCCCTATCAATTATTCTTCTGATTGCTATAATAGTGAATACTATAATAGTGATTGGAGTTCACTACAGAGAATTGTACATAGCATTTCTCCACATAGGAATACAGATAATTAGATCTTATTGAAGCCCTTAAAGAGTCAAATTTAAAAATTATGAGTTTTCTTTCTTTCCCCTCTGTTTCTTATTTACCTTTTCATGTTTCTCTTGATTTTTTTGGTTGGATATCAAACTTTCCATTTAGTCCTGGTCTTTTCTGTGCAAATACTTGGAAATCTTCAATTTTGTTGAATACCCATACTTTCTCCTGGAAGTATATAGTCAGTTTCGATGGGTAGTTGATCCGTGGTTGAAGGCCCAGCTCTCTTGCCTTTCTGTATATCATATTCCAAGCCTTGCTGTCTTTTAGCTTGGAGGCTGCCAGATCCTGGGTGATCCTGATTGGTGCTCCTTGATATTTGAATTGTCTCTTTCTGGCTTCTTGTAAGATTTTTTTCTTTTATTTGAAAGCTCTTGAATTTGGCTATTATATTCTTGGGTGTTGCCCTTTCTGGTTCTAGTGTAGAGGGTGATCTATGGATCCTTTCAATGTCTATATTGCCCTCTTGTTGTAGAACTTCAGGGCAATTTTGCTGAATAATTTCTTTTAGTATGGAGTCCAAATTTCTATTAATTTCTGCTTTTTCTGGAAGACCAATGATTCTCAACTTGTCTCTTCTAGACCGGTTTTCTTGGTCTGTCACTTTCTCATTGAGATATTTCATGTTTCCTTCTATTTTATCAGTCTTTTGACTTTGTCTTATTTGTTCTTGTTGTCTTGAGAGATCATTAGCTTCTAATTGCTCAATTCTAGCCTTTAGGGACTGGTTTTCAGCTATAATCTTTTGGTTTTTCTCTATGATCTTTTGGTTTTCCTTTTCAATCTGGTCGTATCTGGTGTTCAATTTGCTTATCAGTTCATTTGATTTCTGAGCCTCACTTTCCAATTGCAAAATTCTGCCTTTTAAAGTGTTATTTTCTTGCCAGGTCTCTTCCATCTTTCTCATCATCTCAGATTTGAACTCTTCAATAGCTTGTGACCAGTTTTCATTGTTTTGGGAAGGTTTGGATATGATTTCTTGTTTGTCCTCCTCTGTTGTCTGGATTTTCTCTGTGTAAAAGTTGTCGAGTGTTCCAGAGTTCTTCTTGATAATCTTTTTCCTCTGGGCTTCCTGATTTTGGCTTGCCATTATTGTTAGCCCAGCACCTTCTACGCTTTATTCTCACACTCGGGGTATGTCTGTGCTGTCTAGGCTCCCGAGGTCTCAGGTCTCAGTTGTTCTCGGCATTGAGCCTCCTAGTCATCCCTGGTCTGCCCCTCTGCCAGAGGCTCCTTCAGCAGTCTCAGGGCACTGCTTCCACAGCTATGCTCCCATCTGCACAGGGTCCCCACTCGCAGTTCAAGCCTGAGTTCAAGATCTTTGTCCCCGCCTAGGGCACTGCCTTCACCCACACAGACACTCGGGAAAGTCTGCGTGCGTTCTTTAGCCTCTAGGGGTCCTAAGTCTTACTGCTCTCAGGAACAAGCCCTGGAGCTGCCAGTGACTTAATGGGTGCCCCAAACCTGCTTTAACTCTTGTACGCTGACCTCTGAGCTGTATGTGGTGTGGGGGTGGGGGAAGGTGCTTCTTCCTCTCTCGTTTTACTGAGAGCTGTTTCACCCCTTTATAGCGTGGAAATGCCCTGATTCCAAGTACCTTCAATGCTGCGCCCTGTTGTGGGGCCCCTTCGTTTGTCTGGATTCGTTTTTATGTCCCCTTGAGGAGTCCTGTATGCTTAGATTTGGAGAGATCAAGCTGCTGTTCCTTACTCTGCCACCATCTTAACCGGAAGTCTCCACCACTCTAACTCTTAACTTCACCTTAAGTTATAAAGATAGCAAAGGCTACCTGGTTGAGTCTCCACAAGAATCAAGTTAGGACCTGTAGCCTTAACAGACTCAGAGTCCAAACGAAAGACCAGGTTTTGTTTGGTCTTTTCACAGTTTAACCTATCTATAGACAGTAACAGATAAATAAATAGTGTTTCCCAAGTTGGAAAAGAAAACACTTCACTCTTTTAAGTCTTTCCCTCAGATCAAGATAGAGAGAGGCAAAGGTGTTACCTTCTCCAGCCCAGAGAGAGAAAGAACCTGCATGTGGCTCTGTTGACTGTCAGAAGCCCATTCCTAGAATGTCACAACTACAGCGTGTAACTGTCATAGAAATAATGGTTGTATCTGTCACCAGTTGAAATTAACCCTGTCAGCTCTATTTGAAACTCCAATTCTTCCTCAAGCCAGCTTCTCTACTTATCTTTAAACTAATAAAACAATACTTATTTTCTAATATCATCCTTATACTATCTAGAAACTAATGATTTAATGAGAAATCAAGAAACAATAAAGCAGAATCAAAGGAATGAAAAAAGAGGAAAATGTGAAATATCTTATGGAAAAAAAAACTGACCTAAAAATCACTCTAGGAGAGACGATCTGAGAAATATTGGATAATCTGAAAACCATGGTTAAAAAAAATCCTTGGATATCATATTTCAAGAAATTATCAAAGACAACTGGCCAGAGATCCTTGAACAACAAAATAAAATTGAAATTGAAAGAATTCACAGATCACCACCTGAAAGAAATCCTCAAATGACAACTTCCAAGAATGTAATAGCTAAATTCCAGAGCCACCAACCCAAGGAGAAAAGAAATTGAACAACCCATTAATGAACTCCCTAAGAAAACAAATCCCCAGGATAAAATGAATTTACAAGTGTATTCTACCAAACATTTAAGGAACAATTAATCTTAATACTATATAACTATTAAGAAAACTAAGCAAAGAAGGAGTCCTATCAAATTAATTTAATGAAACAAATATGGTGCTGATTCCTAGGTCAGGAAGAACAAAATCAGAGAAAGAAAACTACAGCTCAATTTCCTTAATGAATATCAATGCAAAAACTTTTAATAAAATATTAGCAAGGAGATGAAAGCAATATATTACAAGGACGATGGTAAGATTTATACCAGGAATGCATGGATGGTACAATATTGGGAAAACTATTAATATAACTGACCACATCAAGAACAAAACAGAAATCATATGGATATTTCAATAGATGCAGAGAAAGCTTTTGACAAATTACAACATCCATTCCATATAAAAACACTAGAGAGCATAGGAATGAAGGGAGATTTCATTAAAATGATAAGTAGCATCTATCTAAAACCATCAGCAAGCACTATCTGTAATGGGCATAATCTTGAAGCCTTCGCAAGAAGATCAGGGATGAAGCAAGGTCGCCCATTATCAACACTATTATTCAATCTTGTACTAGAAATGCTAGCTGTAGCAATGAGCAAAGAAAAAGAAAGGGAAGGAATTAGAATAGGCAATGAGGAAACTAAACTACCACTCTTTAAAGATAATAAGATGGTGTACTTGGAGAATCCCAGAGAATCAACTAAAAAATATAGTTAAAATAATTAGCAAATTTAGCAAATTTATATTTGCTGAATTAAATAAAATTTAAAAAAATTAAATGTAATGATAATTAATTAATTATTTAATTTATTTTGAATATATTACTATATTATCAATAGTTAATACCTAATACAATTAAATAAATAAAATTTAGTAAAATAAAATGATTAGCAAATTTAGCAAAATTGCAGGAAACAAAATAAAACCACAGATATCATTAGCATTTCTATCTATTACCAACAAAGCCTAGTGGCAAGAGATAGAAAAATTTCACTTAAAGTAACTCTAAACAATATAAAACATATGGAAATTTACTTGCCAAAACAAACTGAGAAATTATATGAACACAATTACAAAATACTTTTCAAACAAATAAAGTAAGATCTAAACAAATAAAACGTTAATTGTTCTTGGGTAGTCAAGCCAATAGGAAAAAAATGACGATTCTACCTAAATTAATTTATTCAGTGCCAAACCAATCAAACTACCAAAAAAATTTTTTTACAGAGCTAGGTAAAATAATAACAAAATTCATCCGGAAGAAGAAAAGGCCAAGAATATCAAAGAATTAATAGGAGAAAAATGGGAAGGAAGATGGCCTAGTCATATGAGATCTCAAACTGTACTATAAAGCAGTAGTCACCAAATAACTGGTATTGACTAAGAAATAGAATGGTTGATCAATGGAATAGATTAGATACAAAATATACAATAATACTCTTTGAAAAACTCCAAATTCACAGCTTTGAAAACAAGACCTCACTAAATGCCAAAAATTTCTGGGGAAACTAGAAAGTAGTTTGATAGAAACTAGATATGTAACAGTATCGCACATTCTATTCCAGGATAAGGTCCAAATGGATATATGATATAGACATAAAGGGTGATACCATAAGCAAAATAAGGGAGCATGGAATAAGTTTATCTATCAAACCTATAAATAAGGGAAGAATTTATGAATAAGAGATAGAGATTATAAGATGTAATATGATTAATTTTGATTATATTAAATTAAAATGGGTTTGTACAAACAAAATCAATGCAATCAAGATTAGAAGGAAAGTGGAAAGGCGGTGGGGGGAGGAGGGGAGAGCAGAGGTTAGAGCAAATTTTCTTGATAAAGGCCTCATTTCTCAAATATATAGTGATCCAAGTTAAATTTATAAGAATACAAGTCATTCTCCAATTGACAAATGGTCAAAGGATTTGAACAGGCAATTTTCACATAAAAAAATCAAAGCTATCTCTAGTCACATGAAAAATGTTCTAAATTACTACTGATTAGAGAAATGCAAATTAAAACAACTCTAATGTACCACTTCATATCATCAGTTTGGGTAATAAGGACAGAATTATCCAATTTGGGGGCAGATTCGAGAAAAATGAGACACTAATCCAAAGTTGATGGAATTGTGAATTGATCTAACCATTCTGGAGAGTAATTTGCAATTATGCCCAAAGGACTATAAAACTGGGCATACTCTCTGATCCAGTAATACCACCATTACTAGGTCTAAATCCCAAAGAGATCTAAAAACAACAAAAAAAGGGGAAAGGACTTGTTTGTTTTTTATTTTAATTTTTTATTAATTAATTAAGAAAAAATTTTCCATGGTTACATGATTCATGTTCTTTCTCTCCCCTCCTCCAACCCCTTCCCATAGTCAAAGAACAATCACACTAGGTTTTACATGTGCCAATGATCAAGACTTATTTCAATATTATTGATATTTGCACTAGGGCTATTGTTTAGAGTACATCTCCAATCATATCCCCATCAACCCATGTGATCAAACAGTTGTTTTTCTTCTGTTTTTCTGCTCCCACAGTTCTTTTTGTGGATGTGGATAGCGTTCTTTCTCATAAGTCCCTTATAAATGTCTTGGATCATTGCATTGCTGCTACAGGAGTCCATTACATTCGATTGTGCCATAGCGTATCCGTCTCTGTATACAATGTTCTTCTGTGTTCCTGTTCCCATGGTTCTTTCTGTGGATGTAGAAAGCATTCTTTCTCATAAGTCCTTCAGAAATGTCTTGGATCATTGAATTGCTGCTAGTAGAGAAGTCCATAACATTCGATTGTGCCACAGTGTATCTGTCTCTGTGTATAATGTTCTCCTGGTTTTGCTCCTTTCACTCTGCATCAATTCTTGGAGGTCATTCCAGTTGACATGGAATTCTTCCAGTTCATTATTCCTATCTGCACAATAGTATTCTATCACCAACAGATACCACAATTTGTTTAGCCATTGCCCAATTGAAGGGCATCCCTTCATTTTCCAATTTTTTGACACCACAAAGAGCACAGCTATAAATATTTTGGTACAAGTCTTTCCTTATTATCTCTTTGGGGTTTAAACCCAGCAGTAGTGTGGCTAGATCATAGGGTAGTGTTGTAAGGGTTTATTTAGCAATTAATTTAGTAATAGTGTTGGACCTAGTGAAGGGCTGGAGGATTCCAAGATGGAATGAAGTTAGCAGGAAGTGGGGCTTGTGCTCTGAGAGGGACTCCATTAGTGGTTGGATATAACTTTTGCTAACCCTGGGAGATCTCAGAGTTAGGGAAAAACTGCATCCAGATTCCCTGAGATCCTGAGAGGTGAAGGCTTTCAGCAAGTGGACAAAGGACCTGCAAAGCTGCACCAAGTGGGGAAGTGGTTTGGGATCCGGTGGGCAGTATTTCAAACTCACTCTCTCTACCTGGGTACCTTGGATCACCTTGTGGAGTTGGCTCTTGGCATCCTATGACCATCCTTGGATTATCATGAGACCCCAAATGAAAGCCACCCTCAGGCCCTTTAGCTGTGCCGACCAAACCTAGCTGGAACCAGGTTTGGAGGAGCTTTCCCTGTGTCTTCAGTACTGCTCCCTTGGGCCCTACCTGGCTTAGGTCAATAGGATAGTGTAATTTAAGTCCTTCCCTGCCCCCTGTGGTTTGCCCTTAGGTTTCAAGTGTAGAATCCCCTATCCCATCCTTTATTTAGTTACCCTCAATTAAACTGTATAAACTTTTACCTTTGCCTGCTGGTTCCATAGACCCTGGCCTAGGGTGAGCTGGGTGATTGTTGGCCCAACTACCATTCCTGTGTCAGTTAAAAGCTTGGCAGTAGACCCTGGTCTCCCTATCTTGGTTGGTCCTGTCTCTCCTTCAACCCAGTGTGTAACCAAAAACCATTTAGTTACATTTTAATAATAATAATTAACATCCCTGGAGCCCCCCATTACAGTTGGCAGTCTTTTAAATCCCTTTGGGCATAGTTCCTAATTGCCATCTAAAATGGTTTGGAACATTTCACAACTCCACCAGCAATGCATTAATGTCCTGATTTTGCCATGTCCCCTCCAACATTTATTACTTTCCTTTGCTGTCATGTTAGCAAATTTGCTAGGTGTGAAGTGGTATCTCAGAGTTGTTTTGATTTGCATTTTTCTAATTATTAGAGATTTAGAACACTTTTTCATGTGCTTACTGATAGTTTTGATTTCTTTATCTGAAATTGCCTATTCATGTCCCTTGCCCCTTTATCAATTGGGGTACGTCTTGATTTTTTATACAATTGATTTAGCTCCTTATAAATTTGTGTAATTAGACCTTTGTCACAGGTTTTTGTTATAAAGATTTTTTCCCCCAATTTGTTGCTTCCCTTCTAATTTTCATTACACTGGATTTGTTTGTACAACCCCTTTTTAATTTAATGTAATCAAAATAATTTATCTTACATTTTGTAATTTTTTCTAATTCTTGCTTGGTCTTGAAATCTTTCGGAAAGGACCTATTTGTACAAAAACATTTATAGTGGTTCTTTTTGTGGAAGAAAAGAATTCAAAATTGAGAGGAGGATATCCATCAATTGTTGAATAGCTGAACAATTTGTTGTATATGAGTATAACGGAATACTACTATGATCAAAGAAATGATGAGCATGATGATTTTTTAAAAACCTAGAAAGATCTATATGAATTGATACAGAATGAAGTGAGCAGAACATCATATATAACAACACCAATATTATAAGATGATCAATTGTGAAAGACTTAGCTATTCTTAGCAATATAACAATGTAATTTTTTAAGGACATTTTAAGGACTTATGAAAAATGCGGTTCACTTCCAAAGAAAGAACTGATGGAATCTGAATGTAGATCAAAGTATATAATTTTTTCATTTCTGTGTGTTTTCGTTTCATATGAGTCTTCTTTCACAACATGACCAAAATGGATATATGTGTTTTTTATGGGCTCATACAAATACAACATAGATCAAATTGTTTACCATGTCAGGGAGTAGTAATAATATAAAGGAAGGGAAGAAGAAAATTTTGGAAAATGTATTAAAGCTGTTAATTTATGTAATTGAGAAAAAATTATAAACACATATGTAAAGTGAGATAAAGCAGTCAAAAAAGCTGCTATGATATTGGGATACACTAAAAGTAGAGAGGAGAGAAAGACAGGACAGACAGATAATTTATGCTAGGGATACAAAAAGAAGCAAGGATAGGAGCTTACATTGCAGTGAAAGAAGACATAAAGGAGAACTCAAAGAAGGAGAAGATGTATGCTGTATGCAAATGGCCTATAAATGTTGCATAAGCCTGAATCCTGGCAAAATCAAGCAAAAACTTAGGCATCAAAGTCCAGCATGGTTCCAAGAATAGAGGCCAAAGTTCTGGTGGCAAAAAGTTAAGGATAATGGTTGAGGTAGAATCCTGAATAAGTGAGATAATAGTTTCACTTATATTCTATCCTGGTTAGATCATACAGATCTGGAAAATATTGCTTACTTCTGTATATTACATTTTAGAAATGATACTTTAGAAAATAGGAGACCACTGAAAAGAGCCCAGTGTGGCATGTGAGGATTGGATAATGGAAGCCTTGAAGAGTTTTGAGAGAAGGATGAGGAATTATGACTATTTTAAAAAATTTATTTATTTAGAAAATTTTTCCATCTTTACATAATTTATGTTCTCTCCCTTCTTTATTCCCTCCTCCCTCCTGGAGCTGACAAGCAATTCCACTTGGTTATACATGTGATTATAATATTTTTGCTGCAATATTTGGATGCTTGTAATATTTTCTTCTTGACCTGAGTTGTGTAATTTGACTAAGAAGTTTTTGGGAATTTGCATTTTGGTATTTCTTTCAGGTACTAATTGATGAATTCTTTCAATACTTATTTTGCCCTCTGGTTCTAGAACATCAGTGTAGTTTTCTTTAAGAATTTCTGGACAAATAATAACTAGCTCTTTTTTAATAATGGCTTTCAGCAATTCCAATAATTCTTAAATTATCTCGCTGGTGCCTATCTTCCAGGTCAGTTGTTTTTTTTCAGTTAGATATTTCAATTTTTTCTTTTTTTTTGACTTTGATGGCTTCATGACATCTCATGGAGTCATTAGTTTTAGCCTGCCAAATTCTAATTTTTAAGAATTTTTTTCTTTTCTTTTATTTTTCTTTAGAATATTTTCCCATGGTTACATGATTCATGATTCTCCTCTCTTTTCCCCACTCATGAAGCTGACAAGCAAGTCCACTTGGGTTATACATGTATCTTTGTTCAAAACCTATTTCTATGTATTCATATTTGCAGTAGGGTGATGTTTTAACATCAAAACCCTAATCATATCCATAATGAACTATGTGATTGATCATATGATTTTCTTCTGCATTTCTGTTCCCACAGTTCTTTGTCTGGATGTGGATAGTGTTGTTTCTCATAATTTCCTCTGGATTATCCTGGGTCATTGCACTGCTACTAGTAGAGAAGTCCATTACATTCGATTTTGCCACAGTGTATCAGTCTCTGTGTATAAAGTTCTTCTGGCTCTGCTCCTTTCACTCTGCATCAGTTCCTGGAGGTCTTTCCAGTTCACATGGAATTCATCCAGTTCATTATTCCTTTGAGCATAATAATATTCCATCACCATCAGATACCACAATTTGTTCAGCCATTCCCCAATTGATCGATACCCCCTCATTTTCCAGTTTTTTTTGTCGCCACAAAGAGCGCGGCTATAAATATTTTTATACAAGCCTTTTTCCTAATTGTCTCTTTGTGGTACAAACCCAGAAGTTGTATGGCTGGGTTAAAGGGCAGGCAGTCTTTTTTTATTATTATTTTAAATTTTATTATTTTTTTTAAAACCCTTAACTTCTGTGTATTGGTTCCTTGGTGGAAGAGTGGTAAGGGTGGGAAATGGGGGTCAAGTGACTTGCCCAGGGTCACACAACTGGGAAGTGTCTGAAGCCAGATTTGAACCTAGAACCTCCCGTCTCTAGGCCTGACTCTCAATCCACTGAGCTACCCAGCTGCCCCTGGGCAGGCAGTCTTTTAAAGCCCTTTGAACATACTTCCAAATTGCCCTTCAGAATGGTTGGACCAATTCACAACTCTACCAGAAGTGTATTAGTGTCCTAATTTTGCCACATCCCTTCCAACATTTATCACTTTCCATCCCACAAATGACTTGATTTTTTAGTGGGGGAGACAAGAAAAACAAATATATACATATAAAATGAATAAATACAAGTAAATATAAAGCTATTAAATATAAAATAGTATGAAAGAGGGAGAATTAGGAATTGAGAAAATCAGAAAAAGTTTCACTTAGAAGATGATGCATGAACTGAATCTTAAAGGAAGAGACAGTATTTATTACATAGAGATGAGCAAGGAATTCCAGGCACGAAGGCAGACAATTCAGAACAATGGAGATAGAAGATGGTATGTCATATTTAAGGAATAGACAAACCAGTTTGGCTGGATTGAAGTATAGAAACAGTGGTAATATATAAAAGGTTAAAAAGGAAACAAAAGAGCTTTTTTGATTCTAGAGACAAAACGAAAACACTAGCATTTATTGAATAGGGGTATGATATAGTGCTATATAATTAAGGAAAATCACTTTGGCAGAAGTATGAAGAAAGAAATGAAATGAAGAGATTTTATGTGGTTAGTCCAATTACTTATATATATATATATTTATATATATTTATATATATAATTTTTATAGACTATTACAATAATCTAATTAAGAAATGATTAGAGAGTGAATGTAGATGGTTGATATGAAATTAAAAAGGAGCAAGATTTAGCAACTGACTGCATATAATGGGCAAAGGAAAGCAAGTCAAGGATAATATCAAGCTAATGTAACTGGTGCTTTCCATAGAAATTGGAAAATTTGGAAGAAGGATGGTGAGTTATAGGGAAAAGGGATTTTTGGATATGGTGATTTTGAGAAATCACTGGGACATTCATTTTGAAATGTCTGAAAGGCAACTGGTAAGGTGAGGATATAGCTCAAGGAAGAGATTGTTACTAGATATATAAACTACTGAATAATATGCAGACAAATGATAGATCAATAGAAGTTAACGAGGTCACTAAAAGTATAAATAGAGAAAAGAATTAACTCCAGAAAGAACCATGGGAAGCAAGCACCTGAATTAGAGAAGGATGAGGAAAACTGAATCATTAAGATACTAAAAAAGAAACAATTAGGCAAGAAAAGAACTAGAGGAGAATATTATCATAAAAACACACAGAGACAGTATACAGAAGGAGGAGTTGGCCAACAGCTTCAAATGTAGCAAATAGGTCAAGACAGATTAGGACTAAGAAATGTTCTACATATTTCAATTTTAAGAAAGAACTGATAAGTTTGAAGAAAACAGCTCCAGTAGTGAGGTAGGAAGCAAGATTGTAATGGGTTGAGGAGTAAGAAGAGAAAAAGTGGAGGGGCACTAAGCCCATACACCTTTCTTAAGGATTTTTGATGATCAACATTTTTGATCAAGTTGAGAAGGCTAAATAAATTATGACCAAGTATTTATATCCTAATAGTGGGAAAAAGACTTCTTTCAAAAAATCCATTGTCTTCAAAAGTTAAAAAGGGAGTAAAGATTGACAAATGCCAGACATATATAAAATTTTATTACTACCATATTAAAAAGAATTATGTAATAAAAACTTTGCTATTTCTTAAATAGCCCTCCTACTTGTTTGTCATTTGTTTTTAAATACTTGGGTTTCTAAATGACTGTTTTGTTGATATTTCTACTTGATGATGAGTTCACAAATAAAAATAATTTTTAAAAGGAAAAAAGACAATGGTATTTAGTTTAAAATTCATTATTTTTTAATCTTCCAATGAAAAGAAGTCCTATGATCTCTGAAGAAAACTTCAGAAATTGGTTGATCCTACAAAGGATGCTTTGATTATTACTGAAACCCTCTATATTTTGAACACATCCATGCTAATAGTCTACAAAAAGCTTTTGATAAGTTTTGTGAATCGAGCTCCCTTCCCCCAGACACAATGAACACCATCACCACACTACTGTCTAATACAAACACTCAGTTATGTTGGCTTTGAACAATAAGAGAAATGAACTAGGGACTAAAAGACCAAGGCTTGTTCCCATTATTGACAATTACTAATTATGTGAATCTAAGCAAACCTATAGTTCCATGGTTTCTTTAGTTGTTGAAATGTAGATGATATAATATCTGTTCAACACTCACCAAAGAATTGTTGCAAAGATTATTTAGAGGCAGCATGGTACAATAAAAATGAACATTGGCTGTGAAGGCAGAAAGACCTAGTTCAAATTTTGCCTCTGGTACTTATTATTTCTGTAAATTCAGACAAGTCCATCACCCTCCCAATGCTTCGGTTACCCTTTATCTGTATAATGGGTGGGGGCTGGGGTGTGGGGAGAGAGTAGAGGCCACAGGGGCTAGATTAGAGGGATGGTCTTTTACTAAAAAATCTTTTTTCAAGGTCCCTTCCTACTAGAAAATCAAAAGCCTGTGAGATATGGGGGGCAGCTAGGTGGCTGAGTTAATTGAGAGCCAGTCCTAGAGATGGGAGGTCCTAGGTTCAAATCTGACCTCAAACACTTCCTAGATGTGTGACCCTGGGAAAGTTACTTAACCCCCCACTGCCTAGCCCTTACTACTCTTCTGTCAAGGAACCAATATTTAGCATTGATTCTAAGGGGGAAGACAAAGTTGTTTTTTTTTTAAAAGACTGAGATATAATCTATTTGAAAATATTTTTTACATTTTAAAGTGTAACATTTTTTATTGTTTTTAATAACAATAAAGATGCAAAATGATATAATAGAATTTGCCTGGAAATCAGGAAGGCACAAATTCTGACTCTGGTACATATTGGTTTGTAAATCTGAACTGGATGATAAATCATCATCTCTCAGTTTCCCTAGGTAACTCTCTAATCCATTGAGTTGCAGAGAAAAAAACAAATGTACATTAGTAGAGAAGGTACAGCTCACCATTACCTGCCTAACTTGAGAAAATCCTAGGTCTGTCTTCTCTTCCCTCCCCACTTCACTCCCCAGAAATATTTTCCATGTATGCCCTTAGAGTTGTATTCTAGTGCCCCATTATCCTGAAAAACATCAGCCTGGTTCTTGAAGGCTGTGCCAGTAGAAAGCAAGCTCTGAAAAATGATTAAATAGGAAAGAAAGAGTCTGGTCTGGAAATAGATTGTATGCCCATAGTCTAAGAGCAGCTTAATTTGAGATTGTTTTTTTAATGTAAGATTTTTGTTTTCATTACAACCATTTTCTGCTTCCAGCCTAGCCCTAATAGCCATCATCCAGGGGACACAACTCCTGTGAAAAAGGGGCCAGTCATCTGTACCAAATACCAACTAACTGGCACACATAGGGTAGGAAATCTGAAGCAGCAAGGTGCCCTGAATGACAGACAGAAGGCATTATGTACCAGGCAAGTCAAACTACTGCCATCATTTTGGCAACTCTAATATGGACAGCTCAGGTGCCTGAACCCAAGAGTTCTGGTAATAGCAGTGTCCCTCAAATTACCAGTCATTTCAACAGTCATCATCAAGGGGAGAAATCATTGTGGAGAGGAAGATCTGCCTTCTCATTATCACAAGCAACAATTACTGATCAAATACCACCAAAAGGCAGATGGTCAAAGGAACCCTGAGCATGTCAATATTCCCCAGATCACCATTTCTGCATCTAGCCCTATCCTCACAGCCATCATCCTGGGAAGCAACTTGTGCTGAAAAAAGGCCAGTTATCCTCACCAACTGTTAACCAGATGTCACACAAAGTGTCCTGAGGGAGGGAAAGGAAGTGTCATGTGACAGGCAAGCCAAAATAATACCATGACTCTGACACCCATTCACCATCTCCCCTCAGATCTTAGTGGACACAGCCCAGGACCCTTAACCCAAGAGCCTTTGGAATAGTGACATTAAAAAGGCATCATCACACCTGCTTTGCCAATATATCCGAAAGACCATGGAACTTTTTTCATCTGATTTGTAGTTTCTGTGTTATCTCTCCTCATTAGAATATATGTCCCTTGAGAGTAAGGGCTTTTTCAATTTTTTACCTGTATTCCCAATAGTTAGCAGAGTTTGACACACTATAAGCATCTAACAATGCTTTATTTATCCATTCATTTATGCACTTTAAACTCCTGAAAAAGAATCATCATAAACAGAGAACACAAAATGGGGATTGTGTATGAAACCATGAATCTTCATTGTTAAACCTTTTTTTAAAAGAGGCATGTAATAAGTTCCTTTCAAAACTCTTTCAGACAAAAAACTTACTTCAAAACTCTCATGCCTCCTTTTGAATTTCCTCCTAAACTCTTCACAGACATTTTAAAAAATGTGTTAATGGGTCTCTTTTCTCTTCTTGGTATTATTACTTCTAAATGGAGCTTCTTTCTGCTCCTTCCCTCCATTAAAAATCAAGTGCTTTTGGAGGGGAGGGTCAGCCCCAGGTGGTCTCACATTGGACTGCCTATGTTCTTGTACTGTCCTCTACATCCTGAGATTAAGTTCCAATTCCAGATTTTAATTTTAATCCTTGAACATCAAACATTTGGTAGAAAAGTATTCTCTTCTCATATTTTGTCACTGTCAATAGTAATCAAACATATGCTTCTCTTTTTAAAACATGTTAAATTCTCAAAGTTCCTTTAGAGTAATACTCTGAATCCTTAAGATCAAGGTCAATTTAATATTTTCTATCTCTAGTACTTTTGGCTTAGAAGGTATTTAGTAAATACTTACTGAATTGAAAATGAATTAATTTGAACCTTAAAAGCATATCACTGGCTGCAAGTATTAGAGAGGAAATGGAGATGATTCACAATTAAAACAGGCCATTACAATTATATAGACATATATAAAAATGTGTGTGATGTATATAATACATATATGACAATACATGTATTTACATGTAATATATAACTGTGATATATTGGATGTAATTTATGAAATTAGATATAATAACACATAACATTATATAATATCAAATTAATATTATTCAACAAGAAATAAAGGAATATTTATAGAGCTTTGAAGGTCATGATGAAAACTTGAATTAAAGAAGGAAAAATGAGTTATATATATATATATATATATATATATATACAGTACAAATTATGTGGGGCAGCTCAGTGGTGCAGTGGATAGAGCACTGGAACTGAAGTCAGGAAGATCTGAGTTCTAATCCAGTCTTACACATTTACTAGTTATGTGGGGCAAGTCACTTTAGCCAGTATTTGTTTCAGGTCTTAATCTGTAAAATGGAAACATCCTGGAGAAAGAAATGGCAAATCATTTCAATATCTTTGCCAAAAAATTCCCAAATGGATCATGGAGAATCAGACACAAATGAACAACATGAATAATAACAATGTGAACGAAATATCTCCCATTAACATCACACCTACAAAGATCTGAGTCTACTTAAACTGACAATACAATCAATATATAATTGATGATTCAGAAATGAATATTCTTCTCCTTCACTACATTTTTATTTTCTCTACAACATGTTCAAGGTTTGTTTTAGACATTCTACTTTGGAATAAATAAGCAATAGAAAAACTTGTCAAGTAGAAAAAGAGGTATAAAAATCCAAAGTAGAAAAGAGTTCCATGAAAAGTAGAATTGACCAAATGGGAAAAGAGGATCAAAATGTCATGGAATAAAAACAGTATTTAAAAATTAGAATGGGCAAATAGAAGCTAATGACTTCATAAAGCATCAAGAAACAATAAAACAAAATCAAAAGGATGAAAATAGAAGCATGAAATATCTCAATGTAAAAATAACTAATCTGGAAATATCCAGGAGAAACAATCTAAGAATTATTGGACTACCTGAAAGTCATGATCCAAAAAGAAAAAAAAAAGCCTAAACATCATATTACAAGAAATTATCTAAGAAAACTGCCCTGATATTCTTGAACAAGAAGGTAAAATATAAATTGAAAAAATCCACAGATTACCTCCTATAACAAAACCCCAAATGACAACTCCTAAATGGCTATAAGTCAAGTTCAAGAGCTCCCAGTTCAAAGTGAAAGTGCTATAAGCAGCCAGAAAGAAACAACTCAAATCCCCAGTCAGGATTACACAGGATCTGGCAGCTTCCACACTGAAGGATCTGAAGGCTTGGAATGAATATTCCAGAAGGTAAGGGAACTGGGTTTACAACAAAGAATCACCTACTCATCAAAACTAAGTATATACTTTAAGGAGAAAATATGATCATTTAATATAATAGAAAATTTCCAAGCATTCCTGAAGAAAAGACCAGACCCAAACAGAAAATTTGATGTCCAAATATAAATTTTAAGAGAAGCATAAAAAGGTAAATAAGAAAGAAAAAATTTAAGGGACTCAGTAAAAAAATATTCTTACAAGGAAAGATTATATTTGTGCCTTTTAAAATTTTTATGATTACAACACTAGTTAGAAGAAGTATAGTGTTAAGATAGTTTTTTTATTAATTTCTAGTTTTTATATTTAAGAGAAAAAGGAGTAATAAGTTTTTTCAGTAGGTGACCCCATGCTGTGCCACTTAGCAGTTGGGGACAGTTAGAAGGGTATGGCTGAGTGTGGTTTTGTCAGTTGAAGACAGTTGCAAAGGGCTTTTTGTCTCTGGGTCTCCTGGGTTTTGTGTGACTTGCTATCTCTATCTGGAGACAGAGAAAGAGAATTAAGGCCTAAATAGCCTAATTTATTATTAATAACTGAGCAGATAGATGTAGGGTTTTCTAGAAAAATTTAGTTAGGATTGCGATCTTGGGTATAGTTTTAATCTATTATAAGATTACTTTCACTTTCCTCCTTATTTCCTATCCGTGTTTCCTAATAATAAACTAAGTGTTTTTGCATTTAATTATCTGCGCACTGGCTTTTCATCAAACTCCTGCCCCCAAAATTTAACCCTTCACAATAGACAGAGTATGCAGTAGTAAGCCATTTAGGAAGATATTGCCCCCTCAAAAAAAAAAAGGTTGAAAAATAGGATTACACCGAGAAATGAGGAGGGAGAGATAAAATGGGGTAAATTATATATTGCATAAAGAGGCATGGAAGGGAAAATCTATCATAATGGAGGGGCAAAATAAGGGTGATGCTGGGTAATATTTAAACTTTACTCTCATTGGAATTGGCTCAGAGAGGGAATTACAGCCAGATTCTTTGGGGTATAGAATTCTTTATTACCCTAGAAAGAAGAAGGGGAATAAGAAAGGTGGTGGTAGAGAGAGCAATAATATTAGGGAGGGGAAGTTGGAAGAGAATATAAAGACTCTATAGAGAAGTAGGAGGGGAATGAGAAGGGTGTTTGTGGATAGGAGTGTAATATAAGAGAGGGAGAATGAGGGGAGTGATTACAAGTAAAACTTGTGTGGAGGGATAGAGTGAAAGACAAAAGTACAGGATTAAAAGGGGAAAATAAAATGGAAGGGAATACACAAATAGTAATCACAAATGTGAATGTAAATAGGATGAATGCACCCATAAAATGGAAGCAGATAGCAGAGAGGAGTAAAAACAAGAATCCTACCATATATTGTTTACAAGATATTTGAGGTAGGTAGACACATACAAAATAAGGGTAAGGGGCTAGAGCTGGATCTATTGGGCTTCAATTGAGATTTTAAAAAAGCAAGAGTAACAATCATGATCTCAGACTAAGTTAAAGTAAAAATACAACTGAATAAAAGAAATAAGGATGGTAAATGCATCTTGATAAAAGGTAGTATAGACAATGGAGTAATATCAGTAATTAACACATATGCACCAAATTACAACCTCCAGATTTTTATAGGCGAAACTAAAGGAGCTTAAAGAGGAAATAGATAGAAAAACTATGCTAACGGGGGACCTCAACTTCCCCCTATCAAAACCAGATATGTCTAACCAAAAATAAACAACAAAGAAGTGAATGAAATTTTAGAAAAAGTTAGAATTAATAGATATCTGAAGAAAATTGAATGGGGATAAAAAAGGAATACACCTTCTTTTTAGCCGTGCATGGTACATACTGTGATAATGAAATTAAATCTGCCCTGCCCATCCTTAATCTAATCACCAAAGGTGAGAACATCCACACTTAATTCACAAGTTGGGAGGTCTGTGACCAATGTGTGCTAGAGTGAGTGATGAATCAAAATCTACTGACTACCTCCTGGGCATAGAAAGTGATGTAAAATAAGCTTCTTTAAAAGGGAGTGACAACTTCCTGTCAGGGAGTTCTTGTTCATTTCCTGGAGTTGGAGACACTGCTTGCTGGACCTGAGACCTTAGTGAGACTGTTCTTAAATCTTTGTCTTAGAACTACAAGTGGTGAGTGAAGAAGGCTGACACCCTTAGTTTCCCTGGAGGTACAAGCCTCCTGGAGGCTTCCTTGATTGGGAGAAGCCCTTGTGGTTAAACTCCTTGTTAATTGACTTTTAGGCTCTTCAGCTAGGATCTCTAGAGCCCTGCTGGAGTAAAGCCAGGGATTGAGTACATAATCTAGTTCTTTAAACTAGATCTATTATTCTACCCTCTTCTCATTTCTCTACTTCCACTCTCTCTTATATTTTATAAATAAATTACTAAAATCATTTTAGAATTGAAATTATTTCAATTATTGGTGACCAAACCTTCAAATATTAATATATCCAACCAAAAACCCCTTTTTCCTTTTTATAATACACAAAAAATAACCATGTATTGGGGCATAAAATTTACTTCACAACCAAACGCAGAAAAGCAGAAATAATAAATGCAACTTTTTAAAGATCATTATGTCATACAAGTAATAATCAATAAGTGTTTACGGAAAGGCAAAATAAAAATTAGGTGGAAATTAAATAATGGGTGGGTAAAGGAACAAAACCTAGAAACAATCACTGACTTTATTAAAGAGAATGACAACAAGGAGGCACATGTCAAAATTTATGGGATATAGTCAAAGCAGTACTTAGGGAGAAATTTATATTCCTGAATGCTTAAATCAATTAAAGAGAAAAAGCAGATCAATGAAATGGGCATGCAACTAAAAAAACTAGAAAAAGAACAAATTAAAAATCCCCAGTTAAAAGACTAAATTGGAAATCCTAAAAATCAAAGGAGAAGTTAATAGAACTGAAAGGAATAAGCAATAATTAAAGTATCTTTAATCATGTTGAAGGTTCTTGTAGGAAGTTTTACTCTTCATAACTGACTATTTATCAATTATTTTAACTGTACTCACTTCCTAAAATAGTTCTGTTTCTCTATTATATTCATATTAACTCAATTATAAAAGTAGATTGCTATGATAAAGCCTGAGTAAGTTTTCACAATATGACATTAAATACACAGAAAGTTAAATTTGAAATCCCTTCAGGAATTCAAGCCTAAAATAAATCAAGAATCATTCATGCTTTTATGATATGCTAAACATAGAACAGAAAAATACCTGCTTCTTAAAAATACACATCATGTTGCGTTTTTAAGACTAGACTGAATAATGATCAAGAAATGCAGTGAGAAATTATAATAAGTGACTTTTTTCCATTTCAAGACTGTCCCAAAATTTACCTGGAAACCTAAGGAAAACAAAAATGGGAATTATTGTATTCCTTTATAAATCATGAATAAGTTTCTTTTCAAAAGTCCATCCCTAAATTTCAAGAAATCATAAATTAAAATTGTCCAGATCTATTAGAACGTGAAGGAAATTTTTAAAAAGACGGAAAGAATCTATCAATCACCTCTTGAAAGGAATCACATAAGAAAAAAATCCAAAAAATAACACAACCAAATAAGAGTCAGTTCTGACTTAAGGCATATTTCAAAAACATGAATTTGTTCCAAAGTAATGGATATGTTAGGGAACACTTTAAACATAACACAAATTTCCAGTTTGCTTTTAAGAAAAAGTGAGAAGGCAGAAAACGGTATCACTTCACAACAATTCATCCTTCTGAATTCATCCACAAGTAAATTTGAGGTCTTTGTCAAGGTACAGTTCCATATTGTATGTCTTCTGATTTGGTAGGAGCTGTAAGCAGAGAAAGATTGGTCTACACCCCCATCCCCACCTTGCCCTTCCACGATGGCCATCAGACCTGGAGTTGCACCTAGTCAACTTGCATATACAGCCCAGGGTATAGACCAAGCAGCAGCACAAAACCATAATCTGGCCACTAGTTATTGAAGCACTTATGCATGTTTCAACCATTTAACATATATAAAACTGTGCTACCATTTTAATTAAGTTATGATGATGATGATGATGATGATGATGATGACGACGACAACTAACATTTATATAGCACTTATTATGTGCTATGCATTATTCCTGTACAATTTTTTTGGTCTTTCACAAAGTTTTTGAGCATTGTGTCCCTACCTTCATTTTCTCCATAAATTCTATGGTCTCTAGTTCACAATTTTAAATAGAGTAATGCTTTTTGGAAAGTGTATATGTCAAATTATAGCAAAGCTTAAACAATACTGCTCCTATTCAGAAAATAGCAGTTCAAGTACTAAGGAACTACATTTAGGATCACACAATATCTGGCAGCTTCTACACCATTACAAAAGACAAAAGAGATAAGCTTACCAAGAATAACTTACCTTGAGAACCTGAATATATTGACCTACAGGGAAAACAATGGACCTTTAGCAAGATTTTTTTTTTCTTTTTAAGCGCCTACCTTCTGTCTTAGAATCAATATTGATTCTAAAGTAGAAGAGCAGTAAGGACTAGGCAATTTGGGGTTAAGTGACTTGCCCAGGGTCATACAGCTAGGTAGTATCTGAGGCTAGATTTTCAACCAGGACCTTCCTGAAGTCAGACTTAACTGAAGACCTCCCATCTCCAGGCCTGGCTCTCTATCCACTAAGCCACCTAGCTGCTAGAACAGAAAACTCTGAAGCATTTCTGATAAGACCAGAACCAAACAGTAACTTTGAATAAAAACACAGGTAATCAAGACCTAGAAAGAAAAATTTATTTAAGTAACTGAATGTAGTTATATGATGAAACAGTAGTGCTAACATTATAATGAAGAAGTAACAAATGCCTCTTTAAATCTTTAATGTTGTCAAGGGGAATTGAGATAAAAACTAATCACCACCTACTAACCCAAATTTCTAAAGCTAAGAAACAAAATGACTTCATAGACACTCTGAACTAGTGATGTTCTACTGCCAAGTAGCATAAGATTTCCTAAAGCTACCCTGAATTAAGATGGACAACTCATTAATTCAATGAATATTTATTGAATTGCCTATTAAAAAGGAACATGTTCAGATCAGAACCTTGATTCAGGGCCTAGGTCTATAAACTGGAGGGATTCCTTTCTGAAAGACAAGAGCAAACAACACCATGTGCCCCATGTTGTTTATCACATCTCTACCTCCACCAGGTCCCACATATGTCATTAGAGGAACTACACCCCAAGAGATTAGCACTCAACATTTTGTATATCCATTTTTTTAACTAGCTATAAATGAGAATAAAAGTTAAAATATTTTCATGAAGCATGGAAACATTTCATTTGCAATCAGAAAATATAAATTACAAAGTATCAGAAAAGAAATTACTAAATTATAGAAGGTACATCAAAAGCCCATCTCAACAATAAGGTCTGAACAATACGAAACATTAAGTCTATTAAGTCCATTTCCCAGAAACACATATATTTATCAACTTTGAAGAAAATGAGATAAGACTTTGGTGCCTAAGAGTAAAAGTAATGATCCTGAGAATCAAATTATGAATACCATCATTAGATTCCAAGGACTAGAATCTAAGACTATATCAAAGGACCAAGAAGTGTCAAATGACACCACATCATAAGGCAAAGAAAACAGAGAAAGAATGAAAATTTTAATTTCAAAGAAAAATATAGACTTTTTTGTGTATCTGGTTCTTGTATAATACTAGAAGCTCTTAGAAATAGAGGACAGAAAGGTGAAAAGGAAAAAAAAATCATTGAGTTTTCTTAGGACAGAATGGTGCCTTCTTTCCTAAGGGATTTTAGACACCCTTAGGAGACCATTTCACCATTCTATTTTATCCCTTAGGGTAAAAATATTCCTTTGCAATACTGAGGCTTTACATGATAAGAACTGTTATAAGAAAAGTTAAGTGTGTGTGCAGAGGGCAGAGAAATGGGGAAGCAGAGTAAGGAATTCAAGAATTCTAGGGGGAAAGTCAGTTGGCCTAGTGCTGGTTTCTCTCTCTCTCTCTCTCTCTCTCTCTCTCTCTCTCTCTCTGTCTCTGTCTCTGTCTGTCTGTCTGTCTGTCTGTCTGTCTGTCTCTCTCTCTCTCTCCCTCTCCCTCTCTCTCATTTACCTGGAAGGAACTAGCTACCTGCTTTTGCTGGCTGTGTTATATCTGGACTTCTCCATCCTATCTGTTTCCCTGTTACTTGATTGAAACATCTACTGAGCTTCCTTATGTGACCCTGTACAGCTGAGTCATCTGTCTGTGAAAATTTGGTTTGGGTCCCTTTTGGATCCAAAACCTCTTCTTGGGCCCTGTCCTGCCTAGCTGCCTAACTACCTCCATTACCACCAAAATGGGGGTTGTTTTGGGTTAGTGTAGGATATTTATATTAGGGTCTGGATCCCTAGATAGATAGGTGAGCTCAGTGTAGTAAATCCATGAAGACTCCTGGTGACAGGACATTTAGATCTTATGGGGTTTAGATAGAAACCTTAAGCTTAAGTTATTCAATTACCTTCTTACCTTTCCTTGGTTAAAAACTAAAACAACTTTTATATATCATCTTGGGGGGGGGGTCATCTCAGAGTCTTGCTCTGCCAGCACGGAGCTTAATGGCCTTCCCAAAAACCGGGTTACTCTTCTGATAGAGGCCTAAATAATATCCAATCCCATTCCCCCAAAACCTCACTTTTATTTCAGAACTAACATTTATATAGTACTTTAAGGTGTGCAAAGCATTTTACAAATATTATCTCATTTTATCTGCCCAACAACCCTAGGAAATAGGCATTATTTTACAGACAAGGAAACTAAGAGACAGAAAGGTAGAGGCTATATTTGAATTCAAGTTTTCCTGATTCCAAGTCCAATACTCTACTTCAAAACATTTTTTAAAGCCACAAGCCACACAACATACTTAAATGTGAAAATTTTGCTTTGCTAGATAAAACTGACAAGTAACATACCAATTCATGACATTTGCCATGTATGAACTAGACAATGAACCAGAGTTGAACTTTTTACTATTTCAATCACATTTAAATTAAGCCATGGATCATTTGAAAGACTTTCTGGTGGTTAGAGTTTTATTCTCAAAATTTTAGTCACTAGATTTTAAATGTCAGATCCCGATGTTACAAGTTTGATACCAATTTCCTGGAATAAAATTTTCTTTTAACTAGATATGAACTAACTGAAAATATGTTATTAAATGATCAAAAACTTTTTTGCAAGGCATGTTAAATACCTCATTTTTCAGCCACAAAAACATACCAAATTACATAAAGGATTCAGCTACTGAAATTACTATGTTATAAAAGACATAGTAGAGCCAAATCATACTCTCTCCAGTAACCAGCTCTTAACTAATGTGACCCCTACAACAGCATAAAGGGTATGGCTTCCAGCAAATTTTCATTCCTTTAAAAAAAAGGAGAGTTCAAAGGAATCAAAGTTCTTCTATATGTAATTTTTGTCTTAATATTATCTTGTTATGCTTTATTATTAGAGTTGTTGAGTTTTGTGTTAGTTTCACAGTTTTTATATTTGATTAAGGCTTTTTTCAAACTTTCTAGATTCTTTCTTGTGAGTAAAAACATAATATTGCCAAATAAATTAGAAAATGAATGATGTCTGCCATCCTTTCACTTTCATCATATAAATATCCTGGCAGCTTCTGATTAAAGCATGGCAATGATTCAGTGACATATTTCAGGAAAATAGTATTACTGAATGATATCCTACCTTTGTTTTAAAAATGCAAAAAGAATCCTTTAAAAATATTATTGGTTACATGGGATAGAACTCTGGGATAGGGTGCAGGGGCACTAGGAGAAATTTTATTGACATATAAAAGATATTACTAAAAATTCATTAAAAAAAATTTCACATTTTCCTAATAGTTCTAAAGACTCTTTAAAAATGATTATGTCCAAGAGGCATGGAGAAGTTCTAGATGATCAAGTCTAAATTCTGTAACATTGAACTTAGGGAGAAAAAAATGAAGATTAGTCTAATATAGAAACCACTTTTCTGTTCAAATAAAAGTTTATTTCATAAAAAAAGAGATGTGAGCAATGAACAAAAATCTTAAAACATCTGTAATAGATACATAACACAAATCAAATAGAAGCAAAAATTATTGTCTTTTCCATTTAAGAAACTATAATTCAGAGGAAATGAGTTTAAATCCTGTCTCTACTACTTTCTATCTGTGGGACCACAAGCAATTCAATTTAATTCAATTCAATTCAACAAATGTTGTTTAAATGCTTACTACATAATGGGAATGTGATAGGTGCTAGATACATAATATCTACATAGATAAGTATGATGCAAAATAATTTGAGGAGGAAAAGAACACCAGCAGCTGGGTCAGGGCACTAAATCTCTCTTTATCCACATCTGCAAAATCAGAGGATTTATTAATTAGATGATCTCTGATTCTCCTAACAGTTCTAAAACCTATGAACCCAAAATTATTCTGCTTTGTATTCCACAACTATTAACTTTATGAAAACTAGATAGAGCCAAAATCTGTCAAGAATACTGTATAACATGAGTTTGACAACACTGAGGGTCAAAGAGGAACTGGGAAGATGAGAGGGCATGGGGAAAAGAGTTAAATAACTATACAGATAGATTTTTTGTGTGTCACATAATGAAGCCAAGAACTAGTGATACTGAAACAGAAGAATGGGAGTAAGGGAATTGCATTCTACTATTAGCTTAGCAAATATTAAAATTCTCTAGGGGCCAGATTTTTGAGAAATAATACTATGGATGTCAGTAATTGGAAATAATGTCTATAAAGCAACTTAAAGTGTTACCTGAAAAGAACTGAGGAAAGAGGGTTGTCATGAATTCAGAGGAAAAAGAAATAGTTTGGTAGAGTTATGTGCAATTTATCAGAATATGAATAGTTAATATCTTGTTTTAAAATTCAGCAATCAAGAAATTATTTTTGTATAGTACTACAAAAATACGCACATTCAATCAAAAGCTTTTCTGAGTTCTTTTTATGTTATTCTAAACACTTAGTATGATTATAAGATAAGGCTACCTCAAATAAAGCTTTATTCAACCACTGTTAACAATAATTATGTTCAGCAGTTTTAGTTCTCAATTCTCATCCCTTTACAAAATTCTAAACACTTCAACCATTCAAAATGTTTTTAAGCACTAACATTTCTCTAGACACTGCTGGAACACATCCAAAGAACAGAAAACTTGGTCAAAACCATCATCACTTAAGTAAACCACTAAGAAGGATTTGTTAACAACAGTCTTAAGAAAGAGAAAAATAAATTAAAATGACTGCTGATGATAACTGCAAAAAACTGCAAAAAGCAAAAATGTACAATCACAATTTTTGCCATGTCCCAAAGTTTTAGAAACTGCTGTGAAGAAATCAAAAAGCATGATGATCTTAGAAAATAACTACTTTGGGGAAGCAAGGTAGCTCAGTGATTTGAGAACCAGCCCTATAGGCAGTAGGTCCAAGGTTCAAATCTGGCTTCAGATTCTTCCCTACCTATGTGACCCTGGGCAAGTCACTTGACCTCCATTGCCTACCCCTTACTGCCCTTCTGTCATGGAACCAATATGTAGTATTGGCAAGAGTTTTAAAAACAAAAACTTACAGTGCCATTTAAAAATTTTAACTGCAGTCACATTCAGAAGATTTTTTTTCAGTCATGCAACCATATGAGAGCATACGCTATTCATTACATTACTTTGAAAAGCTAATAAGATCTTTGATGAAATGTTCCAAAGCTTCTGCCACCATAAAACCAATTTTTATTAGTGCCCCTTTCTGTGTCATTTATATTTCCTTGTATTTTAAGAAAACATGATACAATCTAAATTAAATTCCTGGGTATGAAGCATTTAGACTATGCCATTAAAACTCAAATTCAGAGACAAATTAAACAAGAAGTTACCTTGCCCAGAGCGGCTTTGGCGAGAGTCTACACTTGATTGTCTCTGATCTGGTGGCTCCTCGCTCCCTCCATCTGCATGAGAACCAAAGTAGCATAAGTATATCTTCATGTAAGAAATATGTGATCGATGCAGCTTCTTGTTTGGGACCATTTGTATCTTCTAGTAATATCAATCAAAAGTCAATGTTGGCGGGAATTTGAAAAGGAAAATGACAGACTCAGAAGACTGAATACTTATCATTTGCTTTTACTTTATACCACTTTCAGTTTCTGGAAAGTTTGGGATCTGTTCTATTTAAAGACATGTATAAATGAAGTATATCTGAACATGCTGTTAAAGTTCTTTGGATGATCTCTGAGACCTTTTTTTCAGTTCTATAATAAAATTACACCTGTACCATTACAGGAAAGTGTAATTAGTCTTTGAATGCTAATCTTTTATTTTTTTTTTTTAATTCTGAGTGCATTGAATAAACGTAAAGCAAGCCCATATAAGCCAAAAAAAAAAAACCTGCACATGATCCATGATAAAATCTTTCATTTTGAATAAACAAAAGAGGAAAAGCTTACTTCATGTATTCAAGAAAATCTAAAGCTATAAATAAATAAAATTCTACTAGACTGTAGACTGATGATAATAAAAGTATCTCATATTTATAAAGCATTTTACAAATTACAAAGAAACTTCACATTCATAATATCATATGTCAAAAAACAATTCTAATGTTAAGGGGACAAAAGACACAATGCTATAGGGGAATAATACTCATCTATACTCATGTGTTAGTATATTAAGAAGTTTGACCTATATAACAAGGAAATTATATTTAGGTGTGGGGAAGAAGGGACAGCATGGAAAATAAAAAGAATCTAGAAATTTGAGTTGTAGTTCCAGGTCTCCCACTAAGATATGTATATGATGTCTGATTTAGAGCAAGTCACTTCACCTCTCCTTAATCTATAAAATGGAATTAGATTAGATAATCTTGAAGGTCATATAATCATAGCATGTTAAAGCTGATAGGAAACCTAGGTAATTTATTAGTTCCCTCATCTTACAAACAAAGAAATTAAAACCAAAGAGTTAAGGTGATTTGCTCATGATCAACAAAGGTAGTTAGTGGCCTGGGCAGGATTAGAACCCAGGTCTTCTGCTTATAAATCCCAGGTTCTTTTTACTATGCCAAGAGCTCTAAAATTTAGATTCTGACTTATATAACTGATTCTCTTTCAAGATTAGTTTTCCCTTCTTTAACTCTACTCCCTAAAGTAGGATATAAATAAAAAATATTCCTAATTCTGCTAGGAAACTATAAAGGGAAAACATACTCTGACATAATAATAGGTGCAAAATTCATTTTTTAAATTTAATTAAATTAGATTTTAATTAAATTAGAATTTAATTAAAATTAGATTTTAAAATATGTTAATATGCAGGAATTTAGTCCTCAGTGATTGGGTCAGAGGTTTTCTGTTTTTTAATTAATGTACTGTAAGCATTCTGTCAGAAAAGACCAAATCTTACATTTCACTTTTGATTAGTTATAAAATTTACATTGGATAATGAATTTCTTTGCAAAACTTGTTTATCAAGTCAATGCCAAAAAAAAAAGACAAGCAACTTAGTCCAGATCATTGAATAATCTTTACATTATGAAGTTAGAAATTAACATCTGGGATCAGAACATGAGAGCATAGTTCAGCACAATTAACAAAACATATATTTCCCTATACTGAGATTTTATCATGTAAAAGATCAAAAAGAGAAACTGAGAAGTCATCAACTAGAACTAAAACATATCCTAAAACTTGAAAAAATTTAATTTTCAATATTGGTAAAAAGGAAGAAAAATAATTTTTGTTTAAGGGAAATATGTAAATCTACTTTTAAATAATATATTCCTACTGTTGTAGATAAACATTATGCTGCAAAGAAGGAAAAAAACTTTGCTTTAATAAAGCTAAAATGTGTATATGAAAAAACAAAGCTTTCTGAGGAGATTGAGAAGTTTTTGGAAAGGAAATAAACTATGGCATAAACATAAAGGCCCAAATCACCATATAAACAGTATAGGAGGATGCTCTATGAATATGCAGAAATTTTGAATTCTTAAAGGGGAAAAGGAAGAATTTTTCAATAATTAAAAACTGGGAAAATATGTATATGAAGAAATGGTTTAAAAATACAAAATCAGAGAGAAAAATACTGAGATTTGAGAGGCATTAAGCTTTTTCATCTCTTTTGCATATTATTATTTTAGGATTAAAGAAGGTAAATGAGAAATTATGCAAATATTTGAAGACCAAGATACACTTTTTAAAAGACTATTGATTTTGTAGGGGAAATAGAGTAAGTTTTTTGTTTTTTAAAAATTTTATTTATTTTAAAATATTTTTCCATGGTTACATGATTCATTTTTTCTCCCTCCCTTCTTTCCTCCCCACTCCCAGAGCTGACAAGCAATTCCACTGGGTTATAAAGTTGTTCATATCTGATGAGGATAATAAGATTTAATATTTATATAGTACTTTAAGGTTTGGCCTTTATCAGTATACTTAATCCTCTCAATAACATCATGAAGTTTGTACTTTTGATATGCCCATTTTAAAGATGAAGAAATAGAGACTGAAAAAGGTTGAGTGACTTGCCCAGGTCCCAAAGCTACCTAAGGAAGGACACGAATTCTTCCATATTCCAAGGCTAACATTCTATCCATTTTACCAATTAGCTGTCCACACTTTTGCAGTAAAATTTGAGTTACTGAAAGCCAGGAGATTCAGATTTAAACTACTAAAAAATGAAAAAAAAAATCCTCATTACCCTTCCTCCCCCCAAAAAGAGAGAAGTATGAAAATTAGATTTGAATAATTTACAGTTAACTTTTTGGTAAATATTTTATTCTTTAAAATGATATTTCTATAGTTATAAATAAGCATTCTTCCAATAGAATTTTAGTGCAGTGAATGAAAGGGAATAATAAAGCAAAATTGTATAAAAGTTTATACCAAAAATATAAGAACAAAAAAATTGAACATTGTGAGAATTATTTTATTTAGACTCATGATTTATTAGGATGAAGGAAAAGGGATAATATTTAATTGGCTATGCTTTTAATTAAGACTAAGTTTTATAAACATAATATGAGACTTCTATTTCAGTAGGAAGAGATTATTCTAAAACTTAATTTCTTTAATAAAACAGTTAAGGAAATTATAAAACATAAATGAAGATTTTGGCTGAGCCAAATTACAATATTCATATAAAGTAATGTGTATATACATTGGTGTGTGTGTGTGTGTGTGTGTGTGTGTGTGTCTTTCCCCGACCTCTGCCCCACTGGGACTCAGGAGAGGTATGGATGCTTTAACCATCACCATCAATAGCTTTTTACTTCTGTCAACTAGAATATAAGAATATTTATGAGTAGCATCTCAGTGGCACTCCACCTTATCAGATTATTGGGTCTCTAGAAGCAGTGGTGACAAACTCAAGGTATAGATTACCTATTAACTTAGAAAATCATAATTTTTTAACAATACCTAATCAATATTGTAAATTTTTGTTAAACATTTCCCAGTTACATTTTAATTTGGTTCCCTCCATGTACATAAGATTTTTTGGCCATGGAGTTGGACACTTGTGGTCTGGAAGCTGATTTTCAGGCTGAAGGTACCTAAAATTATAAATTGTGAGTCTCCAGTACTGTGTTTAATTTTCAGCAATTAGCCAAAAAGCATAATTACCTCAAAGAAAAAAAGCATTTATTAGAATATAAAAGTTTAAAAGAACATCCTACTTTCACTCCAATAAACTTAAAGCACATTCTCCCACTAACATATACACCATGAATGCAGAAAGGAAGCAAATAGAGATCATACATTAAGGGGCCCACATAGAAGATGGGCAACTCAAACTTCCAACACTGAACAATGTCCTTGAACAATGGCCCTGACCAGCACTAGAATAAGCAAGACATCTTTCCTTGGTCCTCTGCTATACCAGGTTCACTGAGCATACTGCTTGCCAGAGCCAACTAAGCTTTCTCTCTGTAGAGCACAAAGCTTCTTCATCAACTGTTGAATCTTTGAGTCTCTAGCTTCTGACAAAGAGGAAATCTTTGACCAGGACACTGTTAGGTTCTTTCAGAACAAAGCACAACGGTCATCCTAGGACAGTGATGAGCAACCTTTTGAGCTTGGTGTGTCAAAATTCACCAAAAAACCGAGCATAACTGGAGTGGTGTGTTGCTTCAAGAAAAAAACCATAATGTCACAATATTTATAGTTTAAATAACAAAAATGTATACTTGTAACATATAACTGTATTTAATAAACCAAAAATTAATTATTTAAATTACCTGCTTAGTGACTTCTTTGTTGTTTTGGCCTACAGATCTCTGGCACAGAGTGTCTATACTACACTACAGTAGATGTTTCATCCTCAGCATGCGGCCCCATACTTCTCTGTATGAGGCTGTATGCAGCCACATGTAATCAAAAATGGCTACATGTGTCAGTGCTAACAGGTGTGTCACAGGTTTGCCATCAGGGTCCTAGGATAAGAGGGGTGCCCAGTTGTGATCTCTTGAAGTCTTGGCTTTAAGAATAAGACATCCCATCTTCTGCCTCTCCAAGTTGAACATAGAACATCCTGGTGTGGTCCATGGCTGGGGAATCTGAAGGGAGTTGGGAGAATAGACCTCAGTCTGAAAAATAGGACCTGTATGCAGTCCAGAGTGCATTCCCCAGAGCTACAGTCTAGTTCTGTAGGGGTAAGGCTGGTTTGGAAATACTTGGGTCAAAGAAGATGTTATGCAGAGATGGAGGCCCAAGAGACCACCTAGATCTGAAATCATGAAGAGTGAAAGAGCCTGAAGAGGATGAGAAACTAAAAATTGCTATTCTAAAGATAAGAATTGAGATTTTTCATGGATACTTCAGTGGTTTTCATTGATGAGAAAGTGGTGGCCCAGGCCAAAGTTTTGGTGAATGCAAACAAGTTGGGGCCATGCTGAGGAATTGCTGGAGACAGAACTGAAATTGCACAATAGTAGTCAATTATATGGGTGGTCAATATCATTAAGGCATTCCCAATTAATGAGTATCTAATTTCCAATTCTTTGTCACTGCAACAAAGGATATTATGAATATTTTTGTTGACCTTTTTTCAATTTCTAACCTCATTAAATTACATAACTCAATCGATTAATAAACATTTATTAAATTAGTCAGTGTGTACCCTCCGTTGGGGAGGCTAAAATGGCACATATAAGTATATGCAGAATATATATATATACATGCATACATACATATATGTTTGTGTGCATATATAATATAAATAAAAGTTGTTATATACAAGGTAGTCTACAGAGAAGCACTACATGGGGGTGGATCAAGAAAGAATTCATGCAGAAAATAGTATTTGTTTCACACTCAAAGGAAGAGAGGGATTCTATAAAACAGAGATGATAAGGAAGGACATTATGGGCACAGGAAATAGTACAAAGGCATGGAGACAGGAGTGAAAGTGGCATAAAGAAAAAGCCAGCTTGGCTATATCATACAGCACAGGAAAAGGAGTGAGGCTAGAAGGTTGGGACATGAAGAAATCTAAAATTAAAGAAAATTGTTTGGGCAGTAGTATAGGGGACAGACTCAAGCTGGGAGAGGCTTGAAGCAGGGAGATTAATTAGATGGCTATTATAATAATCCAGGACAGAGGTGTCAAATACTAGGTCCAAAGAGTTGTAATTCTCTCAATGAATTTAAATTGCAATTAGGAAATATTTAACAAAACAAACACAAATTCAATGAACATAAATTATACTAATATATAGTATATAATATATATATATATAAGTCAATATGCAAACAATATGGATTTTTATGGATGATTTACTGGCCCCTGTTTTTATATAAGTTTGATACTACTGATATAAGGGATGAGGACTTGAACTAAGGTGGTAGCTATATTGGTAGAAAGGAAATAGGTATGAGTGATGTGACAAAAGCAAAAATAGCAAGATTTGGCAAATTATTCTTTATGTGGGGGGAAGAAATGTGAGAAGTCAAGGATAATGCTCAATTTATGAACCTGGGAAACTCTACAAATGGTCATCTCTACCAGCCAATATGCTGTTATGTATCACTTACACCCATTCTCCCCTGCTTTCCAGTTCTGGAACTATAATCAAATCAAGCCTTTCATCGTTTAAGAAAAGATGTATCAAACAAAGTCTTTTGGCTTCACTCATCCTAATAGTCCAAACCAAAATATCCCTGACTGTCCAACATACTCCTCTATATTGTCTCCACCTTCAGATTTCATATATGTGAATACATCTATCTACATGCATTCATGTACATGCATATATTCCTTTGTCTGGCATTTAAAGTCCCTTATAACTTGGCCTCTTTCTCTCTTACTCCCATATCTCATACCCTTCAATCCAAGAACACTGGCCTTTTTGCTTGGACAAGAAACTCCATCTCATGACTCCATGCATTTTTTACTGGCTGTCACCCATGTCTGAAACATTCTCTCCTTTCTCACCTTTATCTAAGTTCCAGCTAAAATCCCATCTTCTACAAGAAGCCTTTTCAGATCTCTCTTATTGCTAGTGCTTCCCCTTTGTTGATTATCTCCAATTTATCCTGTCTATATCTTGTTTGAAAATAGTCATTTGCATGTAGTCTCCTCCATTAGACTGAGAGTCTTGAAAAGAGAGAGAGATGTTTTTAGCCTTTCTTTATATTTTCAGTGATTACCAGAATGTCTGGCATGTGCTTAGGATACTTAATATTTGTTTGCTGTCTCAACTTGAACACTTCCAAAAAAGAATTAATTTGATTTTCCTCCAAAACTTCTTTTCTTCCCCACTTTCTAGATAGCTATCAAGTTATTCTCACAGTCACACAAGTTCATAACCTCAGCGTCACCCTCAATCTGTCACACTGACCCTGTATTTATTGGTTTTCTAAGCATACATCTCACATATTTGTCCCCTTTTCCCTACCACTTTAGTACAGTCCCTCATGACCTCTAATTTAGACATTTTCAATAAATAGACCTCCCTGACACAATCTCTTCCCACTACAAATTAGTCTCTATTGAGCTACCAATGTGATTTTCCTATAGCAAAAGTCTAATCTTATCACTCTACTCTTCTAAATAAAACCTATTACTCCTTTTTGTTTACAGGATCAAATGTAAAATCCTCTTCACATATAAAGTCTTTCACAACCCAAATATCTCTTAATGTTTCAATCATCTTAATCCTTTACTTCTCTCCACCATCCAGCATACTTTCTATTCTTCACACCTAACCCAGTATATCTCTCAACTTCCTACCTTCCTATCAGCTGTCCTCTAGGCCTAGAATGCTCTCCCTCTCATCTACCTTCTAGCTTCCTTGGCTTTCTTTAGGCCTCAGCTCAAATCTAACATTCTCTAGAAGGCCCCACCCCATTTGCCTTCCTTTTGAGATTACCTTCCACTTCCATTGTATATATCCTGTATAAACATAGTTACTTGCACATTATATCCTACTTTAGCTCCATGAAGCCAGGGATCATGTTTTTGTCCTTTTTAGGAAGAAGGAATGATCTCCTGCCCTTAGTATAGTGTTTGACACATAGCAAGCATTTAATAAATGTTTATTGCAGAGTGTCTTCACCTTTTCATCTGTAAATCCAGCATTGAGTAAATAATAAGCACTTAAAATTTTTTTCATTTGTTCATGAAAATTAATACTACTCATCCTTACCTACCAAACTGCTCTTCATGACAAAAATGTTTTAAGGAAAGAGAAAAAAGCAGGCAGTAAAAATAATCATTATCTGAACAGAATATGGAATATTCCTAAGCATATTCTGCCTCCATGGACAAAATGTCTATCTCAGTAGAAAAGAAATCTGAGCTTCTAGGGTCACTTGGCCTAGAAGGATGTGGGAGATGGGGAAGGAGGGGGAATATGAACCCAGACATAAGATGGCAAGACCAATGGGAAGGAGTTTAATCATGGAGGGGAGGGAAGGAGAACTGGATCACATAATTTGTTTTCTATTTCCTTAGTAAAGTAAGAGATAAAGTCTTTACCTGAGAAGGAGAGGGGAGGGAATGGGATGAGAAAGAGTTAGAAGAGAGAAAGATGGATCAGGCACTGTGAGAACTGAGAAAGAGAATTAATTAGAAAACAATAAAAGGACAGTTTTCCTATCATGAAGGTCCAGTTGAGATTGGAGGACATATATAAAGTTATAATTTTATGTCTACATGTTGTTTCCTTCATTAGAAGATTAGAAGGTAAGCTTTCTAAGGGCATGGACTTTTGGACTTCTGTCTTTGAATAATATTAAGCAGTGCCTGAACCAAGGTGGGTGATGAATTAATATCTATTGATTGATTAATCAACTGACTCAATTAATACACTTGCATGATTTCCTTCAACTCAACTGAGTAGCACACTGGTATAATATTATTATATATTATCATATATTATGACAACAGTTTATACAACTTCCCTCCCAACCCCCCATCAATAGACATGTTTTGCTTCTTTTTTATTATTACAAAAAGTGCTACTTTGCAGTAGATAGAGCACCAGGTCTAGCATCAGGAGGACTTGTATTCAAATCTGACTTCAGACACTTCCTAGCTGTGTGACCCTAAGCAAATCGCTTAAATCCAACTGCCTAGTCCTTGCCACTCTTTAGTGGCATTAGTCTTAGAACTAATACTAAGATAGAAGGTAAGGATTTTTTTTAAAGATTGAACAAATAGAGCTACTATATTTTGGCATATGTGAGGTTTTCCTTCTACTGATGACCCTCTTGCTATAGAAACCAAGCAGTGGGATCACAAAATCAAAGGACACACAAAAAAGTTATTATTTCTCACATAATTCCAAATAGTTTTTCAGAACAGAGTATTTTATAGTTCCAACTAGCATTACATCAATGAACACAGTGTATTCTCATCAACAACCCCTGACTTTCTAACAATCATTATTGTATTTCTATTTCAAATTATTTAATGAGTTAAAATGATTCATGATTATTGTTTTAATTTGCATTTCTCTTTTTATTGGTGATTTGGAACAGTTTTTCATATAGTTTTAGGCAACTGGCATCTCTTCCATTTGAACTCTACTCACTGACATTAATTGCTTAACTAATGAAGAATCATTTTTAATGTTGAAAATCATATACATTCCCTGATTTTAGATGTTAAGACTTTTATAAGAGATAGTTGATTCAATATTTGTCCCCAAGTCAATAATTTTTCTTCTGATTCTGGTTATATCAACTTTGTTCAAAACCTTTCTTTACGTCTTGTAATCAAGATGATTTATTTTGTCATTTATAATTTCCTCCATCTATTGTCTAATTTAGAATTTTCCTCTCTAGCCAGAGTAATGAACAATATATTCCTTAATTATTTTATGATGTATATTTAGATCATTTGTCCATGTGGAATTTAATGTGGCATTATTTGTTAAAGGGCTTATTAAACACTGTACTTAGTACAGAATTACTTTCTAGATCTTGTTTATGAGCTGCTTTTAGATTTTTTTAAATCTATGCAAAATAATTTTGATAATCATTGCTTTGTAATTGCATGAAAAAGGGAGGGAACTGGTCAGGACAGACATCCTTGGACAAGTGATTTCCATCCCCTACCCGTAAGCCCAATTTTTGTACTCGTAGCAAGGAGCAGACATGTGAAAATCAGGAGTGAATGTTTTCAAATGAAGTAAGAAGACAGTTGAAACATAACAGCTTTGTGGAAAGTGACCCTTTGCTGTTTAAAAGAGTGTCAGTTATGGAGAAATAATCCAACTCCAGAAGAGATCATTTTTTTGATTTTCCACCAGCAACATGATCAGAGGGCATTGTGTGAGAAGGTTTAGATTTCCCCTCCCCTCCCTTCACAGGCAAGGCATCTTATAGTGGTGCCACTACTAGGAATAGGTCTAGGGAGTCAAGAAGAGAATCAGAAGAAAAGGATATGCAGACTGTAGATCCTGAAGGCAGAGTAGAAAGTCAAATAAAAATTCAAGAGAATTAGTTCTGTCAGTCAAGAGTCCAGCTGGTGTAAAGATGAAACTCAGGGATTTCCACTAAGTAGTTTGTCCAGGAGAGATGCTATGTTTGGTGGTGAGGGAAAGTGTTAAGAACCACACATGAAGACATGTGAAAATCAGGAGTGAATGTTTTCAAATGAAGTAAGAAGACAGAGTCTCTCGATTGCTTCTTCAATATGCTTTAGACCATTCTCCTCTCTCATGGCCTTGTTACTGAAGTTAGTGCAGCAACCAGCTCCATTCCAGTTCCCAGGGATTGGCTTGGGATCAAATGATACAATCATTCCAAAATCTTCACACACTCGATGGAGGATGAAACGAGCGACCCAGAGGTGATCTCCCATTTCAATCCCTTCACAAGGTCCTATCTGTTAGAGCTGTCAGACTGAAAAGTGCTAGAGCCATCAAAATTCCATTCAGGTAGATCATCAATGCTCTTGAGTTCACAGTCTAGGGTTCGGGTTTTACAGCGTAGACCTTCATCATTGCCATCAATCCAGATATACATAGCCTGGACTTTATTGCCTTGAAGCAGGTTCAAGTACTGCTGCTTGATGCTTTTGTTCAAGTGAGAACTAGCCGAGGTGGCCATGGTGGAAGCTATCCTGGGCCTGGAAGCGTGCGGAAACTAGACGCCAAAGGCGAGCGCTCAAGGAGACGGTGGCACTGCCAGCTGGGTTGGTGGGAAGGTCTAGCTGGTGGCTGTGGCGGTGGCACTAGTGGCAGCTGTGGCTGTAACAGAGAGAGCGGCTTCCATTCTCAGCTCTTCCCCCGATAACATTTATTTTAAATCATTTTATATTTCTAAATATACCCCACCTCCTTCACTATCCAGAGAGCCATTCCTTACAATGAAGAAAAACAGCACAGCAAAACTGGTTACAGGAGACCAAATCTGACTTTATATATAATATTCTATACATACAGTTCCTCATTTTGCAAAAAATGGAAGGTATAATATAGCTTAGATATCACAGCTCTTCTCTGGGACAATTTTGATTGTCTTGTTCTTTTCCCACTTACGGTATTGTGGGCATTGTGCATTTTCGTTTCCTGTTTTTCCTTACTTCATTTTGCATATATATATATATATATTCCCATGCTTCTCTCTTTCATATTTCTTATTTGTTATGGTATAGCAACACTCCATTATATTCATTACCACAACTTATTTCTCATTACCTTAGGATATATAACTAGCAGTAGGAGGCTTAGGTCAAAGATATGAACATTTAAGACATTTTCATCACATAATTCTAAATCCAAATTTGGAGAGTAGTTGGACAAATTTACTTCACAACAGTATTATTAGTATGCTTTCTTCAATAACTCCACTTTGAGTTAAATACTGTGATGACTTCAGAGAAATTGAGTTGTCTCAATACCAAATTACTAGACTTGTTGAAACCGAGTATCTAATTTTTTTTACATTTTTGGTTTAGTTTGGTCTCCCTGATTCCTTTATTCCTTTCCTTTGCCCATTTAAGGGATTATAATCTCCTTAAAAGCAGGAACTGTCTTTTGCTTCTTTTTGTAACTCCAGCACTTAGAATATGCCTGGCTCAGAGAGAAACTAGTGCAGTCCTTATAGAACAAATGTTTTACTTTACCCTTCAAATGAGAGCTCCACAAATATATGAAACATAGCCATCATGAAGTGCCTTTCCCCAACTCCAAGTCTTCTCTCATTCAGGCTAAACAACTCCAGGTCCTCCAAACAACAATACTTCTTGAACAATACTTAAGGCCCCTCACATTATTTCTTTTTTTTTAAAGATCTGAAAACATTCCTCATCTTATGAATGCCCTTAAACTGTGTGGGCTAGAAATGGACATAGCATTTTAAATGAAATCTAACAAGGACAATATAGAATTGTTATCTCCCTATTCCTGGAAGTTATGCCACTCTTAAAAGAGTACTAAATCACATTAGATTTCCATCTTCACAGTGATGAATCATAATTAAGCTTGCAGACCACAAAAACTCTTAAAACATTTTTAGGACAACTGCTGGGTAACCACATCTGTCTCAACTTGTATGAGTCAAAGTTGTTTTTTATGGAGGGGGGTTGGTTGGGGGGGGTGTTTATTTCCATACCAAGCATAAGTTCTCATGTTTATCCTTATTGAATTACATCTTAATATATTCAGTACCAAGCTCTAGACAATCAGGATCTTTTTGGAACCTGGAACAGCCTAAAAGCATATGTTTCCAGACTTAATTTATTTGTATTCACCTCATCTCCCCTACTAGACTGTAAATTCCATAAAGTCAGTGCTGTATCTTATTCTTTGTATAATGTCTAGAACACTTAAAAGTATGCTTTGCATGCAAATTTGATAAATGAGTGAATTCATTATTGCTCTCCTCCCCTGAAACTTAATTCTATGTGATAGAGAAAGAAGTAAAAGGCGAGAGAAACAAAAGGTTTGACCAAAACCAATCCATTACCACTCAACTCCTTCAAGTAAAGAAGCAAAAAAACAAACAAACAAAAAAACCCAAACACACAAACAAAATAAAAACCTTTAAAAGCAATTTAAAACACGACTAGAGAAGACAAATAGAAAGAGCTGGAAAAAGTCATGTAGCTATGAATGAATACCAGTGTGGTATAATTCTCTAACAATGGCAAAAAGGCAAAAACCCAGAATGAGTTAAGACTTGTTTCTCAAATGACCACTACCAATGCCTCTGCAAAAAGTGTATCAATTCACTGACCAATTGATTCTCTTCGATATTTCAGTTACTTACCAGACCGTAATTACCTTTCCTACCAAAAACATGCCCTATATATGTATTGCCTCCTAATGCAAGCACCTTGAAGAGGAATTAATACCCTTTACATGATCTATTATTATTATTAGAATCCTTAATATTCACTAATAAATGTTTTTCCATTCCTTCACTCACTCACCTAAATATTGTGATGTTTCTTTAGAAATTTTCTTTCCTGCTTTTGTTGTTTTTTAACCCACAGTCCCCTCCCAATAACTACCCTCCACAAGACAAAAGAAAGTATGAAAGGTGGTATAGATGCTGCCAGGTGTGTTCCTAGTGGTGCTGTGAAAACACTATACTCCTACACCCTTGATAATTTCCCAGTTTTCTACAATCCAATAGAGGGAAGTATTCAATCAATTAACAAGCTGGGGGTATTACATATATATTTTGATTACCAGATTACATTATCCAGCAGCTATAAAACTGAATGTAGTTTGTGTATATGCCCAAGCTTTCCTAACAGCTTCAATATTTAATTGGCATTCTAACCAAATATAAGTAAACTATTCCTGTCTAGTTCTGAGTTCTATGTAGATCTAGAATAGGGAGTCAGCATTTTAAAAATAGGAAAATATTTCATCTAAGCTCTAAGCCAGTCCCTATTCCTTACTTTGAGAGTGTCCTCTTCTAATCTGTGACTTCATTTATAGGACTGGCAATAAATTTTGTAATGGCTATGTGATAACTGAATTGCAGTAATGTCACACTTTCTCTAGATAGTCCTTATATTCATCTGACTATTCTTTCTCAGTTACTTTTTCTGGACCTTGATCTATGCCATGCAAACTACCTGTGCATATATCTCAAAGCTTTGTCTTGGGTCAGCTTCTCTTTTCTCTCAACCCTCTCACTTATTGACCCCAACAGCTCACATGGGTTCAAATATCATCTCCATGTAGGTCATATATCCAGCCCTAGCCTCTTTCCTGAGCTCCCAATCCTACATCAATAACTTCTTGACATTTTAACTCATATGTCTTGAAGACATCATAGTTAGCATGTTCAAAACAATTATCTTTCTCCCCTAAACACATCTCTCTTCTGAATTTCCCTGTAACTGTTAAGGGCAGCATTATCTTTATAGTTAGGATGGATATAGATATGTATATGTAAATTATATATGTAATGTATATATGTACACATATATAGGTATGCATATGTATGTATGTGTGAATATATATCTCAAAAGAGTCATATTATAACCTAAGTACCACACTCAACCCCTCACTTTCATTTACCCCACATACCCCACAAGATACTAAATATTGTCAGTACATCATATAACATTCCCTTCTCTTCTTATATAGCTACTAACCTAGTTCAGGCTCTCATTTCCTCTGACTGGAAAATTAATAGCTTTCTATAGGTCTCCCTGCCTCATGTCTCTCTCATTCCAATCCATACTTCACAGAGATGTCAAAGTGATTTTTCTAAAGCATAGATTTGACTATGACACCCCTCCATCCAAACTAATAAACACCAATAGCACCCTATTACCTCTAAGATCAAATATAAACTCCTCTATTTGGCACTCAAAATTCCTTACAATCTATATCCTTGCTACTATACATTACTTCCTAATAATCTTCCATAGAAAAACCATACTAACTGGCTTCTTGTTCTTCATACAAGCCATTCTATCTCCTCTCTCCATGCCTCCTTCACTAGCTATCTCCTTTGAGTGGAATGTAGTCTCTGTTCATTTCTACGTCTTGAAATCCCTGGTTTCTTTCAAAATTCACTTCAAGAACTACTTTCTGCAGGAAGTCCTCTAACTCCCTTCCCACCTTGATTCTGACTCTCCAATCACTAAAGTCTTATAAGGTAGCCTTGTATTTACTTTATATTTACCTTGATAATTTATATAAGTTCATGTTGTCTCCCTTATTAGAATGTATGTTAATTCTTTTTTAAGTTTTTAATATTTTCTCCAGATTACATATTAATACAAATTTCAATAATTTTTTCTGACATTCTGCAATTAATGTTCTCTCCATCTCTTCCCCAATCCAAGATAGCAGATGATATAGGTTGTACAAGTGTTATACAATATATATTTCCATGTTCATCATGTGAAAGAAGCCAGATGCATCATTTATGCTAGACGAAAATTAATGGAGGAAATAAAGTGGAAAATGGTATGCTTTAATCTACACCTGGACTTCTTTAGTACTATCTATAAGCAGTGGATAACATTTTTTTTTTTTTTGTCATGAGTACCTTGGAGTTGTCCCAGATCCTTGCATTGCCAATAATAGTTAAGTCACACAGTTGATGATCACACTTTACTGCTGTTACTATGCTTACTATGTTACATGCTTCTGGTTCTGGTTACTTTGCTTTGTATCACCTTATATAAGACTTTCCAAGTGTTTTTTTATGTGTTTGTGATCATGTTTGTCATTTTTTATGGCATGATAGTATTCCATTACAATCACACACCATAATTTGTTCCAGGCATTCCCCAACTGATGGACATCTCTCTTCAGTTTCTAATTGTTTGCTACCACAAAATGAAGTGCTATAAATATTTTGTATAAATAGGCCCTTTCCCCCTATCTTTGATCTTTTTAGGATATTGACCTAGTAGTGGTATTAAGAATGTATTTTTCACGAGGGCAGGAACTCTTTCACTTTTGCTTTTGAATCCCCAACTACTTAGTACAGTGCTTGGCACATGGTACATGCTTAATAACTGCTTATTGGTTGTTTGATTGATTACAAGCTTCACCAGACCTCTCACCTGTATTAGGTTCCAGGTACTATAGATTCTTTTTTTTTTTTTGTTAACATTTATTAATAATCATTTTTAACCTGGTTACATGTTTCATGCTCCTAATTTCCCCTTCACCCCCCGCACTCCCCCCACCCATGGCCGACGCACATTTCCACTGGTTTTGTCATGTGTCCTTGATCAAGACCAATTTCCCAATTGTTGGTGGTTGCATTGGTGTGGTAGTTTCGAGTTCACATCCCCAATCATGTCCGCCCCGACCCATGCGTTCAAGCAGTTGCTTTTCTTATATGTTTCCTCTCCTGCAGTCCTTCCTCTGAATGTGGGTAACATTCTTTACCATAAATCCCTCAGAATTGTCCTGGGTCATTGCATTGCTGCTGGTACAGAAGTCCATTACATTCAATTTTACCACAGTATATCAGTCTCTGTGTACAGTGTTCTTTTGGCTCTGCTCCTTTCGCTCTGCATCAGTTCCCGGAGGTCTCTCCAGTTCGCCTGGAACTCCTCCAGTTTATTATTCCTTTTAGCACAATAGTATTCCATCACCCGCATATACCACAGTTTGTTCAGCCATTCCCCAATTGAAGGACATACCCTCCTTTTCCAGTTTGTTGCCACCACAAAAAGCACAGCTATAAATATTTTTGTACATGTCTGTTTATCTATGATCTCTTTGGGGTACAAACCCAACAATGGTATGGCTGGGTCAAAGGGCATTTTTTTTAGCCCTTTGAGCATGATTCCAAATTGCCAGAATGGCTGGATCAGTTCACAACTCCACCAGCAATGCATTAATGTCCCAATTTTGCCACATCCCCTCCAACATTCATTACTCTCCCCTTCTTTCATTTTAGCCAATCTGCTAGGTGTGAGGTGGTACCTCATGTCAGAGACCAAGGATCGAAACCTAAAAACCATAGAGACCATAGAAACAAAACTTAGTGAAGGGTTTCCCAAGAAACGAAACTTATGTTAGGAATAGAAACTTATCCAGCTTCATCCGGGATAGGCGTGGCGAGACCAATGGCCTGAAACCATTGGAAAATTCCTTACCCCAGCCCTAGAAGCATATAAACCCACTCCCTGCACACAATAAACGAGCCTTGTCACAATTAAGACTGATTTGTCTTTATTGCGCCTCGGTCTCCCTTCTCTCCCCCTATGGTTCTTCCAGGTGGCTGACTCACGGGTCTCTCGCGGTTGTATCCGGCTGGATCCGGATATCTGGCGCTCAACGCGGGGCACGACGAACACAGCTTACCGGACGACTGAGAAGCAGATCCCGCGGCCGCGGACATAAGTAGGGTAGAGGCTGAACAGACAGCCTTGAGGCAGGGTAAGTCGTCCCATCCCCCATAGGCAATCAGGCTGGAATTTGGAGTGAATACCCCAGAATGAGTGTGTGTGTGACTGGTATGACAAGGGTTTCGGTACTCTGATCGTTCCCTTGATCTGTTTCTGAATCCTGACCCGCCAGTATCCGTTTCCATAACTCCGTGAGGAGATTGGCGAGAACGCGGGGAAGTGACTGGTAGGAGCACAAGAGCGTGTGAATGAAAAATGGGGAAAACACTCTCAAAGGAAGCCCTATATGTTAAGGAATTTAAAGATAGTCTCAGGGAGAGAGACATTAGGGTAAAAAAGAAAAATTTGTTTAAGACCACCGGATCCTTTTGAGAGGACTTCGGGGAAAAGGGGATGGAGCCCTGAGCAAGCTCCCACCCCTACTCAAAATTAAGCATTAGGGCACTGGGCCCTTCTTAGAAGGACACCAGGAAAAGCGTATTTTTCTCTAGGACTAAATGGCAAATTTAAAAGTGACCAGAAATTTTCCTCTCTGCCCCCCTTTTTAGAAGCGGCTGGCTACTTTGCTTCAGCTAGAAAAACCAGTTTTGTCATAGTTTTTTTTCTTTCTCCCTTGGAAGGAGTCCAATTGGTGATGGCCACAGACAATGTAAAAAGTTTTAGCAATTTTCACTTAGCTATATCAATCTTTCCAGCAATGTGGCATACCTGGAATTATTCAGGCAGGTGTCAGAGTCCCACTTCACAGAAAAGTGAAGAAGCAAAAGTGTATTTATTTTAGGATACTTATTGAAGCATGAAGAAAGGTAATTAAGAAACAAAATTCATCATATGTCAGCCAGCTCCTTGTTAAGAATTAACCCTTTTCTGACTCATTCTTTTTCACAGAATTTTTAGTCATGGAGATATGAATTGTAACAATTGATCTTTTGCCAGGATGAAAAGAAAAATCTAGCTTATATAATTTATGGTTTATAATTGTCAGAGTGTGTGTGATATGCCCGGGAAATGTGTCCATGATCAGTCTGTGTGTTATATGTTGTTTGTCTGTGATCACAATGGGAGGGTTACAGGTTGGGAAAAATAAATCTCTCTCTCTTCTTCATTCATTCCAGAGGAATGGGGAAGACAGACGGAGGTGTTAGAGAAATTCAGAAAATAACATTGTAATTTCTGAATGTCTTTAACTCTAAGATAATTTAATTGGTTAAAAGAAATCTTATTCTCTGCTCTTATTAAGGCAAGAGTTAAACAAACTAATCTGTCAAACATTTCCCCTTCCATTTCTCACTGGCCATGAGAAAGGGAACATGGAAATCAAAAGACAGAAAAAGGGACAAATTTGATCCCATCACCAAATTCTATCAACAGGTTAAGTACTGAGACATATATCTAATGAAAATTACAAAAGATTCTAAAATGCAATCTAAAAAAAAAAAACTTATTGAGAGAGAAAGCAATGATTCTTAGTTGTGTACAGAAGTATAGAAGTACAACTTAACTTTCCTAGCTAGCAAAAAATAAATAAAAACCATCAGTCTTGCTCAGTGCTTAACCCAGAGTGAAAAAGCTTCTTTAAACAACCATGAGTTCAACCTAACATTAATCAAACTGATGTTAGTGAAAAATTTAACTTAAAGATTATTAGAACAATGCAATTGGCTTACATTTCAAAATTAGATCCCTTTAGACAGAGACTGGTCCATGAGAAAATTATTTGTTGAGAGTGAATCATTCACGCCGCCCCAGTTCAGCAGGAAGTAGCTATGAGAAGCTAAAAATCGTCGCCCACTCTCCCCCAAACTCATGGACCTTTCTCTACCCATTAGAGTATATATTTGCTAAGGAACTAAATAGGTACTGATGGTATTGTGTAAATTCATTGACTACTAGTTAAAAATGGAATTTCTGTTAAATTTAAGAATGCACAAAACTTATATTGAAAAGCTATCTATTAGGATTTGCAGTGTGGGAATGATCAGACTTACCAGAAATGCTTATCGAACTGAATTCAGGAAAAACATATGAACATGTAAAATTGTTACTCTAAGATCTGTACCATCATATTAAGTAATAGGTAAAAATATAATTAACATTAGGGTTTCAAATTTTGGTAATTCAAAAATAATATTTTTGCATTAGGAATCTAGTATATTATGAATATAAAAAATTTGGACAGCATTGTAATTTATTAGGATATAAAATTATTTTAAAAGCATGTGCAATGTATTAGAAGAAATTCATGATCTAAGGAATAACATGCAATTTGTTTAAAGAAAAAAATATTATTATGGGTAAGAATAAACATGTAGAATAGCTTCATGTGAACAGACTCAGAGAGGTACAGTGACCAATCAAGTGTGACTTGCCAGCTTAGCTCTGTAAAGTGAAAAAATGAACAAGAAGCTAATAGCAACTTTATAACATCAATAATGATTGTGCAAAAATTCAGGTTTCCCTAATTCACCACAATTGGAGCATAAATTTAAAATAAAAAGGGAAACTGCAGATATTATAGAGAATAAAAGACAGTTAATACAAAGGAAATATGGTTTGGAAATTTATAAAGCAAATAACATATGTTGTGACAACTTAAAATTAAGCCTTAAGACAAAAGGGAGATTTTACTCCACAATTAGAAGTATTTTTCATGTAAGAATTGATTTTAAGGGTTGAGGATTGCTAATGATTTTTGATATGGTACAATGTAATTTATTTATTGTGGTAACAGAAAAAAAGTTGTAATGTTAGAGAACTTATTCCAGAATTTAACTTGGGATATTTCAAATGAGATGTTCTTTTAATGTATGTGCTATCAGAACTAGCAGCAAGTAATCATGATACAAAAGAAATTTTTAAAGTGGTTAATCTATGCATGGGTTTTAATAATACAGGTTCTAAGAATTTGGTAATTTTCAAAAGATGGAGTTTCTAATGGATAAATAAATAATAGGTGTGAATTCTAGTGCAAAATAGACACAAAAAATGATGAATTAGAATAATCTTGATGGTATTTGATCAGCTATGTAGCAATGTTTTAAAGTAAAAGGAAACTAAACTGGAGATTCTATTATATTCTGTTTTAAAGAGGAGTTTGAAAGGAATAAGACTAAATGCTTTGAAATTCATTTTGTTTATATACTGAAAGATTGCTAAAGGACTTAAAGTTATTTGTAAGTTATGGAGTTCAAACTAATATCTGTTTCAGGAGATAATACAGCCCTGTTTTATATTTACTATGAAGTTACTCAATCCAGCACTCCTGTTCCTTAATTCAGGTTTTGTGACTAAAGTGTGAGATGTTAATTATTACCAAAATATGTAAGAATAACAGAGTGATCAGTCTTGTAGGGATATGAGGAAATGTTTTCCCTGTTTGTTTTTTGTGACAAGTCCCATAATCAGCACATGAGGCAAATTATACAATTAAAGTTTCCATTTCCCCAAACAACCTATTAGGTAGATAATTGGAAATTATCAAATTGTTAGGGAACATGCTTTGAGAAGTAGATGAAGTTAGTGATAGATGACTTGTAGCTTGCAGCTTTAGTTTACCACAATTGAAGTATTAGATCTTGAGCTTGGAAATATAACCCGAAACTTTCTGGATTTCCTCCAGAATCTGGGAGATAAAGAAATTTATTTGTAAAATAATAATTCAAGTATTTATAGATGTCCTATTAATGTGAGCTTTGCAAAAGGATATTTTGTAACAGAAACATCACTTGTCAACTCTGCAAACAACTTAGGAATCAAACTTCCTAGAAGGATCAATTCTTATCCAAGAATGATTTCTGGAGATGAAGTATGTTGGCAAAGATACCCAAATGTTAAGGTTTAATATCAGTTTCTCTTGTACTAAATTTTCTTGTGTTACTCTTTTGCCTGAACCCCATCTAGGGATTAACCCCCGTGACCTTCTCCCCGGCCACCTATGGCAAATGGACGTCACCCACGTCCCTTCTTTCGCTAAACTTAAGTACATCCATGTTTCCATCAACACGTTTAGCGGTTTTCTTTTTGCATCTGCACAGCCTGGCGAAGCCACCAGGCATGTTATCAAGCATATGTTCCTTGTCATGTCCATGATGGGAAAGCCCCCTTTTTATCTTCCTTTTAGTCCTTACCTTTGGCCCTTGGGCTTTCCAACGCCTGACCGGATTTATTAAAATGAAAATTGACTCAGCCCTCACTAAGTACCCTATGGTCCAATACCATCACATAGAAATAACAGACACTGAACGGCCACACACCTTGCCTGACAGTGACCGTCTCCGTTTCACCGGCAGGGCGGTAACCCAATGACAGGATTAGCACAGGTCCTTGACCCTTGATGGCCAAGTAACTCCCCCTGTGTAGCCTAAGACAGGGGCCGTCGCTGCGGTCCTGGCAAAATCGCCTCTTTAAAAGAAAAGAAAGGGGGAATTGTCAGAGACCAAGGATCGAAACCTAAAAACCATAGAGACCATAGAAACAAAACTTAGTGAAGGGTTTCCCAAGAAACGAAACTTATGTTAGGAATAGAAACTTATCCAGCTTCATCCGGGATAGGCGTGGCGAGACCAATGGCCTGAAACCATTGGAAAATTCCTTACCCCAGCCCTAGAAGCATATAAACCCACTCCCTGCACACAATAAACGAGCCTTGTCACAATTAAGACTGATTTGTCTTTATTGCACCTCGGTCTCCCTTCTCTCCCCCTATGGTTCTTCCAGGTGGCTGACTCACGGGTCTCTCGCGGTTGTATCCGGCTGGATCCGGATAACCTCAGAGTTGTTTTGATTTGCATTTCTCTAATTATTAGAGATTTGGAACACTTTCTCATGTGCTTTCTCATGATTTTTTCCCAATTTGTTGTTTCCCTCCTGATTTTGACTACATTGTTTTTGTTTGTACAAAAGCTTTTTAGTTTTATATAATCAAAACCATTTAATTTACATTTTGTAATTTTCTCTAACTCTTGCTTGGTTTTAAAGTCTTTCCTTTCCCAGAGATCTGACAAGTATACTATTCTGTGTTCACTTAACTTATTTATAGTTTCCCTCTTTATATTCAAGTCGTTCGCCCATTCTGAATTTATCTTGGTGTAGGGTGTGAGATGTTGATCTAGACCTAATCTCTCCCATATTGTTTTCCAAATTTCCCAGCAGTTTTTGTCAAATAGTGGATTCATGTCCCAAAAGTTGGGCTCTTTGGGTTTATCATACACTGTCTTGCTGATGTCATTTATCCCAAGTCTATTCCATTGATCCTCCTCTCTATCTCTTAGCCAGTACCATATTGTTTTGATGACTGCTGCTTTATAGTATAGTTTAATATCTGGTACTGCTAGGCCCCCTTCCTTCACATTTTTTTTTCATTACTTCCCTTGATATTCTTGATCTTTTGTTATTCCAAATGAAATTTGTTATAGTTTTTTCTAATTCAGTAAAGAAGTTTTTTTGGTAGCTTGATAGGTATGGCGCTAAATAGGTAAATTAATTTGGGTAGAATTGTCAATTTTATTATGTTAGCTCGACCTACCCATGAGCAATCAATGGCTTTCCAATTGTTTAAATCCAGTTTTATTTGTTTGGAAAGTGTTTTGTAGTTGTTGTCATATAATTGCTGTGTTTGTTTTGGTAGGTAGATTCCTAAGTATTTTATATTGTCTAGGGTGATTTTAAATGGTGTTTCTCTTTCTACTTCTTGCTGCTCTAGTGTGTTGGAAATGTATAGAAATGCTGATGATTTATGTGCATTTATTTTGTATCCTGCAACTTTGCTAAAGTTGTTGATTATTTCTACAAGTTTCTTAGTTGATTCTCTAGGATTTTTTAAGTAGACCATCATATCATCTGCAAAGAGTGATAACTTAGTTTCCTCCTTGCCTATTTTGATACCTTCAATTTCTTTTTCTTCTCTAATTCCTACTGCTAGTGTTTCTAGTACTATGTTGAATAATAGAGGTGACAATGGGCATCCTTGTTTTACTCCTGATCTAATTGGGAAGGCTTCTAATTTATCCCCATTGCATATGATGTTTGTTGATGGTTTTAGGTATATACTGTTTATTATTTTTAGGAAAGGTCCTTCTATTCCTATACTTTCCAGGGTTTTCAATAGGAATGGATGCTGTATTTTGTCAAAGGCTTTTTCAGCATCTATTGAGATGATCATGTGATTTTTGTTTGTTAGACTATTGATATGGTCAATTATGTGGATGGTTTTCCTAATGTTGAACCATCCTTGCATTCCTGGTATAAATCCCACCTGGTCATGGTGGATGACCTTCGTAATTACTTGCTGGAGTCTCTTTGCTAATATTCTATTTAAGATTTTTGCATCTATGTTCATTAGGGAGATTGGTCTATAGTTTTCTTTCTCTGTTTTTGGTCTACCTGGATTTGGAATCAGTACCATATTTGTGTCATAAAAGGAATTTGGTAGGACTCCTTCTTTGTTCATCATATCAAATAATTTGTATAGTATTGGGATTAGTTGCTCTTTGAATGTCTGATAGAATTCACTTGTGAATCCATCAGGCCCTGGCGATTTTTTCTTAGGGAGTTCTTTAATGGCTTGTTCAATTTCTATTTCTGATATGGGATTATTTAGGTATTCTATTTCTTCTGCTGTTAATTTAGGCAGTTTATATTTTTGTAAATATTCTTCCATATCTCCTAAATTGTTATATTTGTTGCCATATAATTGGGCGAAATAGTTCTTAATGATTGCCTTAATTTCCCCTTCATTAGAGGTGAGGTCTCCCTTTTCATCTCTAATACTGTCAATTTGGTTTTCTTCTTTCCTTTTTCTTATTAGATTGACTAGTACTTTGTCTATTTTATCTGTTTTTTCAAAATACCAGCTTCTAGTCTTATTTATTAATTCAATAGTTCTTTTACTTTCGATTTTATTAATTTCTCCCTTAATTTTTAGTATTTCTAATTTAGTTTTCATCTGGGGGTTTTTTATTTGTTCGCTTTCTAATTTTTTGAGTTGCATGCCCAATTCGTTAATCTCTGCCCTCCTTAATTTGTTAATATATGCACTCAAGGATATAAATTTCCCCCTGAGTACTGGCTTGGCTGCATCCCACAGAGTTTGGTAGGATGTCTCATCATTGTCATTCTCTTCAATGAAATTGTTGATTGTTTCTATGATTTCTTCTTTGACAATTTGGTTTTGAAGAATCATACTGTTTAATTTCCAATTGGTTTTTGACTTGCCTGTCCAGGTGCCCTTACTGATTATTATTTTTATCGCATTATGATCTGAAAAGGTTACATTTATTATATCTGCTCTTTTGCATTTGTTTGCCATGATTCTATGCCCTATTACATGGTCAATCTTTGTAAATGTACCATGTGAGGCTGAAAAGAAGGTGTATTCCTTTTTGTCCCTATTTATTTTTCTCCACATATCAATTAGATCTAATTTTTCTAGGACTTCATTCATCTCTCTTACCTCTTTCTTATTTATTTTTTGGTTTGATTTATCTAGATCTGAAAGAGGAATATTTAGATCTCCCACTAGTATG